>NC_136794.1:25000-337500 GCF_951216825.1 Electrona antarctica
CATGGGGAGAGCAACGGACTTGAACTCATGCTTCCTTCCTGCCTGAGTGTCCAAGTTGCTCCTTAATTTACACGTGACAGGGAGGAGTTTCCCTGGTTGGACGTAGCGCATGGAAGGAACACGTTATTCCAACCAGTTCCTTTCCCCTCCATCAGGCTCCCCAGGGGGAGGCAGTTTGTTTAGAGACCAGGATTACTGCATGTTTTTGTGAGGGTACCTACCCTAGGGGACACGGGGATAACATGCAAACTCCGCACAGAAAGGCCCTTTGTACTTTATTTTAAACATTGTATATCCACAGTGGTCATAATGTCCTCTTTGTTGGTGTGCACTGTGTTATTGGCCAAATATACAACATAGATAACGTCACTAAAGCCCAATTTGGACTACAGCTTTAGCACTGCACCGCACCACACCACATCAACATATCTACAGTTTCCATTACAATAAAGTACCCCCTCGCAGTACCCCCCTCCCCTCCCCTCCTGGGGGAAATCAACGCCCCGTTTGTAATGTATAAGGAGGTGGAGGTCATTGCTTCTTGCCTAACAATAATGTAATGTAGATGAGTGCACAGGAGAGTAGTACTCCAGCTATTGACGAGAACCAAATGGACCCTTATAACAGTGATACTAATATAATAAAAATGATTATAAAATATATAAACTGTGATAATTATAATACAATATAATGTATTATGATGATGTATTACAACTATGATAATACACTATATAGTTGCACACTACTTTGAAGAGTATAGTACTACTACTCACCGATGAGGATGCACAAGCTTCGGAGGTTGGTCATGTTGTCAGATCACCTGCCGATCAACTGATGGATATCCTGCTTCAAACCATACTTTTATACACAGTTGTCCTACTACACTTACATACATTTTACATACATACACATAAACAAGACGGTTTCACCTGCCACCACCAAAGTCAATATTTGAGTATCATATGTTTTTAAGCAAATTTCATCCCTTTAAGTCATATCCCAGTGAAAGGCAGTTTCTATATTGTACAATAAGGCATAACCATGTATGTACAGAACATTAGTACACAATTAAGAATTTGAGTGATCTATATATACGTATTCAAAAAATACAGTTTCAAATGCAGCTTGTTTGATTTTATTTTCCTTTTTTGTTCTCTTTTTGTTTTTTTTGTTGCTTTTCTGCCTTTATTGAAGTGAAGATTGACAGGAAAGAAGAGGGAGAGAGAGATGGGGGGAGACATGCAGCAAAGGTCGTCATGAACGGGACTCGAGCCAGAGCCTATATGTGGCATGTGTCTGGACTGCTAGGCCATCAGGTACCCTCCTTCTTTATTGTCTCCACCAGGCCGAAGGCATGGGGAGAGAGTATGTTTTGCACTCCGTCCGTGTGTGTGTCCGTCCGTGTGTGTGTGTGCGTGTGTGTGTCCGTCCGTCTGTGTACAGCTAATCTCCGGCACTGTTAACCCGGTCGATGCCAAATTTTGCACACACACTCTGTAGATGCCAACGATGAACCTCTGTCCCAAATTTTCCAGAACGGCCTGTTATAGTGCCACCAGGATGCCAACTTTTGTAAAACACATTTTTGGATATTACTCCTCCAGATTCTGTCCAAAAATCCCGCAAAATGTTACACAGTATCTCTATAGTCATGTGTTCAGTATCTCTATAGTCATGTGTTCAAGACGGATCTGTCCGATATTTCATATTCCATGCAGGATTGGCCCGTTTTGAACAAAAAGCCTCAAATCATGAACGCAGCGTGCAATTTACGTGAAATCTTTCACATACTTTCCTACTAGGCTGAGGAATATATCCCACCCTTTTCACATTGGCCTGTTAGAGCGCCACCAACAGGTGGATTTTTGCATAACACATTTTTGGAACAAAATGCCTCAAATCATCCAATTGCCATCCAAGGCGTAAGAATAAACGGCATCCTTTTCACATTGGCCTATTCTAGCACCACCAGGAGCCCACAACCTGACCTGCCCTGGTGGAGACCTGTGCCCCGAGGGGCACATTATCTAGTTTGCATTTAATTGAATTGAATTGAATTGAATTTAACCCCCTTATGGCCATGACGTATCATTGACGTAATGAATCAATAATCCCTTATGGCCACTGACGTAATTGACGTAATTGTTTAATCCCCTGTAATCGGGAGCTTAATATAACAAAATGTAGCAACTATTAGCTTGTTTGGCTAACGGCCGATGTAATCTACCTAAAACCGGACGAAATCCGCACGTGCACGGTCGATCACGCACGCATCGCTGCGTAAAATGCGATATTTTGGGCTTGATTAGAGCTTAATTTGACTTAGTTATTAAAATAAACAATGATCGCTTAGCATTCCGGACATCTGACAGTGCTGCACCAGTCCAAACTAGTCCCGGATCCTTAAACCGGAAGTGATATCGCCAGATTCGCTCTATTTGGTCAAAATCGGCACACCTATAGTGTCTACTATAGGATTGCCGTGTGAGAATGAGTTGGAGTGTGTTGGAGTGTGTATATCACAGATTTTTCTATTGGCATTAAAATGACAAATTAAACATATGAATAGTGCAGACAGAAGGCACAATCCACTGTTAATTAGGCTGGCAATAAGCAATTTAATTTAATTTAATTTAATTTAATTTAATTTAATTTAATTTAATTTAATTTAATTTAATTTAATTTAATTTAATTTAATTTAATTTAATTTAATTTAAAGCATCAGGGAAAGAAAAACATAATCTAGCAGACATTAATCAATCACACCCTGTCATGCCCCAGATAAGTGAAACATGCACAAGGAGGGACAGCCTAAACACACACCATAATGGACAGCTCATTGCGATGAACACACACTGTAGGGAAAGCTCATTGGGATGAACACACACCGTAGGGAAAGCTCATTGGGATGAACACACACCATAGGGAAAGCTCATTGGGATGAACACACACCGTAGGGAAAGCTCATTGGGTTAAACACACACCGTAGGGAAAGCTCATTGGGATGAACACACACCATAGGGAAAGCTCATTGGGTTAAACACACACCGTAGGGAAAGCTCATTGGGATGAACACACACCATAGGGAAAGCTCATTGGGTTAAACACACACCAAAACGAGGGGTGAAAACTTTATCCCCTAGCATTGGCCGTCCAGCCTGGTGAAGATAACAAAATAAAGGGGCATGTGTGTAGTTTGATGCCTACATTTCAGTATGTTCGGTGTTTCAACACTAGCTGTTACACATGATTTCCTCTGGACAGAGTTAAGTCGAGTCTAAAGCCAAGGAGACAGTTCTTGCAGATCATATTTATCTGAAATGGCAGAACGGAGAGGCGTACGTATGTCTGTATCCATGTAAAAGGGACTGTTGTGTAGTTGAGTGCCAGCATATCCAAACATCACATGAATCGCACACTGTAGGATGGTCTGTATTCATAATGTAAATGTATTCTGTAAGCTCAACAAACTGCGCGCCTTATCTTGGTGTGGCTGGTGGATCAGCCAGTTATAGTAAGCAATTAGCCTTGGGCCATATACTGTAGTCTGTTCATAGGCAATTAGCCTTGGGCCATTTTGCAGAAAATTTGCAGAAGTACGCTCTGTGACATGACACTGACTAGTATGTCTCAGGCCAGGGACTGACCCCCTATCCAACCCTTTTAGGCTGCTCAATAGAGCCACTTTTGGTCACCCAGCAGTATTGCAGCTGTTCGTACCCCAAACATACAGACAGACATGGCCAGTCATTGGAGCGGTTAGGCACCACTCAAAAAACTATGTGCAATACGCACAATAAAGGTAATAGAGCATGCACCTCCACTCTAGCCCAGGTGTTGGACAAATTACGTATTAGGGGTAGAAGAAGAACTTTTATAAAACTGCAATTTCCATTGTCTATTAAACTTAAAAAAGCCAAACATTTTCATTAGATATTGGTCCAAAGTTTGTTTGTAGAAATGTTCGTGAATTTTGAAGAAAATTGTCTATACTGTGTATGGATTCGTTATTAATCATTCTGATTTTATTGTACTAAGGAAACTATACAAACTAACTATACATTTTCATTTTAAGGCACCTTTAGGACAGCAAAGCGGGCACTGGGAGGAAGATGCTGCAGTTTCCAGGATTTCATGTTGGATTCCTGCCAGAGACAGCTCCAGGGGGGGGGGGGGGGGGGCAAGGGGGGGCTTTAGTTCCCTCTGGTGGAGGCTTAGCCCATAGTCAGTAACACAGACTATGAGACTATACATAGTCTGTGTGTGTGTGTGTGTGTGTGTGTGTGTGTGTGTGTGTGTATATATATATATCAGTGGTTCCCAACATGTGCCAGGCGCATGCAGCGTTCATTAATATGTTTAATTATAAATATGCAAAGACCTGGTCTTGCCTGTGACAGATGTTTTATTTTATTTGTACACACAATTATAATGCTCTGATTTTAAGACCCTTCTGAGCACAGGTCACAATATGCGAGTTTCACTGCATTCATGATTTGCAGCATTTTGTACGAAACGGGCCACTCCTGAAAACTTTGGAAGGCAATCTTAGCCAATCAGTGTAGAATCTCGGAAATCCAACAGACTCGTCTTGATCACATGACTACAGAGATCATGTGTACCGATTTGTGTGAGATTTGGATGAAATCTGTGCGACTAATATAAACAATATGTTTCACAGAAATCGGCCTCACGGTGACGCGATAACCAGCATATGTGGAGGGATGCAGGGATTTTTTTTTCCATGGGCTCTAGGGAGTGCACATACAAAGTTATGTACACAGATCGATGCAGTTATAGGTAAAAACAGGAATTGCCCTGTTATAGCACCACCATGAGGTTGATTTGGAAAAGTGGCATGTCGTCTGCGGCCTAGTGGAAATGCCCGTGTATAATTTCAAGGAAATTGCACAGTGTTTGTGATTTGTGGCATTTTGTTTGAAACGGACAAATCATGTGAGCTTTGGAAGCCAATCTTAGCCAATCAGGATGGAATATGGGAAATGGCGCAGATCCGTGTTGATCACATGACTATGGAGATAGTGTATACCGAATTGTGTGATGTATGGATAAAATGTATGGTCTGTCTGTCTGTCTGTCTGTCGGTCTCTCTGTCTGTTTCTATCTATCTATCTATCTATCTATCTATCTATCTATCTATCTATTTATCTATCTATATATCTATCTATCTATCTATCTATCTATCTGTTTCTATCTATCTATCTATCTATCTATCTATCTATCTATCTATCTATCTATCTATCTATCTTAAGTTTTCAACAGGCCCAAAAGCCCTACCCTACCCTAACTGGGTCGACACAACCCTATAAATTACCATAATGTTAAGCCCGACAAAAGCCCGGCAAAAAAATAACGCCACTAAATGCCGGCGCGGCGGCGCCGTGGTTCAGTGTGAAAGTGAGAACGGAGATCAACGGACTTATCGAAATTTTATGTAACTCACGTTTCACTAGTACAGACCACGCATTCAATCGAACATCGTTTAACATGGTTTAGCATTTATTTAGAAAATAAGTGGAACATGAGAAGGAATGATAGAAATGAGAATGGCATTAGACTGCATGTATGGTATGAGGGGAAGGGGATGAGGATGAAGGCACGAGAAGGGGGGGGGGGGAGTGAGGATGAGTGGGTGGATCCGAGGGGCCTGGATGAATGAGTGAGGAGGGGTAGGTGGGGTGGGGGGAGTGAGGATGAGAGGTGGGATGAAGTGGCGCTACGGAGGAGAGCTGGAGGGAGTGAGGGGGAGGATGAAGATGAAGACTAGGCCCCTGGGGGATAGGTAAAGGATGGAGGGCGAAGCCCTGGGGGGGTAGGATGAAGGCCAGGTAGGATACCCTGAGTGCTTGGCCTGGGGTCTGAGTAGTGGGGCGTCCTTCTGATCAAATGAGGACACGCCTCCAATCCGAGACCCCAAAAGTTAGATAATTAATTGTTGAACGTTTACTGGACCAGGGATCTGTGAGCAGCTCTAAGGTCCTGGACACTCGTTCTGCTTGGGATGTCCAGTGCCCTTGGAGTTGGATAATGTGGTTGGTTATACCTTTTCTGGAAGCCGTGGAGGCGGTGCCGATCCGGAATGAGTGACCGGAGAAATTGGATGCAGGATATCCGGCCTGGGTCAGGATTTGGCGGAGATGGTAGAGGAACCAGTGTCTGGTGGCTATGGAGCCGGTATCTGTGGTAAACAGGATCTAGAGGAGAGGCACGAGAAGAAAGCCTGGCATGGAGGTGTCGGATTAGGGGTCCGTAGGGGCTGAGGTAGGAGTTGAGTTTGAACAGATAGATTGGTGTTGTTTTGCCATATTGGTCCGTTTTGCTGTATTTTAGAGTGAATATGATGGTGGTGGAATCTAGAATGCTCAGATCAGATAGGCAGGGGTGTTTGTTGTGGATGAATGTGGAGTTAGGTTTTTAGGTTTAAACAAAAAAATGCTAGGAGGAACATGGCTTCCAAGGTGGTATCTGTGCATGGGCTAGAATAGCCGGAGCGGATTGTGTTGATACATCCTGCAAGTATGTCGGAGGTGATGGGTTGGCGGAGAGGAGGATTATGTGGCTCCTTCCTTTTCAGGCTCTTTCAGCAGTGTGACGTGTGCGTGCTGGGTGAAAGGGTGAGGAGCTCCTGTTATGAGCTTAGAAATGAAGTTGATACCTATGATGAATGGCAGTGGCTGATGTAGGAGGTGAGCCTGACGAGGTCCAGGGATGGAAATTGTAGGCCGAAGGTGGAGTGGAAGGACTGGAAACTTCGCCAGGCTGTCCAGTAGGAAGAGAGTGTGGATGGAGAAATACCTTGTAGGATGTGGTTCCTGGAGATGGTTAGGAGGTTATGGAGTGGATGGTTTAGGGGAAGGTCATCTCTGAAAATGGAGGAGCTGGAGTCGGGTGGAGGTCTGCGGACGGAGCCAATAGCCTGAATTTCTGGAAGGAGAAGCGTGATAGTGAATCAGCTATTTCATTGTGGTGGCCAGGGACGTGAGCTGCTTGGATTAGAAATTGTGGGTGACCGAGATCCATGTTAGGCGCCTGAGGAGAGCCATGAGTGGTAATGATGGAGAGCGACCTTTATTGATAATGTGGACGGTGGCCTGGTTATCTGAGTGGATGAGGACTGAGCGGCTGGTCCATTTGTGACCCCAAAGAGAGGCCGCGACTATGACCGGGTACAATTCGAAAAGGGCTAAGAGTGGGCGGAGGCAAAAGGGGGGGGGAATAGCTCTTCAGGCCACTTCTCGGCAAACCATCTCCCTCGGTAGAACCCGCCTAAACCGACGGAGGGCGCCGCGTCCGTGTAGAGATCCAAATCATTAGAGTGAAAATCATTATAAAAAAAAGAGACGCCGTTCCAGTTTGTCAGCAGGAGGTGCCAGAGCCTGAGTTCTATGCGGCATGCTAGGTCTAGGCTGACGTGGTGGTGGAGTGACGGTACGGATGCGGCGAGGTGGAGGAGGTGGGAGATGAATGAACGGCCTTGTGGGGTGATTCTGTTGGCGTAATTGAGGTGGCCTAGGAGCTGTAGGAGAATTTCGAGGAAGTTGGTGGAATCTAGATCGATGCCCAGGAATTCAATTTTGGTCAGAGGTCCCATGGTTTTATCGTCGGCGAGAGGGACGCCGAAGGCTGCAAAAGTAGCCTTGAGGCACGTTAGACTGCGAGCGGGGGGGGGCTGATGGCGGGTCGGCCGTGAGAAAATCGTCCAGAAGGTGGACTAGGTGGGGGATGTGGTCGTTGTTGAGGAGAATCCAACAGAGGAGTTCTGACAGGTTGTCAAATAATTTGGGGCTGCTTTTGCACCCAAAGGTTAATCTGACTGCGAAATAGAATTTGTTATTCCAGCGCACGCCGAAAAGGTGCCATGAGTCTGGGTGGAGTGGGAGGACTTTAAAGGCTGACGTGATGTCGGCTTTTGACAGCCAGGCACCGCGCCCGGTGAGTCGGATCAGGGAGATGGTGTGGTCTATGGTTGAGTAGTGGAGTGAATAGTCGGCACTGGGGATGAGACTGTTAATGCTGGGAATGGATGAACCGTGTGGTAGATAGGTCAATGATTAGCCTTTTCTTTCCCGAGTATTTCCTGGTCGCCACTCCTATAGGGCTTATGCGGCATGAGGGAAATGGGGGGGAATCGAATGGCCCTATCATGAAGCCTGGTTTGACTTCTTTCTCGGGTAGGGTGGTGACAATGTCGGGTTCTGTTAGAGAGGACTGGAGGTTATTGCAGAAATGAGATTGATCAGGGAGTGAGAAAAGGCCTGGTGAAAAACCGTTATTGAGACCGTTGATGAAAAAGCGGACGAAAGGGATGTCGGGATGGAAGGCTAACGCTTTGGCTATGGTGGGGATATTGAAGGGGGTGGCCAGATGCTTAATGAGTCAGCTGTTGGCTGGTTTGGTGGGGTTGTGAGGGCAGCTAGACCGGTTGTGTCCTCCGCCGCAGTAGGAGCAAACGTGGAGCATTTTGCAATAATTGGCTAGGCACCCTTTGTCATTAAAACCTCTTAAACCCCAGGGGGGTCCAGGAGGGAAAATCCAAAATATCGGAGTTGGAACCCAAGACCTTGACCAGCCCCATTTACCCGCTGAGGTGGACAGCCTCTGCCCCCGGCGGCGGGGGATTGGGGCTCAAGAGGTAGTTATTCCAGAGCATGCGGGAACCTATAAACATTATTTTCCTGCCTCACTTGTCCACGGCCTGGGAGGTAGAGGGGTAAACGGTTGGGCCGGTGGGACGGTTATTTTTTGACTGCCTGTCTGGGGCTGGCTGGGAGTGAGGCATGTTCATGAGAGCGGGGGCTGAAGGCCTCTACATAATATGTAGAGGCCACCTATTTTGTCTCAAAGAACCACAGTGCCAAAGCTATCAGCATCTATTCCAATGTACACCATAACTTTGTGCGTGCGTGCGTGCGTGCGTGCGTGCGTGCGTGCGTGCGTGCGTGCGTATGCGCACGCATTGCATACACTGCAAAATCCCAATAAGGGTACATTTTTACAGCTCTCATAGTTTATTGAACACTAAGGATTTGTAGAGTGTGAATGGACAATAAATGAAGCTTTTGCTTATACTGCCAAACAACAGCATGAATGCAATTTGACACGATCGGTTTGCGTCCGGCCATTTTACATTCAACTCAATTTGCATGTAAAAGACTCTCTCACTCAGACACACACATACACATGTTTAAGTTATTATTGTGTTTCATCGTTTTATTTTTTTGCAGGGCGTTGTGGATGGTGGGTCTGCAACACTGATACATTATTAAAATCCAAATCACCTTCCCCTGTCCGAACGGGTTATGGATGACAATAAAGCTGTGCCTCTCTCTCTCTCTCTCTCTCTCTCTCTCTCTCTCTCTCTCTCTCTCTCTGTCTTTCAGTCTCCGTCTCCATGTCACTCAACCCCCCCCCCCCCACCCCCCTCCCTCTCTCTCTCTCTCTCTCTCTCTCTCTCTCTCTCTCTCTCTCTCCAAAGTGTGAAACAAAGCAATCATTTCTGCTGTTGACTGAAGTGACTGACTGACGGATGGACGGACGGACGGACGGACGGACGGACGGACGGATACTGGTTGGAGGAAAGGGAATATGGACGAATGAAAGGTTAGCATAGAACAATGAAGGATATAGTGAAAGGATATAGAGGTGCAGAGAGGTGGATGAGTCCCGGGCAGTGAGAATGGGAGAGTGGTCAAGAAAGGATGGATGGATGATGGAGGTATAGGAAGCTAAGGCGCTGAAAGGCAGTGGTGGAAAGTACATTTACTTGAGTAAAGTTTTGAGGTATTTGTACTTTGTTTTAATAAGCTCAGTCGCTAGAGCTCTCGCCTTTGGACCATATGGTCATAGGTTCCATCCTGGGCACCGCCACCTCAGCGTATGAGTAAGACGGCTTAGGTGCGATAAGTCGTGCGGGAAGTACTGGGAGCTGATGGTAGGTGTGATGCTCCACCTCAACAATCCATCTCCCAGAGGTCTAGCGCATTGTAACGGGGACAGACTCCATCTCCCAGAGGTCTAGCGCATTGTAACGGGGACAGACTCCATCTCCCAGAGGTCTAGCGCATTGTAACGGGGACAGACTCCATCTCCCAGAGGTCTAGCACATTATAACGGGGACAGACTCCATCTCCCAGAGGTCTAGCGCATTGTAACGGGGACAGACTCCATCTCCCAGAGGTCTAGCGCATTGTAACGGGGACTGACTCCATCTCCCAGAGGTCTAGTGCATTGTAACGGGGACAGACTCCATCTCCCAGAGGTCTAGCACATTGTAACGGGGACAGACTCCATCTCCCAGAGGTCTAGCGCATTGTAACAGGGACAGACTCCATCTCCCAGAGGTATAGCGCATTGTAACGGGGACAGACTCCATCTCCCAGAGGTCTAGTGCATTGTAACAGGGACAGACTCCATCTCCCAGAGGTCTAGCGCATTGTAACGGGGACAGACTCCATCTCCCAGAGGTCTAGCACATTATAACGGAGACAGACTCCATCTCCCAGAGGTCTAGCGCATTGTAACGGGGACAGACTCCATCTCCCAGAGGTCTAGCGCATTGTAACGGGGACAGACTCCATCTCCCAGAGGTCTAGCACATTATAACGGGGACAGACTCCATCTCCCAGAGGTCTAGCGCATTGTAACGGGGACAGACTCCATCTCCCAGAGGTCTAGCGCATTGTAACGGGGACTGACTCCATCTCCCAGAGGTCTAGCGCATTGTAACGGGGACAGACTCCATCTCCCAGAGGTCTAGCACATTGTAACGGGGACAGACTCCATCTCCCAGAGGTCTAGCGCATTGTAACAGGGACAGACTCCATCTCCCAGAGGTATAGCGCATTGTAACGGGGACAGACTCCATCTCCCAGAGGTCTAGTGCATTGTAACAGGGACAGACTCCATCTCCCAGAGGTCTAGCGCATTGTAACGGGGACAGACTCCATCTCCCAGAGTCCCAGAGGTCTAGCACATTATAACGGAGACAGACTCCATCTCCCAGAGGTCTAGCGCATTGTAACGGGGACAGACTCCATCTCCCAGAGGTCTAGCGCATTGTAACAGGGACAGACTATTGTACATTTACTCCATTACATTTATGTGAAAATGTAGTTATTAGTTACTTTGTAGATTTGGATTATTATTATTACAAAACAAAACATTAACCACTTGTATAAATTTCAGCCATTTGAAAATAGCCGATGTACAAGCTCACAATGTTGTGAGCTTGTAGATCTGTAGATCATGTTTTAAAACATGAAATGTTGACATTCTGCATGAGTACTTTAAGTACATTTTGATTCCATGTGTATAAGTACATTTTGAATTCCAGATTTTCACTCGTAACAGAGAATTTGTACGTTGAGTATTTCTACGTATTGATACTTTACTCAAGTAAAGAATGTGATTAATTCTTCCACCACTGGCTGAAGGGTAGAGAGCAGTGTTGATTCCGTCGACTAATACTATGACGAGAAATGTTGACTAAATCAACTGTAGATTCAGTCGACTAAAATCTTATATTTAGTCAACCAAAACTAGACTAACACTAAAACATCCCAGGTGACTAAAAAAATATATACAGTAACAATAAATTAAGTTTAATTCCAAAGACTGACTAAAGTAAAATAGAAATGTGCTGCCTAAAACAACAGTGGCAGAGAGGATGTAGGTGTGGAGGAATAGGAGAGGGAGCAGTCAGTGTAACAGTAGGTTGGTGGTGTCCACGCTGCATGGCTCACTCTGTATTGATTAGTGTTCTGTATGTAATAAAGAGAGCGAGACACTTAGCCCGGCGAGGACATGGTTCACTTGGTGTCTACTTTAACAAGGGGCCAGTTCGTGCTGTGCGTGTGTGTGTGTGTGTGTGTGTGTGTGTGTGTGTGTGTGTGTGTGTGTGTGTGTGTGTGTGTGTGTGTGTGTGTGTGTGTGCGTGCGTGCATGCTTGCGTGTGTCAGAGATCTAAAGCTACTAAATATGCCGATGTGTGCATTCTGTACAAAGAAATGCCTATAGGGTGTCTACAGAAATGAATAAATGTGTGTGCGTGCGTGCGTGCGTGTGTGCTTGTGTGTGTGTGTGTGTGTGTGTGTGTGTGCGTCCGTGCAAGCACACAAGTGTTTTTGTATGTGCCTGTATACAATGTGTGTTTGTGTGTGTGTGTGTGTGTGTGTGTGTGTGTTCATGTGTGCATATGTGTGTGCATACCTGTGCGTGCGTGCGTGCGTGCGTGCGTGCGTGCGTGCGTGCGTGCGTGCGTAGTGTGAGCGTGCACATGCTTCGGGCTGCTTCCACCGCGCGCCACACATGAAAACACCTCACATTGAAGAGAGAGAGGCCTGCCCCGCGCATGGAAAGAAAATCAATATCCTGCTGATAGAAATATGCTAGAATGTTCTTTAGGTGAGAGATTGATCTGAGCTCCACAGAGGCTCTGTCCAAAACCAAATAATGGTTAGAGGCCAGCGACCCCACCATCTCCTCACACACCAATAATTATAACCTCACTGTATATGCCTGTGCTAAACAACACCTGCTGTTCTGTATGGTCACTGTGGGCTAACTGCTAACGTTGCAAAGCTGCCGGACGGTGCAACATTAGCAAAAGGTCCCGTTTATCACAATATTATTAACAAGGAAAATATCCATAAATGCCACACTGTAGGGCCTCTGCTAACCATGTACAGCAGTGGTTTTCAACCTTTTGCACATTATCAAGGTCCATTGTTTATTCTGCATTTGAGCCAAGGATCGACCACCATTTGATGAGATTTAGCCTCTCATATTATATTGTGTTATCGTTGGATAAGATTGTATGCCCACAATTCCACACAATTCCACCAATTCCAGAGGTTACCAGCTCTCCATTTGGGGACCACCTGGAACCCCCTAAAGGACCACTGGTCCCTGGACCACTAGTTGACCACCTGGAACCCCCTAAAGGACCACTGGTCCCTGGACCACTAGTTGACAACCACTGATGTACAGTCAGCAATGATATGTCTCCTGAGTGGCTTCAATATGCAAGTTATATGATACAATAATTATCTACCTTATCCAACTGACAAACAAAAGCAATCATGATTAGATCAAACTAACTAGCCAATAATACATAATACATTAACTTTGGTATAATATGCATGCACAATATGAACAATAGTATGCATGTTGGTACAGCAGGCAGTGGAGGACAACACAGTGTGTTGAACTTGTTGGTACATGCAACCATCACGGTGCGAGCAGAGACAGTGATGTTTGATTGGTTCATTAGTATCATGTGTGTGGGCGTCACACATTGAATCTATAAGCCCACAATGCATCACATCGTGAGCTTATATACCGGCGAGACACCCACGCACGACACCACTAAGTACAACTCAGGTTTAATATAAGCTGTCAGTGTGGAAAGATAGAAGCACACAGCCACGCTGTAGCTGGCCATCAGCATTATCTGAGATTGAATTGCCCTCTATGGCATGGATCTAACTAACTACACAAGTCCAGGCCTCAATATGCATAACCTAATAATTAATGCATATACCTTAGCCCTTCCTTTGCATTCTGTCGCTTTACTTAATTAAATAAACAAAAGGCATAAACAAATTGGCTGAGTCCAATTTAAACATTTAATTAACGTGCCCAAGTCCAATTCTTATGTATGTCAGGTTATAATAGTTGAATAATCATAAGGGTAATAATAATAATAATCTAACAAGGAAAACTGTGCAGTTTCTTTCTTTTTCTTTTTCCCTCCCAAGGCTGGCTTGGCCGACAGAACACTGTGCTACATTAGCTAGCGAGCCTATCATCGGCGCAGCCAGTTTTTGAATGATGAGTCTGCTACAGGAGCCAACAGCTGTATGTGCAAATCATGCATATAAATCAATTACCGGGGCCCTATGTACTTTAAATGCACCCATTAATTAAGCAATGTCAGGCACAATGAACCGTGAAGTTCATTACATTTTTAGCATTCAAACCCGGGATTATTTTAAGAGTGCGCGCGAGAGAGGGAGAGAAGACGGGTTTACCTAATGATTAGCCCCATAGCTCAATGTCGGGCCGACGCCAGCGGAGATTCTGAGGGAGAGAAGGTGTTGGTGTGGAAGAGACAGACAACACGGCAGACTAGAGAGCTGTCTCAGCAAAGTGGCAAACATGGAAGAGTTGATCAAAAGGAAAACATCTAACAACAACAACGGCGGCAAGGAGCGCTTCACGCTTGCACACAGACAGACACGCAAACACATGCACGCATACATGAACAGTACTGTACATGTACCACTACAAGCATGCACACATTGCACACACATACACCTGCTAACGCATGCACGCACGCACGCACGCACGCACGCACGCACGCACGCACGCACGCACGCACGCACGCACGCACACTTGTAAGGTCTGCCTGCTGGGTTGAAGCAAGTCGACTGTAGCTGTTGAAGCACAAATGCACCACACAACGGTGGCATCAGTGACCGGTCAACATTTGAATGCATTTGCTTGGCCTATCAGTGAAATGCAGAGGTGACGTGCATAGGCCTATACGCATGCACGTGTCAATCGCACGCGTGTGTTTGTGTAAGTGCATGCGTGCGTGCTTTCCTTTGTCCTGACCTCTGTGCGTGCGTGCGTGCGTGCGTGCGTGCGTGCGTGCGTGCGTGCGTGCGTGCGTGCGTGCGTGCGTGCGTGCGTTGTCGTGCCAGGCTGCAGTGTGGTTCAAGTTGTGCTGTGAGATGATGATGTGGAGTTTGGGGAAGGGGGGGAGTGAGTGAAGAGGGGGGGGGGGGGGGAGTGAGAAGAAGCTGAGCCCAGCTGCCTGGCATGAAGCAATGACCTCTGCATAATGAAAGATGGGGACAACATCTCCCACTCATTACAAGGTTCCACGTTGTGACAAGATTTGCATATTCATATATTTTTTTCCTCCTCCTCCTCCTCCTCCTCCTCTTCCCTCCCTCCGTTTTTCCCCCCTTCTTCTTCTCCTTCCTGTGAGCAGGACATCTGCCTCCCTGACACCACTCTGGAGGAGAGGGAGAAATAAATAAATATGTGTGCACGGAGGCACATGATCCATCCAGATGCCACAGGAATATGGCACGATGTTGACATCTCCGTATACGCGCCCGGCCGTGCATGTGTGATGCTTTCCGTGCGGCTTAAGCACCAGAGAATCACTTTCGGGGTCAACGGAGAAGAATACAGCTCGGTCACAAAGACCTGACGCGGGGTCCACGCAGGAACGTGTATCTGCTTTGCATATCGTTCTACTGCCGCTCCACCGCCGACTCGCACGCCATTTTAACGGCGGTACGCTGGAAACACCACAACGTTGCACATTACCATATACAGCTGGGGCGGATTTGAAATGCACGGCACAGAGGGGTAGACGAAACGGACATGTTGCGGAAAACGGTTTAGACAGGTTTCATGGGGAGAGACATCGACACATGGTGTGTTATCAATCAGCTTCAGCGCCCAAATAGCTGGCACTGTTCAACATTTTGTTGTGGAAAGAAAGTATAGCCCTCCACGCTGCAAAACTGCAGTAGGCCTACAAACGACAACATGCAGCACCACATAATGTTTTTGAGTAGATCTGACATTGGAACATTTGCGTATGCCCAAGTCAATAATGTGTATTAGTGTTGACTAGAGGTTTACTGTGCGTGAGTATTTCAACCGCGGCACGTACAGTATGACTGAAGCTGTTACTGCAGAGGAAATTACTTTACGTGTTCAACTTTAGACATGTCGGAATGCCCACTGCACAAAGGTTCCTTATTCATTTAAAAGAAAGTAGCAGAAACATGTTACTTGCTGATGATGATTTTGTACATTACTCAGACACGAACGAGAAACTATTCTAGACAATATGAAGCTAATATTTGAACTCCATGTGCCTTCCAACGTGCCTGATGGATATGACAGGTTTTCTCTGATCAAATGCAACAACAGACGGAACACAAACTCATTCCTGGCTGTAACTTGACATAATTACATTTCAACATCAAACGGAGGCTCGCCATAGATGTAGCAAAAGGTAAATACGCAATGTTCTTCATCAAAAGAAATTCTTCAGTATTTACCGCAGAAAGAAACTCATCACGGAAAGAAAACAAGAAATAGTAAAACATATAAGAAACAGGGATTTGTCTCCCTTTTATTTTGCCAGTTTGGAATCCTTTAATTCAAATGAATCGGGCTGAGCTGCGGCCCCCCAACCCTGCCCGGAGAGTCGCCGACCCCTGCATGTACGATCACTGACGCGCTTCTCAATATACAAAGTGTTTTTTCTTCATTTCTTTAATAATGCCTACACCTCAAGCTGAGGGCTACATCAATATAGAATTAGGCAAAGACGTTATAATATATATATTTTTTCTTTTTATGTATTATATTTCCCCCCTCATCTGGAAGCCCTCTCTCTCCGGCAACATCCCCAGGTTGGATGGGGCTTCTATGCAGATGCTGGCGCTTACTTCAAAAACTTTGCCTCTCCATTATGATAGCTCTGCAAAAACATGAAAAAAAATTAAATAAATAAAGGCTTTCTTTTAACTTAAATCAGCAAATGTGTGGCGCAGAGACCTAGCGGCGTGTTTTCTCACCCCCCAGAAATAACTGCTTGCAGGGATCGGTTTGAAATTTAAATTGTGGTGAAAAATGGTGTTTGTCATTAGCAATCAAATATTTGAACCATTGGAATACCTTTTGTTCCCCGCGTAAATATCCCCCCCATACCCCCCACCATGTTTCTCCTCCCCCCCCTCCCCTCCCCCAAGTTGAATAGTTAAGAATTTTGCGCAGGGCATGCTTCTCTTGAAGGAGAATTGCAAAGGTGATGACTCTCTCACAAAAGCGAGCGTGCACACACACACACACACACACACACACACACACACACACACACACACACACACACACACACACACACACACACACACACACACACACACACACACACATGCAGAGAGAGAGAGAGAGAAATGATGTGCCTTCATCAGAATTTATGGACGATGTATTAACATATCAAAACAAACATGGAGTCCGGTGGAATATTTATGATTCTTTGTTGTGCTGATGTTTCATTCAACTGTGTGACCCCACAGGCTGAGAGAGAGAGAGAGAGAGGGGGGGGGGGGGGGGGACAAACATGATAGGGGAAAGACTCAAGAGAGAGAATTGAAGGGATTAAAGGTGCACTAAGTGATTTTCTACTGTTAAAAATAAGTGTTAGACAGTTCTATATTCTGATAGTACTCATTGCTACAGTGTGTTTGATCAGTAACAGGAGTCTCCTCTGGCTCTCCAGCTCTTTAGAAAAATGAAAATACGAATTTCCCAAACAAGTGAAATTGGAGGTGAATCACACAAAGAAATGAGAAGACAAAAATGGAACTGGAACAGTATAAAATTGAAGCTGATGAATTGGTACTCTTTCCCTGATTTGGGATGAAATTGACAATAATTGGAAATGTATTTTCTGTTTGTTAAAGAGATGGAGAGACGATGTATTTTTACTGAACAAACACTCTATAGCAAAGATTAAGAGCTTTAACATTATATAAAAAAAAGTTTAACAATCACTTACTCTACCTTTAAGGCAAGACGAGAGCAGAGAACACAGGATATTCTTATGAGAGAGAGAGAGAGAGAGAGAGAGAGAGAGAGAGAGAGAGAGAGAGCAGAGCTTCCTGTCCCCTCTGAATGTCAGCGTGTCTGTTCAGCGTTCATTTGAGGGCTGATTGAATTGGGGGGTGTAGCACTGTCACTGTTAATGGAGTGATCTCTAATTGGAGCGGGCTCTGGATAATGTCTCTGTACACAGTCCGGTGTTAAGAGTCTCATATGAATCCTGCCTAATGCTGTGTAGCAGAGTGGCTCAGAGCCTCTGCCTGATGGCCTCAAAATATAATATATAATATCTCCCCCAGCCCATAGGGATATCCCTTTGGTCTAGTGGTAAAGATGTTGGACTTTCACGCGGGAGACCCGAGTTTGAATCATGGGTGTCACAGCTGCATGGGAAAAGCACATGCACATACATGAGCACACAGTGGTGGATAGTAAATAGGTACCTTTACTTGAGTACTGTTAGAAGTATAGATTTTATGGAGTATCTTTTATTATTATTTTTTTATCCAAGCACATGACTTTCACTCTGCTACATTATTATGGTGGGCCTACTTTTGACTACACTACATTTCTAGGAAGGGACTCTTGGGACCCAAACCTTAACCCATTTAGGCCTGACGTCGAAATAAAAAAAACGTTCGCTCTGAAAGAATATATATTCAAAGATTTGTGCCGCATTTTTACGATTTTTCAAAAATAGCTAAAGTAATAACATAATGCTTAGTTAAAACTCAAAATATGATGAATTAACCATTTAAGTCCTATTTCAAATGTATTGAGAACAGCCGATCTACAATTAAGCTCACACCTCACTATTTTGCAAAAGGTAAGATCAATACAATACAGCAATGCATTGATATTAAAAAGGAAATGTACTTTGTAATTTGGACTTTTGAATACTTTGTCCTGCACCACTGCATACATTCCATACAGTCAGGCCTCAATGTGCATTTGTGTACAGTGGAGGTTAACAATGTAGACTCACCACTGCTTTCCGCTAAGCGTTTCATCTTCTTGCATAACGACAGCTTCCAGACCACGCATCTAGAAATGCAGACCAGTGGCGTGCACAGACATTTAGAGGGGCAGGTACTCAAGTGGAAAAAAGGGCACTTTGTGCAGCGCGTGGAACCGGCCGGTTGCCTTAATAGTGTGAGATTTATAGATTGTGGGGCCTAAATAATATATTAGAAGCTTTTTATCAAGAATTGATCAATGTTACCATGGTCCACATACTGTACAGTGTAACTGTACAAAAAATAATAATAATAAAAAATAAAAATAAAATAAAACGTTTTTTTTTGTTTCTAAAGGGCACATTGCCAAAAGGGCACCCCCTAGTGTCTATCTGTGCACGCCACTGATGCAGACCTTTACTTTCTCTTCATTACCATTGTTAGGCTGGAAGACCTGCATGCATTTATATCGGTTGGAGACAGATCAGAAGCAGTGTGTGTGTGTGTGTGTGTGTGTGTGTGTGTGTGTGTGTGTGTGTGTGTGTGTGTGTGTGTGTGTGTGTATTGCTGTACGCGGTGTGCGCTATACGCAGGCCCTCGGGTCATGACTATGATGGTTTATACATGGAGGTGGAGGAGCAGCAACTTCAAGGCCAAAGTAAGGTGGGCTGCAGATAACGAGGAGCCCGAATGACCAGCGTCCGTCGCCATCTTCCCAGGACCCAGAAGTTGATCCGTAATGGCTGCCCATAAAAGAGAATCATCATCAATGAAAATGACAGGTTATTAAGATCCGATTTTAGGGGAGGGCTACGGGTTTAGCATGACAGGTTAGCCATCTATAAAACCTTTACGGCAAAGGCACTGGGAGACACCGCCTGGCCCCATCTTTCCCTGTGCCTGGCGCCACAGACACATGCTAATAAGATCACAACCTTTAATTAAGCAATATGTGTAAGTAGGCGGCCATTATGGCCTGATTTGTGGGCTACTTCATTACGCCCAGCACCGACCGGCGGACACATATTCAATACAAATCAAGCTGGCCTGCATATTATCCCATTTAATGTGGCTCCGATATTGATATTTTATCACCTGAAGTTCTGATTAGTGACTTTTAGGATCTTCATTTGTCATGGTGGCCGGGCACCCATAACGACGTGCATTCGTTGGCCGGTGTCCGACCGTTACTCATCGTTGTTTATTGGGTAACAAATGGCCTGTCGGTTCAGATAAAACACTATTTAGGCACTCTGGATTTACTGCAATATTATGGTGGACTAATACAACGCAAATAAAAGGTCAAATGCAGGGCAGAGTTCATGAATGAAAACCAGGGTAATGTGCAAACATTTTACACTGTTCACCATTGATGCACAAGTCTCACTAAAATGATTAGTCTATGTCCCCACACATTTAAATGTATACTAGATGAAGTGTGTGTTCATTTAGACATACCAGTTCTATTCACATACTGTAATGCAGCGAGTGTGCAAAACATAGTCCATCTATAAAGTGTAACATTTATTATAATCTTTTATCAAATAACACTGTTCAAATGCTGTTCATGTCACAGTCAATAGCAGCAATTTTCTATTCTCTATACCTCTGTTCCTCGAACAGAGGTATCTAATATTTGTTCTAATATGTTCTAATATTTAACATACTAATTGAGTCATTATTGTCAGTTATATAACAGTTTGACAACGATGTCGCTGAACAACTGCATTCCGCCGACCTCCAATGTGACAGGACGACTTACTAACTCTCACTGCCGGCGGCTTATTGGCTGAGGGCTTGGCAAAGCGACACTGGAGCCACACCCACTTCCTCCTACTGGTTCAACGCGATGATGCGACCCTGAGGGGACACACAGAGGCCATCGGTAAACACAGACAACAGTTAAAGAGGTTTACACAAGGAAGAGGGCGGTAGAGAGGGGCAGTTTTAGATCATTATCCACGTCTGCACATGGAGATGATGACAACGATGCAATGTGGACAGCGTGCGCACATGTGTGCGCGTGCGTGTGGGTGTGTGTGTGTGTGTGTGTGTGTGCGAGTGTGTTTCTGCAAGTGCGTGATCACGGTCGCATTTCACACTGTGGGCGTTTGGGGGACTCACGCCAAAAGGGCTTCTTCCTCTTCCGTAGGCGGTGGGTGGTTTTTAGGCCCTCCTCCTCTTCCACCTTGTGTTGGGTAGACGGCTGCCCTGTGCGGGGTAACGTCCTGGGCATAGCAGCGTCCACCCCTTCTATGTCTCCAATCACCTTCAAAGGAAAGCGTACAACGCGCTAATGAGACAGTTACTAACTCCAACTGTTTTAGAACACGTTTCAAGGACCCGGGGACTGTTTGTGTGAATCAAGCAGTGCGCGAGCGAACAGTCCCACGGCGTTACAGTACAGTAAAGTGCTCTAGGAGAGGTTGAACCTTTTAGTTGACAAAGACCGAGATTGGCAGCAGACGTGCCCTGTTCCTGGAGGCCTACAAGCAGTGTTGTAATCCAGAGTCTCTGGCTCTCTTCAAGTGCACGTACGCACACACACAGTATAGTGCACGTAGCCTACAGTACTCAGACAGTACACTAGTGGTATAATAGTTCATCTACACGCAGGGGTGCCCAAAAGGTAGATCGTGATCTACCAGTAGATCACAAAGGCTGTGCAGGTAGATCACACAACATGCCCCTATAATATTTAATTTAAATATTAAAAATGAATGAAGGTGACTTGATTGCTTGATGAGTGTTGCTGTGATGGCATTACAAATGAAATACAAAAAGTACCTACCTATTCCATTTCCCCCCCTCTATTTCCCATTCAAATGCATTTGTCTTATATGTAACGCCAACTCCGCTATTCCAAAGCCCCCTCAGGTACATATTTAAACTATTTTCAGCGATAATACATTATTTCGGTGGGTAGGTCATGTTCAGCTGGTCATTTTGAAAGTAGCTTTCAAGTCAAAAAAGTGTGGGCACCCCTGCTACAGCATCTACTTTGTGAGGCTTTTTAAAGAGATTCCATGTAGAGGTTAAAAAGGAGTGAGCCAAGTGCATATCTGGGGGACCCTAGTTAAAAAAACATATAGGTTTTAACTTTGGTTAAAAATTCCATAAGGTATCTTACTGTACATGCACTAACTCTCTATCCGTCTGGCATATTAAAGCTATTGAGTAGCGACTGGCACTATACAATTTACAATTCAGGCATTTAGCAGATAAACCTACACGAACAACACATGGTAATACTGTAGGTATGATCAAATGCATAGAAATAGTAATCTAGGATCACAAGTAGACTAAGAAGAACCTATTATCTGTCTAACAGTAGAATATCTGTACACAGAAACTAAGTATAAACTATAGAATGATATGTCTGCATAATGTAAATTACATATTTTAGCCTTTCCATACGCCTGCAAGGTCATCACGGCTAGGGCAAGTCCTACGGGCGTAACTGCAGAGTGTATACTATACGTGATCTTACTCAAAAACATTTTCCAAAGCATACCGTACCACTTTTTGTTTGTTGTTTTTGGAATAATTGCAAGATTTTGTTTGTTTTGTTTGATTTAGTTAATTGATCATTCCTGATTATAAACCCACCATTACAGTTCTCTGCCGAGCTGGCTGACAATTCTGTCAGTATGAAGAATTTATGGATGTTTGAATTATATATTTTATCCAGTATCCATGCACTATTTTCAGCTAAACCAAGCTGTCCGTTCAAATGCACTGAAACATTGTTGTATTGAATTGTATTGTATTGATAGATCACCAATTTTAACAATACCTGCTCAGGGACTACAGATGGATATGATCTCTTTGCTAACTCTGGCTCATTTACATTGATGTGAAAACTGAAATGTCGAATAATGTGCATTATTGTCCCTGGTAAATAAATCAAATACAACATAGGCTCCAATGGCTTCCTCAAAAATCTAACAAATATGGTTTGGGAAATGCCAGACTATGCCAAATATGGTCCATAATATATGATATCACAAACATAATATAGAACATTATTAATATTGTTCATATTATATGATAAACAAAAATATTAGCTGGAATATTTCCCTTGCCACAAACATGCAGGTCCCTGCAGCTTTTGAGCTATAAAGTTGGCACAGGGAAATTACACAGATAGAGCAGCAATTGAGCGAACTTGAAAAATGTGCCACAGAGTGCTTCTTCTTTATCTAAAACTAGTATAAACTTGCCGGATAATTACATGCAGTGTACTTTTGTAGAAGGTCCTCCTGCTAAGCAGATATGGCTGCCAGGGAGGCATTAATCTCTTCATGTAACATACATAGCCAAGGACATTCCCTGTCTCTCTTCTTCTCTCTTCCCCTGTCTTTCTCTCGCATGCGTGCTCTCTCTCGTCGCACGCACGCACGCACGCACGCACGCACGCACGCACCCACGCACGCACGCACGCACGCACGCACGCACGCACGCACACACGCACGCACGCACGCACGCACGCACGCACGCACACAAACACACACACACACATGCTCACGCACACACACAGCGCATGCACTTCCTGTATAAATCATATTCATATTTCGGAGGGCTGCCGATGACCTCACGGCAAATGAAGCGTGGGTCCCCGGCTCCGCAGCGGCAATCAAACGCGCTGCGGAGTAATTACAAAAGAGGGGCAGGAGGGAGAATTGATGCGGTTTGTCAATTAATGTTGCTTGGAGGTGTTTTTGGAAAGGTTAACTTCTTCATATTCTCTGCATGTTAAATTAGGTCAATATTGGCCCGGCAAGGAGTCATGGCGGTGTGTGTATGTATGTATGGGCGGCTGAGTCATGGAACGCCAGGGCAAATTGTTAATGACAGATTTGATTGCATATAATGCCAATGAAGTGTCCCTTATATGAAATACATTTTAGCTGAACTCTCCTCCTCCTCTTCATCATCCTATCATGGGCATTAACGGCACTGAATTAAGGAAGGAAAGTCGATTCTCTAGTTCCATTTTTGCTGCAGTTTGCATCAGTCAGGCAACAAATTCAAACCAGTCCGGTTTAATGCAATTAAACGTACTGCGGTTAAAACACCTCCTGTCTATTAATAGACAGAACAGCCCTGGCTGGTAAAGCTGCTATGGTCTCTTCAACAGACGGAGAAACAAAGGGTGGAAAAGAGCAAGCAAAGAAACAAAACTGCGCAGAAAAGTCTCGTTTCTTTTAAACTCCGTTCTGGATGCTTATCATCAGCGTTTTTTCCGAACCATAAATAATTTGGCAGAGAGAGGTAATATTCAACCCGGCAGAGCCTTAGTTGTGCATCTTTAATGGAAGTTTTACAGAAGCCCAGCCAGTTTCCGCATATGGAGGAGAGGAGAAGACGAGGAGAGCACAGTTGGCTTGTCTTATCTTTTTATAAGTCCATCGACACTTAAACTAGAGCCCGCGAGGAAAAGAGACACGGGGAGACATAAACCCACTGTGGTTTTAGGGGGGGAAGATAATGACTTTGCCTGCATTAATTTCTTCGTCAGCCATCTTGTTCCTTCAGACAGAGTGGTTATTATGGGGGGGGCCTCTCTGAAGGGCCTCGCTTGTATAGATGCGTTTCCCCTACATCATTCTGGGCCCAACAGTTGTTGTTTTGTGAGATGGCAGCTGGGGAACATCTGTTTATAGGCAATGAGAGTTTGAAAAGCTGCCCCTCGCTTTACCTTTAATGTCCTTTATTGTATGCATGCTGATGGGAATGCAGCCTTAACTTTTCCTATTGTTGTTGTTCAGTGGGAACGTTCTTTCTTCCTTGGTCAATAGATGCTTGCCTTAGGCAGAGTGACATGATGGATCATTAATATTACCGTTCTTTATGTAGAATTCAATATGACGGTCGGTAAAAATAGAACGAGAACAAAAGCAAAAGGAGTTCATCATTGTGTTATTTCAGCTAGACGGCCGCAATTTCCCAATGACTCGACCAACTCAAATGAGAACACGTACAACTGCCGGATCGGTATAGACGACCAGCTCCAGTAATAATGGAATAAACAACAGAGAAAACTATGAATATTCAGCGTTCACATGACTCCCCACATCGTCTCTCTCTCTCACACTCTCCACCAATACAAACAGAGGACACACCTAACTGTTCCATTCACCGCAAACACTGTCTATAGCTCAGGGCAGCACTTCCAGGGCTTGCTTTTTGAGGTGTTCGTTTAGACTAATTTCGGGTGTAAATTTGTGAGTATTATGCAAAGCTACCGGCCCCTGGAGCTGTGGTCATATTAGTCTAAGGTAGGACGCCAGTCCTCCGGGGCATAGGTGTCCAGGACACCGCAGTTGAAAACAGGGCTTTTTAGTGGAAATTAACCATGCGTCAATATTTCCTCAGCAAACAGAGCGACTACTTAAGTAAGTAGCAGGATTACACCCTTTAACTGACTCCAGCAGAGTGTTACATGTCTCATGTGTTGTTGCCGGATTCAAATGAAGACGAATAAAAGTGCCATCGCCCTGTCGTCTCGTTGTTTCAACTTCAATCATGACATGCATACTAGCACAGGCAGAATGAACACACATACAAATGCATGTGATTAAACAGTCATATAGGCTATACAATATGATATAAATGCTAATGAATCACTTACAAGCTCACTACTTCGTAACTAATACTTAATTGACCAGGGTCGGCTCTGTACTTGGTCTGCTCTTTTTTTCCTCTACTGGCAAAGAGATATTATCTCTTTGCCAAAAACAGCAAGCTCACAACTTGTCATTGTTGTGAGCTTGTAGATTGGATTTCCGGCGAATGCTCCCCCCCAGAATCGGGAAGCTTCAAGTGGCAGAAGTCCTCATTTTGAACGACCTGGTGCTTCGCAAGAACTACGAAGGCAGGCCTTCCCCGTGATAGAACAAGTCCATATATTTGTCTCTGTTGCTCAGACAGAATGCTTATCTTGGCAAACATCCTGGGTAAACCACATTGTCATAAAACATGCTATTATTCACATAAGTGAGTAGAGTAATAAGCCAGTAGTGCATGAACTCATAAAACAGCTTTCAAATGTCATACATTTGAGTAGAGCGGGGGTCCCCGTACAGTATGTAGACTATACTTTAAGCACTGTATCTCCCCAGAATTCAATAGCGGAGTCTTTTTTCCCTCCCCATTTCATTCATTTTTTCCCCCCTTCGTAGGAATGCCTACATGGCTGTTATTTCTCTCCAAGGAGCTGTCACCTCACATCTGCGGGCCAGTTTGTACATAGCAACCCCGTCGCGGTGTGTATAGCGCTGGCAGAATTACATAAAGCCAAATAAAATCAGCTCAAGTGTTCTTCCGAGTGCCAGGGATGCCCTATATGGTGGTTCCTGGATTTGCTCTCTATACATAAAACCAGTCTATATATTCAGGAGAGGATTCGTTTTGAAAATGTAAAGTGTGGGGGTCCATGCTGCAAGGGGAAGGGAGGGGGGGGGGGGGGGGGGGGGGGGGCTAGCAGTATAGGCAACATGGACGCCACCGGCTTCTCCAACTGTAGGTCCTTGCCTGTTCAGTTGCTGCCACCAAAGGCGTAACGTGTGTGTGTGTGTGTGTGTGTGTGTGTGTGTGTGTGTGTGTGTGTGTGTGTGTGTGTGTGTGTGTGTGTGTGTGTGTGTGTGTGTGTGTGTGTGTGTGTGTGTGTGTGATCCATCGACAGCACACCGGGAATTCTCACCCTAAACAGTAAAAAGGATTAAACATAATTTAAAGATGGAGTGCCGTGATTCTTTTCCACCCTAAAACATGATCATCAGGTCTTATTGTTATATAAGGAGGTATACTTTTTTGTAGTGTACAGTATTTATTAAAATGGGTGGTGATGGGTGGTGAATGGTGATCCACCTGAACTGAAGCAGCACCCACAGCTGTAGTTGTATGATAAAAGGGGAGGGGTTATGGGAGGGGCTGATAGTGTGATGTCACTATATTACTGTTTATTTCATTGGCCCGTTTGACTGTCAAGGGTTCAGCCTCCAGGAAGAAACCCTAAATACAAAGTTAATACACCATTGCACATAAAAACGACCCCAGGGTGTCTAACCTCATAGACACATGAAAAACTGGAAAAATACAAAAAATTTGGCACTCCCTCTTTAACATAGCCGCTGTCTGAGTATCTTCACAAGTTCACAGTCTAAATGGCAAAATGATTATTATATACACAGTTCTTAGAAGGAAAGACGTGTGTGTGTGTGTGTGTGTGTTTGCGCGTGCGTGGGTGCATGCATGCATAAATGCGTGCTCGTAGCATTCTGCTGGTCTGGCTGTAAATAATTCCTCCCCATATGTCTGTTTCCATATACAGGTCTAGAGGCCACACACACGCACACGCACACGCACCCAGCACACACACACACACACACACACACACACACACACACACACACACACACACACACACACACACACACACACACACCACCGTCCAACTAATAGATATGCCATGCCGTGTGTTTACACACATACGTGGGCGCACACACACACACACACATGCACGTGCGCACAAACACACACACACACACACACACACACACACACACACACACACACACACACACACACACACACACACACACACACACACACACACACACACACACACACGCTCATCATTACTCAAATTATGACGGAGAACCATTAGAACGCGACAGAGCCTCAAAGCTAACTGTTAGCACACATAAATCTACCCCCCTCCCACCTGCCCCCCTCTCACTCTGACACCCAAACTTTGAAATATTAATTTTGTTGGGATGATCCAGGTTTCTCTTGAGGCACAGAGAGAGAGTGAATGAGTGAGACAGAGAGAGAGAGAGAGAGAGAGAGAGAGAGAGAGAGAGAGAGAGAGAGAGAGAGAAAACGAAAGATGAGAGCAATGGGAGTTAATTCATATGCTAGCAGTTGTGACAAAAGCCAAATCTCATCTGTGTGCTACTTTTAATTAGGCAACAATCTGTGCATCAGTCTGTTACTGGCCTGACTGTCTTCGGGGTGGAAAGGGGGGGGTGGGGGGGGGGGGGTGTATATGTGTATATTTATGTGTGTGTGTGTGTGTGTGTGCGTGCGTGCGTGTGTGCGTGCGTGCGTGCGTGCGTGCGTGCGTGCGTGCGTGCGTGCGTGCGTGCGTGCGTGCGTGAGGAGTGTGTGCGTGTGGAGTGTGTGTGTGTGTGTGTGGGGGGGAGGGGGTTGTGCGTGAGAAGTTACAACTGCAAAACCAATTACACTGCAAAGTATATGCATGGAGCAGATCTGGTCAGCCATGTTGCTCCATTGCCGTTTGTATACAGGAGGGCGCGGGTGTCGTATGCTGCTGTGGTGCATCCTAAATGGTGACGACAGGGACGTGCACACATAGACATCAAACTGGGGGCTTCAGCCCCTGCCCTTTTACCCGTCTGTAAAACAACTGCCCTCTCCAGACCACGAATGCAGCATTTACTATGGTGAAAGAACTGCAAATGCCACACCTTTCCATGCCAATGATCAGAAGTCTCCTGAACTTGAACACAGCATTTTGCGTTGAACAAATTTGTTTAGAAATCCATGTCGTACACCGCATCTCCACTAGCCAAAGAGTGCTGGGTTGCGCCCCAAAAATAGCTGATCTACAAGCACGCGTTGCGAACTTGTAGATATTTTCACTATTTTTGTCCAAAAGTGCCCTCTTACGGGATTTCAGCCCTCTAACACTCTCTGCACGGTGACGACATGCATACGGTCAATACCACACAGGACGGAGGAAGACCAAGACAATATTACTGAGTGCATGTTCTCTCTTTCACCCTCAGACTCATTTCAGCCACCCACCTCCACCCCTTACTGAAATGTAAGTACAGATTTTGAGGATGAGTCCTGCAAGGCTATAAGCAAAGAGACCACAACGCTGTACTGTTGTCTGTAGTCTGTATAGTGTATCAGGGATAAGGAATGGGTTTACAGGCCTGTCGAGTTCTCTCTCCTCCTCCTCCTCCTCCTCCTCATCTCGTTCCACTGTCCCCCGTCATCCTCTGAGTCACAAAGGGTAGGAGTGTCACACTAGACTCCATCCAACCCCCCTCTTTCTTCTTTTCCTAGCATCCCCCCCCCCCCCCCCCCCCCCCTCTCTCTCTCTCTCTCTCTCAATTCAATTCAATTCAAAGGAGCTTTATTGGCATGAGGAAACGTACGTTTACATTGCCAAAGCAGAAGTGGAACAAGACAATAAAAAAAAACCAATGTATTTACAAATAAATATTGGATATAAATAGGAATTAAATAAAGGTGTAAACAGAGCTGTGTTATATTAGCACTTTGGGTAATACTATCTCTCTCCCACTGCCATAGCTCTCTGTTAGAGTAGCTGTGTGTGTGTGTGTGTGTGTGTGTGTGTGTGTGTGTGTGTGTGTGTGTGTGTGTGTGTGTGTGCGCACCTTTGTGTGTTGTGTGTGTGATCCATGGACAGCACACCTGCAATTCTCATGCATTATACATTTGAAAACTTGAAATGATAGATTTTGATGCCCTGAAAAAGTGGATTTTGATGCCAATACTTTTGTACTTTTACTCAACTATATTTTGAATTCCGGACTTTTACTTGTTAACATGTAGTACTATATTGCAGTATTAATGCTTTTACTTACTGTAGTCTAAGTAAAAACATTGAGTACTTTTTCCACCACTAGACCACATGATGGCCATTTTGCTCTTACATAACGTGGCACTCGTGGTGCTGTTTCCCAACAAATGGACCACCACCACCACCACCTGTTCCCTAGACATCCTACCTCCACGATGGCGCCGCCCGGCTGCCGGAGGAAGTGCCTGTATCGCTGGCGGAGGCCGCTCAGGTAGGTGGTGTAGATGGTGACGTGGGTGCTGGTCTCTCCGCCCGTGACCTCTCTCGGGGGGTCTGCGTCATCACGAGGCCCATCAGAGCCCAGCGCGTGGCGCCCCTCTGTCCACATGTAGTCGTACACGGCCACCTGTATAGTGGGGTACACACGAGGGGGTTGGGGGGGTATGTTGATGGAAGGATGAGAGAAATGGAGACAGGGAGAGTTACAGAGAGAGAGAGAAGAAGGAGAGCAGTGTTGCCAGATGTATGATAATAATCGTATTTGTACAATCATTTTCATTAGATCGATCATTCCAAAAATACCCAAATGTAGCCTACAACAATTTCGCTATATCACAAAAAAAAAAGTGTGTGAATTTTCTAAATTCCCTGGCTGCTGATTCGGGATCCGGTTTGGCTTTTCAAAATAAGTCACGAAATCAGTAATCTGGCTCATGGACTATATTATAGTCCATGAGCCAGACCCCCCTAATTTGTTCGTTAATTACGAAATGGGTGGGCAAATTCTTGTTTGAATTTTTGACTAGCTGTACATCTCTACTTCACATTTTTGTATGATAACAATCGCAGACTAGCAGCTTAGTGGTAGTTATCATGCATTGAATACATGCACCCCTATATTGCCACATGCAAATTGTGACAACAAATATATGATCAACTTTTGAACCTTACTTTGTGCAGAGACCAATGAAACCACTTTTCTGCATAATTCAAATATGGGGAATTGATTGGAATGGTTATTTTACTTCCACAAAACTTCCATATATGCTTAAATGGGCTTTTAATGCAGTATTTTGCACACACATCTAAGACATTTAAAATAAGGCTTGCAAATATCCCCATTTTGGAAGTGTGTGCTAAGAACCAACATGTTTCTAATGGCTATAGAAAACTGCTCACCATTCTAAGCTTTAATTTGAGTGGTAACATGTGTTTATACGTTTTGTAACTCTAGAGATATAATCAGAAACACTTTTATAGTGTGATAACACAAGCCAGGGCCATAGCTATAGAATCAAATGGGTGGGCAAAACTGGTGTGATTTTTTTGACTTGTTGTGCATCTCTACTTCACAGTTTGGCATGATAACCATTGAAGACACATAGCTTAGTGGTCGTTATCATGCATTGAATATGTGGACACCTATATTACCACACACATTCTTACAAAAATGTGTACTGTAGAGACCTATAATCACACCTTTCTGCATAATTCAAGTGGGTAATTGATTGGAATAGTCATTTTACTTATTCAATACTTTCATATATGCTTAAATGGCTTTTTAATGCAAGATTCTGCACACAAATGGAATAATTTGAAAATAAGTCTTTCCCAATTTGAAAGTATATGCTGAATGAGAAGGAGCATGTTCAGTATCTCCCTGAGGGTAAAACACACATACTATATAAATAGTTACTGTAGATTCAAGTCAATATTTCACCCTCAGGAAGATCCAACATGTCCTGTGACTATAGTGACTACAGTAGCCTGGGGAACTAAGCGCTCAGTCCCAAGCCAAGATGAGGCAACACGCGTGAACATGTGTGCTGTACATTGAAATGTAACTCATGTTTGCTTCCCACAGACCCTAATAACCGTAATAACACCTATGCTTTCTATGGCATAGGCAGCTCCCGGCAGGATCTGCTGGGAGAATCTAGACGCAGCTGCGCGACATGAGTAATTAATTAGAGCGACAGAGAGAGAGAGGAGTGTGTGTCTGTACGTGTGTGCGTGTGTGCGTCAATTTATCAAAGGTGCAGACGATCAGAAATCAGCAGTGATCGACGTTATGCGCTACTGTATGCCGTATTGAAGTGGACTCGGACCCAGACTTTTTTTTTCTCCCTGGAAATATAAACGTCTGTGTTTCCGAGGCTACTAAAAACAGTCACCGTCAAGACAATCTTCTTTCTTTGGTGTATCATGGTCAGATGTCCGGTCTATATACAACAAGGCACAGCCAGGTGGTGATTTAAGCAATATTACACGAGAGGGGTGTGCTTCACTGTCATAATGGCACATCTCACTCTGGGGTTTGGACTTGGATAGAGGATATATATGATTGTCATTCACTGAGTCCATGATGTTCCTCCTGACTTCATGATGTGCCTGTGGGAATGTTTGTATAGAGTCAATAATCATGCAGTCTCATGATCCACGGAACTAACATGATGTTAATATCCCAAGGCGTGAACACACGCCTTGGGCATTTGGAGAGGGAGTCTTCAACAACACCTGCAAGTCCCAAGCCTAGTTCAGCATGGCTGGGCCAGAAATGTCGAATGGATGAGGTTGACACTAACGCTTGCCCGGGGCAAGTAAAAAAAATGGTCGGGCAGGTGAAGGTTGCTACCGGCTTGCCCGATCGGGCAAGTGTGCATGTTGAGTGAACGTCTTAGTTTAGTTGGCTATATAAACATTTACACAACATGAGATATTGAACGTGGTCATTGCGCGCCGCCTCTGCATCTTCCCCTGCTTTCTATCTCTCTCCCAAGCAACCTCCTGCCGCCGCCACCACCACCACCACACACACTGTAGCTCTACTAGCACGCGTGAAGCTATGAGAGAGGTCTCTGCTCCAGCAAAATCTTGAGCCCCCCAAAACAGGCCAGCAGCCTGGGGAAAAGGTAAAAAATACTATGGACACAGTCACAGAGAGGAAAAAGTGACGACAGAAAAAGTAAATGGGTCAGAACGACGTCAGCGAAAGTTTCTCGAGGAGTGGACTGTCGCGTTTCCATGGCTGCTACTACAGCACCGTCCTTCTCTGCAAAGTTTTGCCGTGACTTCCCCAGCTTTCTGACCGGCATGTTCAGTCGGTAAACAATCTAAACATGGCATCATGACGACGCCACAACCCGCTTCGCGAGTCGCCACTATGCGGCGATGCTCCGTCGTACGGCGGTGTTGCGCCTCGAGTGTTGCATGCATGCTTCACAACGCTTGGGATGCGATGCGCCGTGAGCTTGTGTGTGGATCAGCTGTTTTCACGCACACACCACCGTTGTACCACAAAGTAAATCTCGCAGAACGTGCACAGTGCACACATCAATATACATTGCCTGCAAATTGTCAACAATACCATCACTGGTTGGTTTATTGTGTTTTCAGAACGTCGTTGTTTAATGGTTGCCAGTCATTCAATACTCATCTCATGCTGATACTGATAGTATGCTAATGGATGTGTGAAAGTGGAACCTCCAGTAATGAGGTGTCCTCCCAATGGAAGAACAACTATGAAGATAGCTACCTCTAATGTTAAAATAAACCTCATATTGTTAAAATAAAATATAGTATTTACATACCTTGATTGTTCACTGTAGCCTATTGTGACTGTGACTTAAAAAAAACATAATTTTCAAAGTTTTCAACTGGGAAAGGAAACGTTGCAAGCATGCAAGTAGAAAGTAAAAAATCACACCCGTGTGAACTGAGTGGTGTAAGGTCTTATATAGACTGATCAGCTGTGGTCTGACGTAATGTCTGACGTAATGAAATCACACCCGTGTGAACTGGGTGACCATAGCAACCATGCTCATTTTTTGGTACGAACAGACAGACAGACAAACTAACAAAGCCAGTTGTAGGAGTGGTTTACACCACTCGATAACAAAGCCAGTTGTAGGAGTGGTTTACACCACTCAAAAATACGTTAAAATAAACAGTAATGCAAAATGTAGGCCTACGAATATATTTTGGGGGGCAAGTGGCCATGACCTTTACTTGCCCGACGGGCAAGTGCCTCTGAGACCTTAGTGTCAACCCCTGGGATCTCCAGCTCCTGATGTAGTGTTGCAGCTGCTGCAGTCGCAAATGCAAGCTCCCAGGATGCACGTGCTTGACATGGCTTGAAATGCACATCAATGTGCAAATTACAAACATGCAATAACCAACACCAAGAAGAGGACCTGATTATCACAGAGGTAGCCTTGACTGACTCGGAAATAAAGGACTGAATTTACCAGTGCTCCCATGGGCCAGTGCCCGTGGGAGCCTGGGCAGGGGCCCTGCCCAGAGCCTGGGCAGAGGACTTTTGTGGCGGTTCTGGACAACCGTGGGTCTGACCGACTCGACACCGGGCACTGCACTTATATTGTAAGGACCTCTTTAAAAACAACATTGCTGATGAACTGGCACTTCTTGTTTGTCTCTTCATCTCGAGCAAGAATGCCTGCTTGATTTGCTAACCCTACTGGCCGCCACATAGAACTGGCCATGGCTGAAGAAGTCCCTCATGCAGAAGACCCCAACACGGTGTAGTGTCTGGCCCTGAGACTTATTGAGTCATGCCGAAGCAGGGTCTCACTGGAAACTGTTGGCGGGGCAGAGTGAATGGATAGATGTCGGTTGGACACAGGGTGATGCGTGGACTGAGTGTGCATCCCGCATTGACAGTTTGACACCAATCACAGATCTTGCAGCTTTAGGCGTGCATCTCGTGCTTTGTCTGACTCAGCTCTCTGTGCACGTTGTTGTGTGTCACGCATCCAGTTGCGGTAGGCTCGGGTACCTTTCGGCATAATTATTGGCATGTAAAAAAGGTGATCTGTAACTGCCATCTATTAGCCAATGTATCATTCTGTTGAGCTGGTCAAGTCATGGTGATGTCAGCGGTAAGTGTTATCATATATTAATTTACTTATATTGACCTTCTAAACAATTTAATATAGGTATGGTTTTGCCCACTCATTTCGTAATGAAAACTTGTCCGGCTCATGGACTATAGGTTGATCCTTTCCTGTTCATACCAGGAACTCCAAAGTAAAGACCTGAGTGAGAGCAAGTCCTGTGTGGCCGTGTCATCACTTCTACACCATACCAAATACACAGACAGACAGAACCCGTTACTCTGGCCTTTTGGGAAGAGTGAAACTTTGCTCAATCTGACATGGTCCTCTGAGACTGTTCTCAGGCACGGACTGGCTAAGAAAATCGGCCCTGGCATCTGTGATGGTCACCGGCCCTATGACGTCATTATGTCAAAACCATGCACAAAAATGTTGACATTTCCCATTACCTTTGGACATATAGTTTTACGGTTTAAATAACAGTGCAAATAGTGTTCTAAATGTATATAAAATGAAACATATCATTGTGTTAGTTAGTTGCATTTTGAATATTGCTTGTCAAACGTTTTAGGCTTAGTTAGCCTATTTAATCTGATTGGTATAGCTCTGCATGGTTGCTGCTTCTGATTAGTTACTAACTTACTAGACCAATTTAAAATAGTATTAGATGTTTTTCGTTAATAATAACCTATGCTAATTATTACTGAACCATTTTAGATGTTTATATTTCACCAACAGGCATGATATGAATTTATAGGCCAGTGGCCGCCCGCCGGCTCCATTTTGCGCAGTACGGCACAATCACAATCACAGCTCAGTCCATAATATCATAGCGCTCACTTATCTATAATCAAATCATCTACTTGTACTCATTAATACTACAGCTTCATACTCCACAGAGAAAAAAAACCAACATTCAACAACTACAACTGCCTGCTGACTTCATCCAGTCAGCCAGGCACCATACTCCCACTGAGCATGGCTTTACGCATAATCATCAACGCAAACGGAATAGTTACTCTTTCGCACGCAGACAAAGAGGCAAGAGCATGGCACAGCAGCAGCCAAAAACAAACACTGTAACGCACACACCAACATTGCACTGCGTATGCAGTATGCACACAACAGCTTCTACATAATTATGATCAGCGACAACTTCACTAACATTAGGCCGCCTATCTGCTTCTTTTTCAATCACTTCAGCCTCAGCCGTAACATTATTATTCTCGTCCTGACTCAGACTCTCCTCCCCCGGTCCAAGTCCTCGGGCTCGGGGTCCTCGGGATTAACAATGCGTGGTGGTGGTGGAACCGGAGCAGCAGCGCTTGGTGAAACACCCCCACCACTACCACCACACGCAGCGGTGCTGCTAGTGCTAGCCGGCTCCTCTGCAGTTTCGTCGCCGACAACAACACGTCTTTTCTACCGGCTTTTTTTAATCCATAATGTCACTTTCCATTCACATTTTCTTCCGCTGTGTTACCTGTTAATGTCCTTCACCGCGCCAGTCTTTTGGAATTAGCATACGTCAGAGTAAAACGGAGCAAACCACTTCAGCGGCCGAGGGGGAACAGAGGCTCCACCACTCCTCCACCAATGTCACATTCACTTCAATTCACCCCCTATGAGATTATGGACAGAGTGGACTGGGCCAGCCCAATTCTCAGAATTCTCAGAATTGGGCCGGCCCAATTTCTTTTTTTCTGTGCTTGGGCCGGCCCCACGTTGCGCGGCCCTTCTCGCAAATCCCAGAATTGCCAGACCGCCCAGTCCGTGCCTGTCTGTTCTTACCTTATCAGATAGGACAGGGGGCCAGTCAGCTGGATCTAGTGGTGCAGCCTTGTCGGTACCTGAGACAAGCAATGTTGAGGTGATTGATGTGGCATCACTGGACTGGGATGAGGAAGAAGGGACAGGTGCACTTGTTGCTGCTGCATCTGTATTCTGAGATGATGAGGGACCAGCTGCTGTTGTTGCATCTGTAGAACTAGAATGGGATGTTGAGGGAACCGCCTGTGTTGATGTTGCATCTGTTGACTGGGATGTTGAGGGAACAGCGACAGCCTGTGCTGTTGATGATGCTGCTTTACTGGAGGAGGAAAAATATTTCAGCAGTACATCTAAAAATCACACCCGTGTGAACTGAGTGGTGTAAGGTCTTATATAGACTGATCAGTCTGACGTAATGTCTGACGTAATGAAATCACACCCGTGTGAACTGGGTGACCATAGCAACCATGCTCATTTTTTGGTATGAACAGACAGACAGACACGTAAACTAACAAAGCCAGTTGTAGGAGTCGTTTACACCACTCAAAAATAGGAGAGAAAGACAAATACACACACAACATGTATGTTACAATTATTTGTTTTGGAGTCAGATGTAATGTTAAAAATCACACCCGTGTGAACTGAGTGGTGCAAGGTCTTATATAGTCTGATCAGCTATGTCAGTGACGTCACATACTAACCATAGCAACCATGCTCGTTTTTTTGGTTGCTAACCATAGCAACCATGCTCGTTTTTTTGGTACGAACAAACACGGGTACAAAGCCAGTTGTTGGAGTGGTTTTCACCACTCAAAAATACATATTGTTGCTGTTGGGATGGCAACTTGGCTCTTCCCGACAGCAGACATATGCAATGGACTTATGGACAAGTCAACATTATACACAAACTAAAGCTCCTATTGTTATCCATAAAAAACAGGTATTCTTTTTTGAGTGGTGTAAACCACTCCTACAACTGGCTTTGTTAGTCTGTCTGTCTGTCTGTCTGTGCAGAAAAAATGAGCATGGTTGCTACGGTCACCCAGTTCACCCGGGTGTGATTTCATTACGTCAGACATTACGTCAGACCACAGCTGATCAGGCTATATAAGACCTTACACAACTCAGTTCACACGGGTGTGATTTTTAATAATACAAATATAATGTTCTGAACAGATTATGAATTGGTGGTAGTATTAAATAGTGTTCAACAAAATGGTTATCTATTGTGAACCTCTCTCAATCCTAAAAAGAAATATCAGTATCATAGCATATAATTCTAATCACTGTAAACAAAAATAATAATAATAATTAAACCAACCACCAAATTAACCCTTACATGACTGTAATTTAACAATTTGTTGAGATTGAAATTGAAACAATTGGCTGGCTTACTGGCTAAAAGTAAACATAACCATTTGCCCTCAGGGGGACAAATAAAGTCGGGCTGTTGGGAAATTAACTTATTTGACATTATATGCCCATATATATAGTCTCAACTAATAAGCTAGCTAATAGCTAGTCTGACAAGTGACAACACGACAACATGCAGTTGCAGCTAGCTTGTTGCTACTTGTTTAGCTCAAATAACTAGACAGTGTCAGTTTATTCATTCACTGTTTATTAATCACATTCATACCTCTGTCTTTTTCCTGTTTTTCATCCACTGCTTTTTTTTTCCCTGATGACCAGAGGGTAGTGATGGGCGTCTGATACTGAAGCTCCGACACAAGCTTCAAACCCCGCCTTCATTTGCATATGAACCAGTGCTTCGAAGCTTGCTTCAGTAGGGAAAAAGTCACGTGACCAATGACGTCCGAAGCAAAAGTCACGTGACCAATGACGTCCGAAGCAGTAACTGGTTCATTTCCTCGAACTGGTCTAGGAACTGGTTCAATACTTTGAGTTGCCACGGATCGGCTTGCGCAACCATGATAAAACCTACAGGAAAACCCTATCAGTAAATTACTGCTGTGGCTTGTCTGTTGCGTGCTGGACTCGTAAGCGGAGGGTCGTCAGTTCAAACCTTGGCTGGGGTCCTGCAAATATTTTGATGCAATACAGTAGACGAAAGTGGCACATCTATATTTGTAACTAAGCGTTATTTAATCAATACGTTTAATCAACATTGCGATGTGCATCTGTGCAATACAACGTATTCAATTAAATCTGACATGAATGTATTAATTGGCCATTAGCAATACATTAGATGTGTCAAATATTTCCCCATCCTACAAACATATCACACTGCTCCATACAAAACACTATTGTGTGTTTATGTTTGTTTATTTTCTTTTATTTCAATGTTTAATTACAGTTTAGGCATTTAGACACACTCAATCCAGGTCCATGAATTAGAGGATAAAGCTCACATGTTGCCCAAATAGTTGAATACACAAATGAATCAATCAACTTCAAGTCTTTATTTGTAGAGTACATTCCTTCTAAGATTTCACAATTTCTAATCTGATAATATAGGTTTATTTACTAAAGTTTTGCTGTGTCCTGTAGTGTTTCACTGTCTTCTACTGCCTAAATTAAATGCAGTCTAGCATTTCGCCAGCAGATGTCACTATTCACTGAAGCTTCAAAGCTTAACACATTTTTGAACCAATTGGTTCAACTGGTTCAGAGGTTCATAAAAGCTTCATTGGCCCATCACTACCAGAGGGTTGATTTGGTCTCTTGGACATAATCACAACACAACATCACAAACACCACGACGAGTGGACAACACGCTTCTCCAGTCCACTTGTTGTTTATTTTCCCCATCACCAAATTATGCCGTTTGCTGTAGGTTAGGCTGGGGGCGGGGGAGGGGGAGGGAGGGCATTCCACCGGCCACACCCCCCACCACTGGCTTTAGCAGCAGGGGTGGGGGGGGGGGGGGGGGGGGGCAGGCAGCAGAGCAGAACAGCCCCAGCAACAGCGTCAGCTCAGCTGTTTTGGAGCACGCAGCGCTTGAAAGCGAAAGTATCTGTGACGTGTGACTGGGCTCTGCTGCCCCCCTCCCCTCCTGATGCCCCAGGCATTTGTCTGACTTGCCTGATGAGAGGGCCGGTGCTGATTCAAATGTTAGTGCCACACTTGTCTTCAGTTCAGTGATTGCAATATCTAGCTTCTACTCCATAAAATTGTGTAAGTAGTTTAGCATGTGTAGGGATTATAATACTAACTGGGTTTTGGGTTCTCTGGTGGGCGAGCTGAATGGACAGGAATTAAGGCAACTCAGCAGCAGAGCCACCATCACTAAAGTCAAAGAAAGACATTTATTTGTCAGGGAGATGTTTTTAGCAGTAAAATGTAATTACTAGCAGGTCCTCAAGTTTGCCAAGTACGTTATACTCACTGACTTCCGGAGGCTGTTTTGGGCCTGCCGAGCTGGAAAGGGGGCACTTCCGCAGATTTATTGTCAATATACAGGTACAATTACAGATATCAGGAAATTGGCAAAGATAATCATTTAGTTACTTACTCATCACTTGTCTTGTCACCTGGCACCTCAGCCCGGGAGACTATGGTCAAACTGTAGTCTCTGCGGGTTGTGACAGGTGCAGATCTGAGGAATCTGAGGAAACTGGCAGAAACAACTCAGGAAATATCTTTCCTGGGGAGAAAGAAATAACCTGATGCGTAGTGCTGATCCCAGTCACTGGACACACTAACAGAGGGAGCATTTCATCCATGGTGCATATCTTCTCTTCTTCGATCCACATGACGGTGACAGTATCGTAGGACTTGTGTAAATACTCATACAGATCCCTTGGTGTTAGTAGGTCACTGCCTCCGAGGACATAGGCTACATGTCTGCCTTACGCTTCAGCACCCCTCCCACACCATCAGGTGCGCCCTTTCCATGGAAACGCTCTGAAAAGTTCCAGGTGACCCTCTTGAATCCCCATGTATAAGGAATGCTGCTCATGAGGGAGCAGTTTGTGCGATTCCGGTACTGGGTTGCTGGCCCATCACTGAGGACATGCAGGGTGTCAATTGCATTTCCTTGTCTTCCTCGGAAATCATAATCCGTCGTACGGGTTGCCCTCATCAACTGGCAACATTTTTGGACATAATCCGCCCATGCCTCGTCGAGGGTCAGATGACAGCATTGCATCCTCCTCTTCTGACCTCGTTTGAGTCAAACACAATCTGGAATTTGGAGAGGTTCTCCCAGACCTTAGTCTCGTATGTCATGAACTGTTGCACTTTAACTATTGGTGCCCCACCCTGCTTTTAGACCACAATCGAAGAGTTGGCCTCCCAGTTGACTGCCTTGCGGCTCACATACGTCCAGTACCGGAGGTAGGGGAACCAGTGGACTCTCATTCTCAGTCCTGGTATGCATCAGACAATGATTTTTGTACATGGGCTGTCTTCTGCCTAGCTGCCCTGTAGTTTCCAAACTCGTGGGTGGAGTGATTTAGGCTTGCTGGCACCAGTGTCCAGTGGAGTTGGTAACACCCATCAAGGTACCCCAGGGTCGCGCCATGGACATTACTCCATTCATTCAGAACCTCCTTAATCATTTTCGTTATTGGAACATGCTTTTTGAGGAAGTGCCAGTGGTGTACTGGCCCACCAATTATAAACTTTGGCATGAATAGCCAGTGCATGGGGCACTTTAGAGACTGAATAGTAGCCAACTCTACTACCAGTCCATCCATGTCCCCCTTGAATACCAGGGTTGAGGGTTCTTCTGGTGCGGAAACTGGTTAGACCAGTAGCCTTTGTTGGTCAGCTTCCGCCCAGAGGAAACCCTCAACATCTCCCGCCCAAGGGGCAAACATGTCCAGTGCGTTTTTAGTGTTTTCAAGTGAGGCCATGCCGTAATCGAGGTAGTTTAGGGGGTCCATTGCCGGGAAGTCAAGGTTGGGAGGGATAAAGACAAACAAAGAAGAAACAGAAGAACACACGCCGGTTTCCCTTGACACAAGGTCGTTAAAACGGTACTAACTGGTAAATACGAAATGGTTTAGATCCTTTTATAGAGAAGTGGGTGGAGCCGAAATTCAGTATTTTTTTAAAATATAGTTAAAGGGTAAGACCACTTTTATAGAGGTTTGGGTTGTTTTATTACCTTATATTGGGCAATCTATTCCATCCCATGAGTTATTTCATTGTTGTGTTGTTTATTAGCAATTTAAGAAATAAAAATAGTCGCTCATTGACTCCATTGTAACGGGGAAACAGCTCTCAAAGTCACTCATTGGCACATGAACCAACGCGACAGTTTATGACATCAGGAAAACTCATGCGGTTTTATTTTTAATAAAAAAAAGTCAACTTTGTCTTGTTTTGACTAATTTGTGTAGATAGAAGATCCGGTAGGTATGCCTACGCCGACCGAATCACTGCTGTAAAAAACGATCTGATTGGACCAAAACTGTACACCACTTCCTTATTGGAAACAACGGGGATGTAAACAAAAGGATTTGATCTCATCCGCTTGTCACTAAAAACATACACAATGGACGTGTTTGAGGGAGACACTTTAGAAGACACTTTAGAAGAAGTGTGTAAAGTGTCTGTGTCTGGGACTGCTCATATGCGAGGCTGCAGCTGGGTGAATCTCAAACAGCATGGAGACTTCTGTTTACAAACGAAACCTCGCAAGACGTCACCGCGAGAGTTGGGAACGCCGTAGTACTGCTCCAGTCTATCTCCGACTAAAATAGTAACTTTATAAATCTCCGACTAAAATAGTAACTTTATAAATATATCTTAAAAGACGAAAATAAAACCGCATGAGTTTTCCTGATGTCATAAACTGTCAGAATCAGCTTTTGTTGTGTTGGTTCATGTGCCAATGAGAGCTTTGAGAGCTGTTTCCCCGTTACAATGGAAGTTTCAATGAGCGACTATTTTTATTTTTTAAATTGCTAATAAACAACACAACGGAGCGAAATAACTCATGGAATGGAATAATTTGCCCATAATAAGGTAAGAAAACAACCCAAACCTCTAAAAAAGTGGTCTTACCCTTTAATGAATGTTTTTCTTTTTCCACTATTCCGCCTATTTCAGGCATGGGGAACAAGAATATTAATTTATATTTATATTATTTTTAGAAATATTTTTGTAAATTGGTCAAAATTTGACTCAAAGTTCATGAAAATGCATAAAACATGCTCAAAACTCAAAAACGTCCAATTTGTTCGTTTCATATGTCATTGGATACTAGTTATTGGCGAGCTGAATCCGGGGATGTGTGTTCCGCTGAGTATGGTAATCAGCGTTTGGTTTCTATTAATAAATATGCACTGTACAACTTGCCAATATTGTTCAGTTACCACTAAGGTAAGGGGAGTGAAAGGGGATAGTGTTTGCCATAAAATGGAGCAAGCGCCAAGCTTCCTCTCTACAAAAGGCCTTACTCACACAGCGGGGGTGCTGATAAGGGTGTGAACAGCCACCAGTTGTGTAAACAAGAGCCACTAGTCAGCATTACTAACCCAATGACTATAAAACATTATGCCTGCATTTATCTAAAGGTGAATATGTAATCCCAATGCCTAAAAGGAATGTAAATGACTAATGTGTTAAACCCTAAATAAGAGAGGGGGCAAACTGCCATGAATAGCTGAAGTCAACAACATAACCACTATTTCCTCCAAACTGCCATAGATGGAGAGATAGCACCTCATGGCTCTCCACTGTCCTCCTCATGGACAGCCCAGCACTTCCTGGTCTTTCAACCAATAGTTAAGAACCACCGGGAAGGCTGTTGCCAGCAGCCAGTAGGGTTAGCTGGTTTAGACCCTGCCCGCAGGGCAGGTCTAAAAAAACAGAGGTTTTAAAAGGCCTTGCGCCTTAATCTAACTTACCTTCAGTAAGTTAGATTCAGCAACCAAGGAATTAATCCATACCTCTCCAGGAACGGAGAAGAGAGACTCGGATGGGGAACTGGTAATTACTGTTTATACTCTGCCTGCTATCTCTGTTGAATACAAAAATGATTAGAACGTATTATGGGAATGTAACAATGTATATTCTTGTGTTTCTATATCTATTTCAGGTTTATAATCTATGCCACCAGCATATAACTATGCCACCAGCATATAACTATGCCACTATGCCAACGCATGATGATGAATAGTTTATTTCGGTGCTTTACATTTACATGTTAAGTTTCATCATTTGCATTTAAGTTTTTTTACAAAGGGGTAGCACCGAAAAGGTCTAGGCTGAAGCCGAAGCTTATTTTGCCTAGCCTTTAAGAAAATAAACAAATATACAAAATGTATACAAAGAAAAGAAACATAATACAAAGGAAACAGAAATAAATAAGGCATTTTTTAGAACTTGGTCATTTTAGACTTATGATAATAATAATAATAATCTTATGTTAATGTTTAATAGTGTTAATAATGATCTTATGATAATAATAATAATAATGATCTTATGATAATGTTTTATATCTATTTAATACTCTACCTTTAAATAGCTTTTTAAATTTGATAAGTGATGTGCATAACTTTAGTTCATTATCCAGGTTATTCCACAAGTCAACCCCTATTTTTGATATACATCTACCCTTTGTGTTGGTCCTTGCCCCTTTTTGTTTTAATACACATGTCCCCCTGAGGTTGTACTGGGATTCTCTCATTTCAAACAGCTCCTGTATGGATAATGGTAGTATTTTTTTATTTATTTTGTACATGACTATTGCAGTGTTTAGGTTGACTATATCTTCGAATTTTAGTGTGTGTTTGCAGATGAATAATGGGTTTGTAGCTGCAAGATATTCAGTTTTATTTATGATTCTTTTTTTTGTAACATGAAAATTGGTTTTGTTATAGTTTTATAAGTGTTCCCCCATACCTCCACACAATACGTTAACTCTTTGAGAGTTTCAAGGATTTCTATATAGTTTTTAGACTTCTCTATGGCAGAATGGCGTTTTTGAATGATTTATTGAAAATTCTCTGCTGTGAATGTGTGACAACGAAAGACCTTCAGAGAAAGCTTGGCTTGTCTGCTTCCAGGAAAAAAATGAACTGAGTTGATAAAATGTTTAGTTGTGGTGTTGGAAGCCATTTAAAAGAGCCTGCATTTACACTGGGTAGTGTTTCTAGGACAACAAAAAAAGTTATGACCGGTTGAAGTTTTATTTTCTAAATAACTTTTTTTCTGCTGGGCGTACATAGCCATGCAATATCTCATTTTAAAGGGTGAGTTGTCTAGTTCAATTAAAATAAAATAAAAAGTTTCTCACATGTACCACTGTAGATATTTTGCCATCTATAAATAGCATGGTCAGTCATGATCAATCTGACCTATCCAGCTAAAAGTCCCCCTAGCTCTGAAATGGAACATCATATAAACTCAATTCTTTTTTGGGGTAAAATTAGACATTCTAACGCACATTTTGATATATACCATGTTTACATAGTCTTACCAGTACCGTGTCTATTCATGCATGTATCTCAAAAACCTGTTGTGAAGAAACAGTTTTGATAAAAAACTCATCCAAGGACATTGTTTTGATATGACTTTGTGCCCATGATATGTATCAAAATATAGACTTGAATGTATACTGTATTATAACAAAAAAATTGGGTTCTTACCATCTACCGTTACAGAGTAAATCACAGTTGAAACTCGCTTAGTCAAACCATAAACCTCAGACTAGTGAACAAAATAGCCATGACAGGTCTAACTCATTGTAAAAGCTTGTCTTTTATTTTTTATGACTACTAACATAATACAATTATAATAAATATTACAGAAAATAAATAGGCCTACATACAAAACAGTTGTCCCCAAACTCCCCAGTGTCCCCAAACCACTGCATTCCAGTTGTTCTTGACGGTGTGTGTGTGTGTGTGTAGGCTAAATTTAAAAAAAACAACAACTGAAATGAATGAATGCATCCGGTTCAGTGTCGGAGAACTCCATCGCAGTCTTGACTCTTCGTCTTCATCATCATCATCATCATCATCATCCTCCTCCTCCGATGCCAGTTCTAAATATATAAAAATAAACATTTAGCTGTAGTCAGCCCGGCCAATAGCCAGTTGGGGGGGGGGGGGGGGGACGTAGGCTATCTGACATCATCGTCATCATCATCATCACACGGAGACACACTAAACAATGTACAATTATGATTGTATACAATATACAATGAATGCAATTATCATGCAAGCTCAGACGTCAATGAAACGTCATACAGATCTTATATAATACGCTACTGTTAGCTTCACTCCCCGTCCCCCCTCCGATCCTTGTAGCAACGTCATCATAACCACGCGTTGCTTCAGTAAACGATGCATGTTTGTTCTCCGTCTTTGTAGACAGTAAATAAAAGGAGCGAACATTACTCTAAAGATCAGATCGCCTATAAGGCACGCTACAATATAAAATACTTGTACTGCCATGCGTGCATGCCTGCTACGATACATTTGTACTGCACCAACCAACCGATCGACACCAACCCCCCCCTCCAGCCCTTAGCCAGCACCAATGCACCGACCAACACCATTAGCCAGCACCTTCGGTGCTGGCTAATGGCTGGGGGCCATCGTGGTGAGTCATTCTGGCGTCATGATCTGACTAGTAGTAGTAATTATCCAAGCATCTATTTGTAGCGATCATCTTATGATTTCTGATCACTATAGAAGGGCATTTTCTACAATAAGATTACCTCAAAACATTCCGGGTTGATTGTCTTCTTCAATGGTTTCCCGGTATAGCTCATCGGACGACGATGGGGAGACAATGAAAAAAGGAGGGAGGGAGCAGCGAGTCTCGCTGTAAGCACTGGACCAGGGCTACTCCGCCTGGAGAAGGCGACTGGGACGCGTATGGATCAATACTACTACCACAAAACTCGCTCAAATAAATAGTACTGCTTTCAACTTTTTCTGCTAGAAAATCGCTCGGGCGAGACGGCAAACAGGCAAAACAATGAAAACTATGAAGACTCCCTCTGCCCCCACTGTTTACAGGGGGTGGGACCAGCTTCCAATGGCAACACGTACACGTGTGTCACGTGACACGGGTTTTCTGGGTAATGTAGTTGGAATATAAGCTCAGGAATTTAAACAGCGCTTCGGAGCATATTAATATGTTTAGATTAATCAAAAAAGAGAAAGACGCCAATTGGCGTCATTGCTCATTTACGGAATTCTGATGAAGACGCCAATTGGCGTCTTTGCTCTTCTAAGGGTTAAGTATGGAAGTATGAGGGAACAATGCAACGTGTATAATGAATCTTTATTTACTAGGTCATTTATTTTATATAATATAGCTATTGTTTTTTAAATTTTTGATTGTACGTTTACTATCTACTATCTACTATGACACCTAATAATTTATTTTCATGTACTCGTTCAATTTCCATGTCATTTATTGTTAATTTTACCGTGTTATCTATTCTTTTATTACTAAAGATCATATATTTTGTTTTACTTAAGTTCAGCGATAGTTTGTTTGTGTCAAACCACTTCTTGAGTGCTTCAAGCTCCCTTTTCACTGTGCACATAAGCTGTTTTAGGTCTTTTCCTGAGCTGTATAAGCTTGTGTCATCTGCAAACAGGACACATTTAAGTGATGTCAGTGCTTCACATATGTCATTTATGTACATAATAAATAGTTTGGGGCCAAGTACAGAACCCTGGGGGACTCCATGTGTGATGTTTTGTGTGTCAGAATCTACATTTTTGTAATGAACATATTGTTGCCTTTCATGGAGATAACTTTTTAGCCAATTATTTGCAACTCCTCTAATTCCATATCTCGTCATTTTTTGAAGAAGTATTTTGTGAGCTATGGTGTCGAAGGCTTTTTTTAGGTCTATAAAGACCCCCACTGCGTATTCCTTCCGGTCTATACTGCTTGAAATGGCTTCTACTACCTCCATCACTGCCATCGAGGTGGACATGCCTGCTCTAAAACCATACTGATGATTACTTAGTAATTGGTGTTTATCTATAAAACTGTCCAGTCTTGTCACAAATAGTTTCTCGAGTATTTTGGAGAATTGTGGGAGCAGGGAGATGGGTCTGTAGTTTGTGAATTGATGCTTGTCACCGGTTTTATGAATAGGAATGATTTTAGCAGTTTTCATCTCTGTGGGGAAAATGCCTGTCAGAAATGATAGATTACAGATATGTGTGAATGGTTTTACTATGGTGTCTATTATGCTCTTAATTATTGCCATGTCAATATTTGTACTGTCTTGTAGACTTCTTATTTTTTAAAGTTATTGACAATACTTATTATCTCAGTTTCAGTTACACTATTTATAAAGATGGAATGTGGATTATGCTGGACAGTTTTATCCTCTAAACCGAGTGTATCTCTATTTTCTGGTATTTCATTTGCAAGGCTAGGTCCAACATTGACAAAAAATTATTGAATTAATTTGCGATTGATTTTGTTGTGTTGATCACTGTGTTGTCTTTGATGAAATAATTTGGAAGATCCCCTTTGCCTTTGCCTTTTTTAATTATACTGTTTAGAATTTGCCATGTGGCTTGAATATTACCTCTATATTGATCAAGTTGTTTGTGATGATAATTATTTTTATTTAATCTTATAATATTTATTAATTTATTTTTATACATCTTATATCTGGCTTCAGCTTCATTAGTTCTGTTTTTTAGAAATTTCTTGTAGAGAATATTCTTCTTTTTACAGGCGTTTTCTATACCTTTGGTTATCCATGGTTTTTCTTGTCTTTGGATGTGTTTATTTGAAGACTTTCTTAAGGGACAATATTTATTGTAAGACTCTAGGATTGTTGACAAAAATACCTCATAGGACTTATTAGGGTCATTGACTTCATAGACATCATGCCATGTTTGTCTGTTTAGGTCCTCCTTGAGGGCAGTGATGGCTTCAGGAGTTCTAAGTCGAGTTAGCAGATATGTTTTGTTTGTTGAAGAGTCCTTCTTTGGAGAATGACGAAATGTGGCAAAAACTGGGAGATGGTCAGTTATGTCATTGATAAGTATTCCAGCTGTTACTTCACGTTCTGTTGTATTTATGAAAATGTTATCTCTCAATGTGGCTGTGTTTTTTGTTATTCTGGTGGGCTTAGTGATCACAGGGAATAGGCTATTGCTGTACATGGAGTCAATGAAGGTTGTTATTTTGCTCTTACCATGTGGATTCAGCATTAAAGTCACCACATACGATGTGTACTTTGTTGTTTTTTATGCTGCTAAGCATGGTATCTAGTTTGTTGGTAAAGGTGTTTAGGCAGGATCCGGGATTTCTGTACACACAACTTATTACAATATTTTTGGATTTTTCTAACTTGAGTTCAATTGTAAGACATTCCATTATATCCTCAATATTGTTAGTCGTACATTTCACTCCATTATAGTTTAGATCCGTGTTCACATACAGTGCAACCCCTCCTGCTGTTTTGTTGTGTCTGTTTGATGTGAAAAGTTCGTATCCGTCTATGTCTACATTGAGCTCTGTCTTGTCGCTCAGCCAGGTCTCAGAGAGGGCTATGATGCTGATTTTATTGAACTTGGCTAAGTAGTCTTTAATTTCGTCCAAATTCTTCTTGAGGCTCCTGCTGTTAAAATGTATAATTGAGAATGCATCATCCATTCTTAATTTTTTATATTGATCCACAGTGTAATACTCACAGTTGTTGGTTATATTGTTATAATAATTATTTTCTGGATCAATGTCATGACCAATTTCATATTGTTTATGCTCTGTATGTTTAGCCACATCAATGTCCTCAAAAGGAAAAATAGAGTCCTCGTTTGGGTCTGGCATCATTCGTTCTCATAGGTCTCAGAAACCATTTCCTCACACAAGTCGCGTTAGATCTACATCTACACCATAGTAGCACACAGATTTACAGTCCACAGCGGCACCCAGTGGGCACAGCAAAAACAGCAACAAAAATATATCCTACATACACTGACACAGATTGACACGCTTATACACAGACAGACACAAACATCCACACACTCGCACGCTTTCTCACTGAATCCACATACATGCACACACAGACACTCCATCAGATCAGAATACATGCTCCAACAGTCACACACAAATACATGCTGTATAGTGCACACACGTTCACAGTCACGGCCACTCCTACTTAAGAAGCAACATGTCCTTGGAGGAGGCACCTCTGTCCATGTTGTGTAAACAAATCCAGTATAAACAAAGCGCTTGTCTACCGCAGCAGTTAAGTTAAAATGCCATACCGCATTGTTCCTCCAAAAAGGACAACTTGTTATTCCAAAAATAGAATAACAAAAAAAGAAATAGCAGGTGCAGTAGTATCCATGAACCAAAAAGCAGCAGTAGGATTGCGAGCCGAACAAATAACATATTTAAACAGTTGCCATGCAGATCTTTTTTTGAGTGTCAAAGGAAGAAGGTAGGAATGTAAAGTAAAAAAGCAAAAAAAGAAGAAAGGAAACATTGAGGCAAAAAAAGTATTTCCTATAGTTAGTCTTTGGCAGAGAGAAGTGTTAGTTGACTTGGGCCAGTCAGAGCAGTCACGGTTAGGCTTAGCGATAGTCATTTAGGTCTTCGTGCTCTCTTACCGTTAGAACTTTGGCTTCCTCAGGCGTTTCTCCGTTAAGTCGTATCATGACTCTGCAGTTTCGGGTCCAAGTGGCTTGGATCTACCTTTTGTTTTTTCAAGTTGCGGGCCTTTCTGGCAATGTAAGCGTTCCTCTTGGTTAGATGTTCGTTCATATAGACGTCGGTATCCTGTAGTTTTCTCCATTGCATCAGTAGTTGCACTTTATGCTTACGATTTGTAAAGCGAACAATGATGGCGGGTTTCGTTTTCTTGTCCTTCCTCGAGAGTGTGTGACAAGCAGCAATATTGTGAGCATCCAGGTGGATGTCTTGGCTCTCCAGGAAAGTTATGACCTGCGACTCGATGGTTTGCTGCTCCTCTGTTGAGGGCTCCTCTGTCGCCTCTGTGTCACCAGCCACGGCCCTAGCATAGGACCGTGGCTTGATAGCCAAACCGCTGATGATCACGTCTTCCATTCTAGAGTATTGCTCCAGGTCATCAATCCTCCGCTCCAGGCCCACGATCTTTTCATCCTTCTCTTTAACCATGTTTTTGAGTTGCTTCACTTCTTCTAGCAGGTCCAGCAGCACGGTTTGCTGCTTAGCTACCGTGCTGAGCTCGCCTGACATGAAGTCAAGAGATTTCTTGATCTCCTCCAACTCCTTCTCCATTCCACCTTTCTTTGACATTTTGACTTATTTTTCTTCGTTTGTATCTGCAGTATTTCTTAGTTTCCAGACTTTTGTTTCTTTCCGTTTTGCCATTACCTTGCCATTATGACTCTCAGAGTGGTCCGCTCACACAGACACGTCCGTCACCGCCCGTCACATGCACGCGCATGTGTCTGGCTTTCAGACATGAAACCACTATGCCATACCAGACACTAACATCTGTCCATAAGACTACTTATAATTGGTTATGATAGGCACTTTTCACTGCCTTTAATAGCTCAATGAATCTGTTACCATACTTATCTAAAACCAGGCAGTGTAGTGGCAAAAATGCATATAAACACTATGGTATTGATTAATTGAATGTAGCCTACTAGTATATGATACTTAACACTCTAATTACCACCTGTTCTTCACTGACCAACTCATTAGAGACTGCTGACTCATGTAAACCTGTTTCAAACTGTGTGAGTTAACTATAGAATAGAGTCCATTTAAGGCAGGACCATCTCTTGTTACTCCTGAAACTCTGTACACTCCTGAAAGTATAAAATATGTGTGGGACATGTGTGTGGGAAGTGCTTGGGGAAGCTCTGGAGGGAGACACTAGTCTCTCTCTGGTGTGATGACATATACAATAAAAGAATGGAGTTCGAATCCTGATGGTTGAGTCCTGCTTCTTCCTGATGATGTTTACTTACTAATAGTAATATCAAAAGCTGACATTACAATTTGGCGTCACGAACAGGATCATTATTTCATCTTCACCATAGATGGATACTTGATCAAAAATAATCTTAAAATGGGAGCGAAACAAAGCAGAAAGAAGTTGAAGCGAGAACTCAATGACCAACAGGAGAAAGAAGTGACGTTACTGCGAGAACTCAAGGACCCACAGAAAGAAGTGACGTTACTGCGAGAACTCAAGGAGCAACAGAAAGAAATGACGCTATTGCGAGAACAACTTGTGGAGCGACAAATCAATGACCTGCAAGAACAACTTGACAGAAATATGCAACAACAACTCAACAACCAACAGAAAGAAGTGATGCTATTGCGAGAGCAACTTGACAGATTTGTGGTGAAATTAGCAGATCTACAAGCCAACACTACACCTGATGACTACAACAATATGAGGCAGAAGGAGCCAAACCACAGCGGAGACACACAATTGACTGTTACTACACCCAAGGAACAGCCCGCAGACAACAGCAACAACCATGAACAACCTGAACCCCTCAAAAACAATCAAGGACAGGGGGGAGCAGTGACACTTTGTCCAAGGAAGCTATTTCCATTAATTCCATATCCAGAACCTCATCCTCATCGGGGGACTGGGGCACAGCACTCAGAGATAGACACATATTCTTCAACAGTACATGTGCAGCGACGCTGGACACCTGATGAACTGAAAGACATCATGAAGGACCTTCCAGACCACAAAGTCAACGTGGAGCGCTGGTGTGCAGCTGTGTTAGACTTGATTGAGATGTATGAGCCATCGGCAAGAATGCTCGAATCTGTATTTCGCAAAGTCTTTGGATTAAAGTGGCTACATCTCAGGGAACATTTTGATGTGAATGGAGCACAAAATCACATTGTCACTGGACAGCTGCTGAATCACGGTGGTCTTTTTGACACCATCAAAGCAGCATTTCCAGTACCCACTGATTGGCCAAAAATTCACAGCACTAAGCAATGGCCTGATGAAACCTGTGACACCTACAGGAATAGACTGGAGAACTGTTTTCAGAAGCACTGTGGTGTGCCACTAGACAACCCCGCTTTCAATGACTTGTTAAAAGCGTCCTTGATCAATGGCTTGCTCCCTGCTATCTACAAGTGTGTTATGACTTCTTGTATTGGCTGGGAAACCCGACCTTTGACCGAGGTGTGGGGTCACGCATTGCATGCTGAGAGGAACGCACTCTCACAGGACTTCATGAAAAAGAAGAAATTGGAGACAGCACAGCTGATGTTCTATGAGAACCTGCACCAGCCACAGGGAGAACAGCGACAACAAAATCATCAGTCACATAGGAGTATCAGGAGCCGTAAATGGAAACAAAGACAAAGAGGAAACAGTGACCCATATGACAGACCAGTATGGGACAGGGCCTGTTCCATGCAACTATGAGCCAGGTGGCAATGCAGCGGCCTACGATCCACAACGGGGTGGACCACATCTACTGCATGGCCCCACATCAGGCTCCATGGGCCCCATGGCAATATGGACCAGGTGACAGTGTTAATACAACATGCACCAATCCATGACATGCAGAGTGGGATCCATGAAGGTTCATATCCTTATGTCCTAAACGGTTTGATTTTCTTTATACGTTCTATTCATTGTCATTTAAAAATAAATATATAGGTTAATAGTGATCATATGAGTATTTTAGATAACTTCCTTAAATATCACAGTGAAATCCAATCTAAAAATTATATTCTAATTAATAATACAAATGTTTTTTAATTGTTAGTTAAAATAGGCCTAAATTAGGAGAATAACGTCAGAAAATGTGAGTAAGTTGTTATTGGAACCTGTATATCCACCCTCATCTGTCTGGGGTCGCAGGGTTCACAGAGGTCGCCTGTGTGTGCTTGTGTGTGTGGGTGAGACAGACCAAAATACTGAACATTACCAAATACCAAAACATTTATGATGGCTTTTCCACAAGGTTGGATGTCCAATATTACTTTGTCTCCTGTCCATTATTCTGCTATTACTAGGTATAGATGTTAAGTAAGTCTCGGTTCTAAACGCACCACGTGAGGAAAAAATGCCATGTGGCAAGTACTTATTTTTATTTCCATGTAACGAAATGCGAAAGCAAATTCCACGTGATGATATATAAAAAATAAAGTTAAAGTAACCCGTAGGCTTTAGGTTATCGAGTAATATATTGCAGAAAATGTTGAACTGATGGAGATAGTATTAATAGGGATTAAACCTCACCTTGAGTATACTGTACATGTTTTAGCTCTTAGTTTGTGTGCAGCTTTCTAAATGGGTTTGATGATGGTTTCTGCAGGGCTAATCATCCAACCATTATTCTGTGAAAGTTACTCACAAACTAAGGGGGGGAGAAGGGGATATTTATTGGGAATATTAGATTCTTATTTTATTAATTCAATATTGGAATCCACTTCCATACAAATATGAATGTCCACACAGGTACAGGGATCAGCCTCTCTCCCTTGCTCAGCTGGCAGGGGGAAGGGGGGTCAGAGGTGCAAGGGTATTTTTGTGTGTCTGTGAGAGAGAGAATGTTGGGGAACAAATTAAAAATAGTATAGGAATTAGCCTAGGAACAGTTCACTGGTATTATACAAGCTGTCCATTGGTATTCTACTTTAATTTATTTTATCTGGGTGTGAAAACAAACAGCCAGAGTGATATTGGAACATGTATATATTTTAATTCATTTTAATCATTCTAATTCTATTTAATTCTATTTCATTTTAATCATTCTAATTCTATTTAATTCTATTTCATTTTAATCATTCTAATTCTATTTAATTCTATTTCATTTTTATCATTCTAATTCTATTTAATTCTATTTCATTTTAATCATTCTAATTCTATTTAATTCTATTTCATTTTAATCATTCTAATTCTATTTAATTTTATTTCATTTTAATCATTCTAATTCTATTTAATTCTATTTCATTTTAATCATTCTAATTCTATTTAATTCTATTTCATTTTTGAGTGTAATTCATTTTTATCATTTTTATCATTCTAATTCAATTTAATTCTATTTCATTTTAATCATTCTAATTATATTTAATTCTATTTCATTTTAATCATTCTAATTATATTTAATTCTATTTCATTTTAATCATTCTAATTCTATTTAATTCTATTTCATTTTAATCATTCTAATTATATTTAATTCTATTTCATTTTAATCATTCTAATTATATTTAATTCTATTTCATTTTGATCATTCTAATTATATTTAATTCTATTTCATTTTAATCATTCTAATTATATTTAATTCTATTTCATTTTTGAATGTAATTCATTTTTATCATTTTTATCATTCTAATTCAATTTAATTCTATTTCATTTGAATCATTCTAATTCTATTTAATTCTATTTCATTTTAATCATTCTAATTCTATTTCATTTTTATCATTCTAATTCAATTTAATTCTATTTCATTTTGTAGTGTTTTTGAGTGTTTAAAGTTTATTGGAACATTGAAATATTTGAAGTCATGTTAATTATTTAATTATGTTTAATTCTATTTACAGTTTTAATGTTTTATGTTTTATTTGCTGTGAGGAATTCTCAAATCAGGACTTTTATGTCAAGACCAGTATGAGTCTAAAACAGTCACAGGGCCAAGATAGTTCCATTGAAAAAAACAAACAAACAAAAACGTAGTCTTATATTCAGAGTTCAGACCAATAGGGTCATTGTTTAACAAAAAGCATAGCATTATCAAAAAGATGCCAAAATGTCCAGTGAGTTTTAGATATGTTGGAGGTGAAATTATACTGTCAATGGTGTCTATTTAACCAAATAATTATTGTTGACTACACCGTGTGGGACTGGGTGACTGATAGCATATGCGCAATGCTATTTGTCACTGTCATCACACATGTACCTAACAATATAGTTGAATGTTTGTTCATGATTGTATCCCAGTGAATTATGATTCTAATGTTATTATATGTATTTTCTGGTGTACATGTAACTGAGGTTTTCAGTTACAACGAGAAATAGGATGGAATGTAGTGGCAAAAATGCATATAAACACTATGGTATTGATTAATTGAATGTAGCCTACTAGTAGATGATACTTAACACTCTAATTACCACCTGTTCTTCACTGACCAACTCATTAGAGACTGCTGACTCATGTAAACCTATTTCAAACTGTGTGAGTTAACTATAGAATAGAGTCCATTTAAGGCAGGACCATCTCTTGTTACTCCTGAAACTCTGTACACTCCTGAAAGTATAAAATATGTGTGGGACATGTGTGTGGGAAGTGCTTGGGGAAGCTCTGGAGGGAGACACTAGTCTCTCTCTGGTGTGATGACATATACAATAAAATAATGGAGTTCGAATCCTGATGGTTGAGTCCTGCTTCTTCCTGATGATGTTTACTTACTAATAGTAATATCAAAAGCTGACATTACAGCAGTCTGTGCAGATAAGCCATCAATAGATGTGTTAACTGAATGTTGTTTGTTGTATCCGATTAATTAATAATAAAGTTATAAAATACACTCTGTAGTCTGTATGTCGGCGTGAATATTAACTAACGCTCTTCCGAGTTCTCCAACAGGCGTCTTCTGCCTACGGTAAAGTGTGATAACCACAGAATGCTAAAAATATGTACAATATGAATCCGGAAATATGAATTTTGAAAGTCCGCCGTGCGATGGACATTACCGTTTGTGGTTTGGTTTTCATTTGTTTTCTCTGGCCAGAAGTTAGTACCTGCAGTGAGCCATCAAATGAAAGGTATTGATAAGACGAGTCCAGACCATTTTGGCTGAGAATGTTTGGACTTGTAGATCTAACCCAAAATGAGGTCTGAAAGTGGTGTAAATCACCATGTATTGGTCAGGGACGCTTGGGGGTGTAGATTATTTTCCCCCGGTCACCATACCCCCTATTTCAGACATGCCGAAGAAGAATATGAAGTCTATTTTATTTCTTTATGTGGAAATAGGTTAAAACGCCAAATATATGTGTCTCATGTCTGTACGACATGTAGAACTCCAGTTGTGTTTTTTTAAAGCAACGTTGATCGTTGGACATTGTGTAGTTTGGTTTTCAATTAATTTCTCTGGCTGGGAGCGGGTCACAGTGATGAACCGTACACCATATGAAAGGTCTTGAGTAGACGAATCCAGTGATGTATTGTCCATTTCATATGGACTAGTACATATTTTGGGGCAAAAAAAAAAGAAATTGTATGCCCAGTGTCCCCCAAGTGCCTCTCCAGTGCCTCCCCAGTACCTCCCCAATGTCTGCCCAGAGTATCTTTTTATATTTTCCCAAGAAGAATACAGGCAGAGTAGCATATTAAGTTATATAATAACTAAACCATTATAGTGGCTATAGGCTATTATGGGGAATGTACACTAATACACTTGTTTACCTCAGAGAATGTTTTCATTCTGGATAAAACCATAAAATGGTCTATGGTCTAATCTAATGGAATCATTTTATGATCAAATGCAGGAGTTTTGACGATTCAACTAACTGTAACTAGGGCCGTCGCCTTGCCCCCTGCCCCTCCCTCCCCTTACTGGTGCGAAACGGGGTAGTAAAAATGAGGACGCGGCAGGGAGAGATGGATCCCAGGCACACTCTCGCATTCTGTACTATTAACAATTGAGAGGTGTATCAGATAATATGCGTCAATATGTCAGTGAACCAGAAAAAAAGCCCTGTGGAAAACTTTCTGGTTCAGGCACCGGTGAGAAAAGGTACAATTTCATATTTTTATAACTTAATGCAGTCTCTATCCTCTGTATCTATGAATAGTGTGAAGGAACGTTGGGCGGAGGATTTGGAGATGGAAATCTCTGACAATCTTTGGCAAGATATTCTTAGTCGTGTTCACACTTCATCAGCTTGCGCTAGACATTGCCTACTCCAGTGTAAACTTGTACAATCGGACCCACTGGACAAAAGCTAAGCTGTCAAGGATATACGTACGATAACATTGATCCCACCTGTGAAAAATGACAAATCAGACACTGGTAACACACGCACACATGTTTTGGTCATGTTCATCTCTACATTCTGGACTGAAATCTTTGAGACACTTACAGTATTAACTGGGACACTTATAGTGCTTAACGCTATTACAGCACTGTTTAGCATTTCTCAACTGCCACTGTCTAGATCTCAAGCAGACCTTATAGCCTTTGTAACACTATTGCAAGACGTCTAATACTTATGAATTGGAAATCGCCCACCCCACCCTCCGATACACAATGGATGAGAGATATTTTTTTAATAATTTGCTTGAAAGGATTAGATACATAATGAGGGGTTCTGTCGCAAAATAGGGCACACGCTCTGGGGTTGTCTGTGAAATGGGACAGCGTTCACTTCGGAGCCGAGTGGAGCTGGGCGGAGCCGAGCGGAGCCGAGCGTTGTGTCGGCTGACATTGAGGAAGCCCCAACTCCAACAGCTCCTTTCCTAGCATCCTCAGACTGGGGCACACGGAATCGCTCTCTCTTAGACAGATGGCGGGCAGAGAGACCCCAGCTGATTAACAGCACTGCAGCAAAAGAGAATGTAGGCACACACATGTGCCAACAGTGTGACATCAATGCAGCTGCTGTGTGCTGTGAACCACGCCCATTCCTGTGTGCCGACTGTGACATCATCGTACACAGACATGAGGAATGTGTTCCACAACAGTGATGCGATGACTGCTGGATTCTTCCAGCCTTTGCCTCCCACAACCTGCATTGTGGATCATATACCATGTCCTCTCTGCTCATTAAAGTCATTAGTCTGACCACTTAAACAATGCCTTTATTGTCTTGTCTTACGGCCATGCTCAGTGGCCTTGAGGTTGGAGACAGTGTCCGACCTGAGACTGGGAGGTTGGGGTTTGATCCCCGGCCGGGTCATACCAAAGACTCTTAAAAAAGGTACCCAATGCCTCCCTGCTTGTCACGCAGCATCAAGGGTTGGATTGGGGGTAAGTCCCTGCGACATACTAGCGCCATGTCCAGGGGGTGTACTTTTACATCATGTCCAGCTGTCCAAGCTGGCTCACGCTACAGAAAGAGGAGATAGGCTCCTGCCCTATATCGGGCTCATGGCTCGACAAGGCTTACTACTTTACTTACGGCCATGAATCTTTTTAACCTTTCTCAAGTAAAGATTCAGTCTCTTCAATTTTCTAAATTCAAATGTATGTTTTTCAGAGCGCTTTGTACCAGTGCAGATACCGGAATATCTGCAGTTTTCCAGCATTGAGGGTCACCCCTGGAAAGAACATTGCTGTGATCACACAGGATGGTAATTTGTGATTTTGTCCTTTTTAAAAAGCATCTTAAAAATATCTTTACTAAGTAATTCCCACAAGGTTTGTCATAGGTGTATTTATCAAACCTATTGACTAATTTATGCCACGCTAAGTTTTACATTATAGTGTCTTTGATTTTTCCAGGACGACATGATCTGAGGATGCCTGACCTGAGCTGTGACTCATGCAAAGCCACGTGGACTGCTGGAGTGGACCATCTCATTCACAGGAACTACTGGCCTGCTACCCCTCAGTTTTCTACGGTTTACGACACAGATATATTTTTTTCCTTTCACCAAATGAAGATGGCTGCACCAGGCCTGTCCTGTCAGGCATTTTTGAGAACGCTAGAAGCGCGAACTGTCCACTTTGGCCGAGTGAGTATTTAACTTATTTAGCCTACAGTATTTTTTTTTCTTTTTGTCATGTGTGTTGAATTTGTTGCTGATGTATTGTTTGCACAATTAGCAGTTGATTTTCCTATTTTGAAATAGACTGGGACCATCTCAGCCGATGCCTTCCTGAAAAGCTACTTTCAGTGGGAAGTGGTACAGTTCGAGGTACAAAACCTCTGCAAGGAGGAGCCCTTCACTTTCAGTGGCGATTTCAGTGGATGGGAATCGCAAACTGTATCGCTTTAAGAGCGCAGCTAGGTAATTCAAAATGAGTATAATGTAACGGCAAGAAAACAAAAGACTTATTTGCACCCAAGAAACCTTAGCCTGAAAGATATTGTAAAATGTTGAGTATGTTTTCTTTCTTTCTTTCTTTCTTTCTTTCTTACTTAGATCTGAGGAACAGGCCATCTTCGATGGAATATTCATCGCAAGGGATGAAGATGTCTCCAGCTTTGTGGACTACATTCACCAGACCACTAATCATGTAAGATTGCATACTATAATTATATTTAAAAATGCACTGTCCTCTCACGTTGAGCTTACTTGCTTTCACTAATTAACAGCCGGTTTTATGAATAGGAATGATTTTAGCAGTTTTCATCTCTGTGGGGAAAATGCCTGTCAGAAATGATAGATTACAGATATGTGTGAATGGTTTTACTATGGTGTCTATTATGCTCTTAATTATTGCCATGTCAATATTTGTACTGTCTTGTAGACTTCTTATTTTTTAAAGTTATTGACAATACTTATTATCTCAGTTTCAGTTACACTATTTATAAAGATGGAATGTGGATTATGCTGGACAGTTTTATCCTCTAAACCGAGTGTATCTCTATTTTCTGGTATTTCATTTGCAAGGCTAGGTCCAACATTGACAAAAAATTATTGAATTAATTTGCGATTGATTTTGTTGTGTTGATCACTGTGTTGTCTTTGATGAAATAATTTGGAAGATCCCCTTTGCCTTTGCCTTTTTTAATTATACTGTTTAGAATTTGCCATGTGGCTTGAATATTACCTCTATATTGATCAAGTTGTTTGTGATGATAATTATTTTTATTTAATCTTATAATATTTATTAATTTATTTTTATACATCTTATATCTGGCTTCAGCTTCATTAGTTCTGTTTTTTAGAAATTTCTTGTAGAGAATATTCTTCTTTTTACAGGCGTTTTCTATACCTTTGGTTATCCATGGTTTTTCTTGTCTTTGGATGTGTTTATTTGAAGACTTTCTTAAGGGACAATATTTATTGTAAGACTCTAGGATTGTTGACAAAAATACCTCATAGGACTTATTAGGGTCATTGACTTCATAGACATCATGCCATGTTTGTCTGTTTAGGTCCTCCTTGAGGGCAGTGATGGCTTCAGGAGTTCTAAGTCGAGTTAGCAGATATGTTTTGTTTGTTGAAGAGTCCTTCTTTGGAGAATGACGAAATGTGGCAAAAACTGGGAGATGGTCAGTTATGTCATTGATAAGTATTCCAGCTGTTACTTCACGTTCTGTTGTATTTATGAAAATGTTATCTCTCAATGTGGCTGTGTTTTTTGTTATTCTGGTGGGCTTAGTGATCACAGGGAATAGGCTATTGCTGTACATGGAGTCAATGAAGGTTGTTATTTTGCTCTTACCATGTGGATTCAGCATTAAAGTCACCACATACGATGTGTACTTTGTTGTTTTTTATGCTGCTAAGCATGGTATCTAGTTTGTTGGTAAAGGTGTTTAGGCAGGATCCGGGATTTCTGTACACACAACTTATTACAATATTTTTGGATTTTTCTAACTTGAGTTCAATTGTAAGACATTCCATTATATCCTCAATATTGTTAGTCGTACATTTCACTCCATTATAGTTTAGATCCGTGTTCACATACAGTGCAACCCCTCCTGCTGTTTTGTTGTGTCTGTTTGATGTGAAAAGTTCGTATCCGTCTATGTCTACATTGAGCTCTGTCTTGTCGCTCAGCCAGGTCTCAGAGAGGGCTATGATGCTGATTTTATTGAACTTGGCTAAGTAGTCTTTAATTTCGTCCAAATTCTTCTTGAGGCTCCTGCTGTTAAAATGTATAATTGAGAATGCATCATCCATTCTTAATTTTTTATATTGATCCACAGTGTAATACTCACAGTTGTTGGTTATATTGTTATAATAATTATTTTCTGGATCAATGTCATGACCAATTTCATATTGTTTATGCTCTGTATGTTTAGCCACATCAATGTCCTCAAAAGGAAAAATAGAGTCCTCGTTTGGGTCTGGCATCATTCGTTCTCATAGGTCTCAGAAACCATTTCCTCACACAAGTCGCGTTAGATCTACATCTACACCATAGTAGCACACAGATTTACAGTCCACAGCGGCACCCAGTGGGCACAGCAAAAACAGCAACAAAAATATATCCTACATACACTGACACAGATTGACACGCTTATACACAGACAGACACAAACATCCACACACTCGCACGCTTTCTCACTGAATCCACATACATGCACACACAGACACTCCATCAGATCAGAATACATGCTCCAACAGTCACACACAAATACATGCTGTATAGTGCACACACGTTCACAGTCACGGCCACTCCTACTTAAGAAGCAACATGTCCTTGGAGGAGGCACCTCTGTCCATGTTGTGTAAACAAATCCAGTATAAACAAAGCGCTTGTCTACCGCAGCAGTTAAGTTAAAATGCCATACCGCATTGTTCCTCCAAAAAGGACAACTTGTTATTCCAAAAATAGAATAACAAAAAAAGAAATAGCAGGTGCAGTAGTATCCATGAACCAAAAAGCAGCAGTAGGATTGCGAGCCGAACAAATAACATATTTAAACAGTTGCCATGCAGATCTTTTTTTGAGTGTCAAAGGAAGAAGGTAGGAATGTAAAGTAAAAAAGCAAAAAAAGAAGAAAGGAAACATTGAGGCAAAAAAAGTATTTCCTATAGTTAGTCTTTGGCAGAGAGAAGTGTTAGTTGACTTGGGCCAGTCAGAGCAGTCACGGTTAGGCTTAGCGATAGTCATTTAGGTCTTCGTGCTCTCTTACCGTTAGAACTTTGGCTTCCTCAGGCGTTTCTCCGTTAAGTCGTATCATGACTCTGCAGTTTCGGGTCCAAGTGGCTTGGATCTACCTTTTGTTTTTTCAAGTTGCGGGCCTTTCTGGCAATGTAAGCGTTCCTCTTGGTTAGATGTTCGTTCATATAGACGTCGGTATCCTGTAGTTTTCTCCATTGCATCAGTAGTTGCACTTTATGCTTACGATTTGTAAAGCGAACAATGATGGCGGGTTTCGTTTTCTTGTCCTTCCTCGAGAGTGTGTGACAAGCAGCAATATTGTGAGCATCCAGGTGGATGTCTTGGCTCTCCAGGAAAGTTATGACCTGCGACTCGATGGTTTGCTGCTCCTCTGTTGAGGGCTCCTCTGTCGCCTCTGTGTCACCAGCCACGGCCCTAGCATAGGACCGTGGCTTGATAGCCAAACCGCTGATGATCACGTCTTCCATTCTAGAGTATTGCTCCAGGTCATCAATCCTCCGCTCCAGGCCCACGATCTTTTCATCCTTCTCTTTAACCATGTTTTTGAGTTGCTTCACTTCTTCTAGCAGGTCCAGCAGCACGGTTTGCTGCTTAGCTACCGTGCTGAGCTCGCCTGACATGAAGTCAAGAGATTTCTTGATCTCCTCCAACTCCTTCTCCATTCCACCTTTCTTTGACATTTTGACTTATTTTTCTTCGTTTGTATCTGCAGTATTTCTTAGTTTCCAGACTTTTGTTTCTTTCCGTTTTGCCATTACCTTGCCATTATGACTCTCAGAGTGGTCCGCTCACACAGACACGTCCGTCACCGCCCGTCACATGCACGCGCATGTGTCTGGCTTTCAGACATGAAACCACTATGCCATACCAGACACTAACATCTGTCCATAAGACTACTTATAATTGGTTATGATAGGCACTTTTCACTGCCTTTAATAGCTCAATGAATCTGTTACCATACTTATCTAAAACCAGGCAGTGTAGTGGCAAAAATGCATATAAACACTATGGTATTGATTAATTGAATGTAGCCTACTAGTATATGATACTTAACACTCTAATTACCACCTGTTCTTCACTGACCAACTCATTAGAGACTGCTGACTCATGTAAACCTGTTTCAAACTGTGTGAGTTAACTATAGAATAGAGTCCATTTAAGGCAGGACCATCTCTTGTTACTCCTGAAACTCTGTACACTCCTGAAAGTATAAAATATGTGTGGGACATGTGTGTGGGAAGTGCTTGGGGAAGCTCTGGAGGGAGACACTAGTCTCTCTCTGGTGTGATGACATATACAATAAAAGAATGGAGTTCGAATCCTGATGGTTGAGTCCTGCTTCTTCCTGATGATGTTTACTTACTAATAGTAATATCAAAAGCTGACATTACAATTTGGCGTCACGAACAGGATCATTATTTCATCTTCACCATAGATGGATACTTGATCAAAAATAATCTTAAAATGGGAGCGAAACAAAGCAGAAAGAAGTTGAAGCGAGAACTCAATGACCAACAGGAGAAAGAAGTGACGTTACTGCGAGAACTCAAGGACCCACAGAAAGAAGTGACGTTACTGCGAGAACTCAAGGAGCAACAGAAAGAAATGACGCTATTGCGAGAACAACTTGTGGAGCGACAAATCAATGACCTGCAAGAACAACTTGACAGAAATATGCAACAACAACTCAACAACCAACAGAAAGAAGTGATGCTATTGCGAGAGCAACTTGACAGATTTGTGGTGAAATTAGCAGATCTACAAGCCAACACTACACCTGATGACTACAACAATATGAGGCAGAAGGAGCCAAACCACAGCGGAGACACACAATTGACTGTTACTACACCCAAGGAACAGCCCGCAGACAACAGCAACAACCATGAACAACCTGAACCCCTCAAAAACAATCAAGGACAGGGGGGAGCAGTGACACTTTGTCCAAGGAAGCTATTTCCATTAATTCCATATCCAGAACCTCATCCTCATCGGGGGACTGGGGCACAGCACTCAGAGATAGACACATATTCTTCAACAGTACATGTGCAGCGACGCTGGACACCTGATGAACTGAAAGACATCATGAAGGACCTTCCAGACCACAAAGTCAACGTGGAGCGCTGGTGTGCAGCTGTGTTAGACTTGATTGAGATGTATGAGCCATCGGCAAGAATGCTCGAATCTGTATTTCGCAAAGTCTTTGGATTAAAGTGGCTACATCTCAGGGAACATTTTGATGTGAATGGAGCACAAAATCACATTGTCACTGGACAGCTGCTGAATCACGGTGGTCTTTTTGACACCATCAAAGCAGCATTTCCAGTACCCACTGATTGGCCAAAAATTCACAGCACTAAGCAATGGCCTGATGAAACCTGTGACACCTACAGGAATAGACTGGAGAACTGTTTTCAGAAGCACTGTGGTGTGCCACTAGACAACCCCGCTTTCAATGACTTGTTAAAAGCGTCCTTGATCAATGGCTTGCTCCCTGCTATCTACAAGTGTGTTATGACTTCTTGTATTGGCTGGGAAACCCGACCTTTGACCGAGGTGTGGGGTCACGCATTGCATGCTGAGAGGAACGCACTCTCACAGGACTTCATGAAAAAGAAGAAATTGGAGACAGCACAGCTGATGTTCTATGAGAACCTGCACCAGCCACAGGGAGAACAGCGACAACAAAATCATCAGTCACATAGGAGTATCAGGAGCCGTAAATGGAAACAAAGACAAAGAGGAAACAGTGACCCATATGACAGACCAGTATGGGACAGGGCCTGTTCCATGCAACTATGAGCCAGGTGGCAATGCAGCGGCCTACGATCCACAACGGGGTGGACCACATCTACTGCATGGCCCCACATCAGGCTCCATGGGCCCCATGGCAATATGGACCAGGTGACAGTGTTAATACAACATGCACCAATCCATGACATGCAGAGTGGGATCCATGAAGGTTCATATCCTTATGTCCTAAACGGTTTGATTTTCTTTATACGTTCTATTCATTGTCATTTAAAAATAAATATATAGGTTAATAGTGATCATATGAGTATTTTAGATAACTTCCTTAAATATCACAGTGAAATCCAATCTAAAAATTATATTCTAATTAATAATACAAATGTTTTTTAATTGTTAGTTAAAATAGGCCTAAATTAGGAGAATAACGTCAGAAAATGTGAGTAAGTTGTTATTGGAACCTGTATATCCACCCTCATCTGTCTGGGGTCGCAGGGTTCACAGAGGTCGCCTGTGTGTGCTTGTGTGTGTGGGTGAGACAGACCAAAATACTGAACATTACCAAATACCAAAACATTTATGATGGCTTTTCCACAAGGTTGGATGTCCAATATTACTTTGTCTCCTGTCCATTATTCTGCTATTACTAGGTATAGATGTTAAGTAAGTCTCGGTTCTAAACGCACCACGTGAGGAAAAAATGCCATGTGGCAAGTACTTATTTTTATTTCCATGTAACGAAATGCGAAAGCAAATTCCACGTGATGATATATAAAAAATAAAGTTAAAGTAACCCGTAGGCTTTAGGTTATCGAGTAATATATTGCAGAAAATGTTGAACTGATGGAGATAGTATTAATAGGGATTAAACCTCACCTTGAGTATACTGTACATGTTTTAGCTCTTAGTTTGTGTGCAGCTTTCTAAATGGGTTTGATGATGGTTTCTGCAGGGCTAATCATCCAACCATTATTCTGTGAAAGTTACTCACAAACTAAGGGGGGGAGAAGGGGATATTTATTGGGAATATTAGATTCTTATTTTATTAATTCAATATTGGAATCCACTTCCATACAAATATGAATGTCCACACAGGTACAGGGATCAGCCTCTCTCCCTTGCTCAGCTGGCAGGGGGAAGGGGGGTCAGAGGTGCAAGGGTATTTTTGTGTGTCTGTGAGAGAGAGAATGTTGGGGAACAAATTAAAAATAGTATAGGAATTAGCCTAGGAACAGTTCACTGGTATTATACAAGCTGTCCATTGGTATTCTACTTTAATTTATTTTATCTGGGTGTGAAAACAAACAGCCAGAGTGATATTGGAACATGTATATATTTTAATTCATTTTAATCATTCTAATTCTATTTAATTCTATTTCATTTTAATCATTCTAATTCTATTTAATTCTATTTCATTTTAATCATTCTAATTCTATTTAATTCTATTTCATTTTTATCATTCTAATTCTATTTAATTCTATTTCATTTTAATCATTCTAATTCTATTTAATTCTATTTCATTTTAATCATTCTAATTCTATTTAATTTTATTTCATTTTAATCATTCTAATTCTATTTAATTCTATTTCATTTTAATCATTCTAATTCTATTTAATTCTATTTCATTTTTGAGTGTAATTCATTTTTATCATTTTTATCATTCTAATTCAATTTAATTCTATTTCATTTTAATCATTCTAATTATATTTAATTCTATTTCATTTTAATCATTCTAATTATATTTAATTCTATTTCATTTTAATCATTCTAATTCTATTTAATTCTATTTCATTTTAATCATTCTAATTATATTTAATTCTATTTCATTTTAATCATTCTAATTATATTTAATTCTATTTCATTTTGATCATTCTAATTATATTTAATTCTATTTCATTTTAATCATTCTAATTATATTTAATTCTATTTCATTTTTGAATGTAATTCATTTTTATCATTTTTATCATTCTAATTCAATTTAATTCTATTTCATTTGAATCATTCTAATTCTATTTAATTCTATTTCATTTTAATCATTCTAATTCTATTTCATTTTTATCATTCTAATTCAATTTAATTCTATTTCATTTTGTAGTGTTTTTGAGTGTTTAAAGTTTATTGGAACATTGAAATATTTGAAGTCATGTTAATTATTTAATTATGTTTAATTCTATTTACAGTTTTAATGTTTTATGTTTTATTTGCTGTGAGGAATTCTCAAATCAGGACTTTTATGTCAAGACCAGTATGAGTCTAAAACAGTCACAGGGCCAAGATAGTTCCATTGAAAAAAACAAACAAACAAAAACGTAGTCTTATATTCAGAGTTCAGACCAATAGGGTCATTGTTTAACAAAAAGCATAGCATTATCAAAAAGATGCCAAAATGTCCAGTGAGTTTTAGATATGTTGGAGGTGAAATTATACTGTCAATGGTGTCTATTTAACCAAATAATTATTGTTGACTACACCGTGTGGGACTGGGTGACTGATAGCATATGCGCAATGCTATTTGTCACTGTCATCACACATGTACCTAACAATATAGTTGAATGTTTGTTCATGATTGTATCCCAGTGAATTATGATTCTAATGTTATTATATGTATTTTCTGGTGTACATGTAACTGAGGTTTTCAGTTACAACGAGAAATAGGATGGAATGTAGTGGCAAAAATGCATATAAACACTATGGTATTGATTAATTGAATGTAGCCTACTAGTAGATGATACTTAACACTCTAATTACCACCTGTTCTTCACTGACCAACTCATTAGAGACTGCTGACTCATGTAAACCTATTTCAAACTGTGTGAGTTAACTATAGAATAGAGTCCATTTAAGGCAGGACCATCTCTTGTTACTCCTGAAACTCTGTACACTCCTGAAAGTATAAAATATGTGTGGGACATGTGTGTGGGAAGTGCTTGGGGAAGCTCTGGAGGGAGACACTAGTCTCTCTCTGGTGTGATGACATATACAATAAAATAATGGAGTTCGAATCCTGATGGTTGAGTCCTGCTTCTTCCTGATGATGTTTACTTACTAATAGTAATATCAAAAGCTGACATTACAGCAGTCTGTGCAGATAAGCCATCAATAGATGTGTTAACTGAATGTTGTTTGTTGTATCCGATTAATTAATAATAAAGTTATAAAATACACTCTGTAGTCTGTATGTCGGCGTGAATATTAACTAACGCTCTTCCGAGTTCTCCAACAGGCGTCTTCTGCCTACGGTAAAGTGTGATAACCACAGAATGCTAAAAATATGTACAATATGAATCCGGAAATATGAATTTTGAAAGTCCGCCGTGCGATGGACATTACCGTTTGTGGTTTGGTTTTCATTTGTTTTCTCTGGCCAGAAGTTAGTACCTGCAGTGAGCCATCAAATGAAAGGTATTGATAAGACGAGTCCAGACCATTTTGGCTGAGAATGTTTGGACTTGTAGATCTAACCCAAAATGAGGTCTGAAAGTGGTGTAAATCACCATGTATTGGTCAGGGACGCTTGGGGGTGTAGATTATTTTCCCCCGGTCACCATACCCCCTATTTCAGACATGCCGAAGAAGAATATGAAGTCTATTTTATTTCTTTATGTGGAAATAGGTTAAAACGCCAAATATATGTGTCTCATGTCTGTACGACATGTAGAACTCCAGTTGTGTTTTTTTAAAGCAACGTTGATCGTTGGACATTGTGTAGTTTGGTTTTCAATTAATTTCTCTGGCTGGGAGCGGGTCACAGTGATGAACCGTACACCATATGAAAGGTCTTGAGTAGACGAATCCAGTGATGTATTGTCCATTTCATATGGACTAGTACATATTTTGGGGCAAAAAAAAAAGAAATTGTATGCCCAGTGTCCCCCAAGTGCCTCTCCAGTGCCTCCCCAGTACCTCCCCAATGTCTGCCCAGAGTATCTTTTTATATTTTCCCAAGAAGAATACAGGCAGAGTAGCATATTAAGTTATATAATAACTAAACCATTATAGTGGCTATAGGCTATTATGGGGAATGTACACTAATACACTTGTTTACCTCAGAGAATGTTTTCATTCTGGATAAAACCATAAAATGGTCTATGGTCTAATCTAATGGAATCATTTTATGATCAAATGCAGGAGTTTTGACGATTCAACTAACTGTAACTAGGGCCGTCGCCTTGCCCCCTGCCCCTCCCTCCCCTTACTGGTGCGAAACGGGGTAGTAAAAATGAGGACGCGGCAGGGAGAGATGGATCCCAGGCACACTCTCGCATTCTGTACTATTAACAATTGAGAGGTGTATCAGATAATATGCGTCAATATGTCAGTGAACCAGAAAAAAAGCCCTGTGGAAAACTTTCTGGTTCAGGCACCGGTGAGAAAAGGTACAATTTCATATTTTTATAACTTAATGCAGTCTCTATCCTCTGTATCTATGAATAGTGTGAAGGAACGTTGGGCGGAGGATTTGGAGATGGAAATCTCTGACAATCTTTGGCAAGATATTCTTAGTCGTGTTCACACTTCATCAGCTTGCGCTAGACATTGCCTACTCCAGTGTAAACTTGTACAATCGGACCCACTGGACAAAAGCTAAGCTGTCAAGGATATACGTACGATAACATTGATCCCACCTGTGAAAAATGACAAATCAGACACTGGTAACACACGCACACATGTTTTGGTCATGTTCATCTCTACATTCTGGACTGAAATCTTTGAGACACTTACAGTATTAACTGGGACACTTATAGTGCTTAACGCTATTACAGCACTGTTTAGCATTTCTCAACTGCCACTGTCTAGATCTCAAGCAGACCTTATAGCCTTTGTAACACTATTGCAAGACGTCTAATACTTATGAATTGGAAATCGCCCACCCCACCCTCCGATACACAATGGATGAGAGATATTTTTTTAATAATTTGCTTGAAAGGATTAGATACATAATGAGGGGTTCTGTCGCAAAATAGGGCACACGCTCTGGGGTTGTCTGTGAAATGGGACAGCGTTCACTTCGGAGCCGAGTGGAGCTGGGCGGAGCCGAGCGGAGCCGAGCGTTGTGTCGGCTGACATTGAGGAAGCCCCAACTCCAACAGCTCCTTTCCTAGCATCCTCAGACTGGGGCACACGGAATCGCTCTCTCTTAGACAGATGGCGGGCAGAGAGACCCCAGCTGATTAACAGCACTGCAGCAAAAGAGAATGTAGGCACACACATGTGCCAACAGTGTGACATCAATGCAGCTGCTGTGTGCTGTGAACCACGCCCATTCCTGTGTGCCGACTGTGACATCATCGTACACAGACATGAGGAATGTGTTCCACAACAGTGATGCGATGACTGCTGGATTCTTCCAGCCTTTGCCTCCCACAACCTGCATTGTGGATCATATACCATGTCCTCTCTGCTCATTAAAGTCATTAGTCTGACCACTTAAACAATGCCTTTATTGTCTTGTCTTACGGCCATGCTCAGTGGCCTTGAGGTTGGAGACAGTGTCCGACCTGAGACTGGGAGGTTGGGGTTTGATCCCCGGCCGGGTCATACCAAAGACTCTTAAAAAAGGTACCCAATGCCTCCCTGCTTGTCACGCAGCATCAAGGGTTGGATTGGGGGTAAGTCCCTGCGACATACTAGCGCCATGTCCAGGGGGTGTACTTTTACATCATGTCCAGCTGTCCAAGCTGGCTCACGCTACAGAAAGAGGAGATAGGCTCCTGCCCTATATCGGGCTCATGGCTCGACAAGGCTTACTACTTTACTTACGGCCATGAATCTTTTTAACCTTTCTCAAGTAAAGATTCAGTCTCTTCAATTTTCTAAATTCAAATGTATGTTTTTCAGAGCGCTTTGTACCAGTGCAGATACCGGAATATCTGCAGTTTTCCAGCATTGAGGGTCACCCCTGGAAAGAACATTGCTGTGATCACACAGGATGGTAATTTGTGATTTTGTCCTTTTTAAAAAGCATCTTAAAAATATCTTTACTAAGTAATTCCCACAAGGTTTGTCATAGGTGTATTTATCAAACCTATTGACTAATTTATGCCACGCTAAGTTTTACATTATAGTGTCTTTGATTTTTCCAGGACGACATGATCTGAGGATGCCTGACCTGAGCTGTGACTCATGCAAAGCCACGTGGACTGCTGGAGTGGACCATCTCATTCACAGGAACTACTGGCCTGCTACCCCTCAGTTTTCTACGGTTTACGACACAGATATATTTTTTTCCTTTCACCAAATGAAGATGGCTGCACCAGGCCTGTCCTGTCAGGCATTTTTGAGAACGCTAGAAGCGCGAACTGTCCACTTTGGCCGAGTGAGTATTTAACTTATTTAGCCTACAGTATTTTTTTTTCTTTTTGTCATGTGTGTTGAATTTGTTGCTGATGTATTGTTTGCACAATTAGCAGTTGATTTTCCTATTTTGAAATAGACTGGGACCATCTCAGCCGATGCCTTCCTGAAAAGCTACTTTCAGTGGGAAGTGGTACAGTTCGAGGTACAAAACCTCTGCAAGGAGGAGCCCTTCACTTTCAGTGGCGATTTCAGTGGATGGGAATCGCAAACTGTATCGCTTTAAGAGCGCAGCTAGGTAATTCAAAATGAGTATAATGTAACGGCAAGAAAACAAAAGACTTATTTGCACCCAAGAAACCTTAGCCTGAAAGATATTGTAAAATGTTGAGTATGTTTTCTTTCTTTCTTTCTTTCTTTCTTTCTTACTTAGATCTGAGGAACAGGCCATCTTCGATGGAATATTCATCGCAAGGGATGAAGATGTCTCCAGCTTTGTGGACTACATTCACCAGACCACTAATCATGTAAGATTGCATACTATAATTATATTTAAAAATGCACTGTCCTCTCACGTTGAGCTTACTTGCTTTCACTAATTAACAGTATAACAGATCTTTGTACGCTCTGTGTTTTGTGTATCAGATATGTATTTTTGTATTCTGTAACTTGCAGACCCCCTTGAAAATGAGATGTTTAATCTCAAGGGGTTATTCAGAATGAAGAGCTTTATTATTTTATATTTACACAACTACAATAAGCTCATTGCTCATACGAAAAGGTTTTCATTATCCATTTTCCATATTGTAGGTCTCTGGAAGAGGCGTTTGTGGTGGTCAGTGGTCGGCAGCCAGGGAGACATCCAAAAAGTCCACCAGCAACATGGATGAGGAGGGGCTGGAGCTGGCAGTGTGCAGGCATGGAGTGCTACATGGGGCGCTTAACATGTTCAGGGGGGAAATATTTGCGTACCCCTTGTACCTGCAGAACCAGCTGGCCAGCAGGCAAATAAGTTTCTTCTGTAAGGACGTGGCCTGCAAGTACTGACCCTACCTGCAAAAGGTCACGGACAAATGTCCAGAGCTGAAACAGCTTCTCACCATGAAGCCCTTTCTACAGTATCAGTGTTTCACGCCAAGGCCCATGACTTCAAATGTGAGGTAAGGAAACATTATCATGTGATAGTATTTCTTTATCAGAACACCAGCACATGGATGTCAACATCATATGTGCATTGTATTTGTTGTTGTACATTATATTTACCCAGGTGAAATGGAGTGGACAATACCAGGATGGCGTGGGTCAGACACTAGGGGAGGAGGTGGAGCAATGTAACGCCTTCCTCTCTAGGATTGGAGTGACAACCAAGCACATGTCAAAAGCTGGTTAGATGACCACATACTGCAACATTTAAAAAAAGTGCATATACTGTATAATCATACTCGCATATGTGTTAACCTATATTATGATGATGTTAACATCAATTTCAGTTTGAATCACACACAGACATGTTGACCCTCGTGACCATGTGCTGTAATCGGCAAAATAGTTTGGTTAATGTTTGCAACTTATATTTGCAGGACGCACAGACATGTTGACGCTTATGGCCATGCACTGGAATCAACAGAAGTTTGCCACTTTAGCCACCTCGTTGTCTCGCCGATATCGGAAGGTAATTACATCAGTAATGTTCTTTAAAGATCTTTAAAGGTATAATGACATAGTTCAATGTTGATAATGAGTGGTTTTCCACTTTAATATTCCATGTGAAAGTATTTGGGTGAAGCACGTCAAGGAGTGGGCAGAAGGTGAGAAAATGATTATTTTTAATGCAAATTTTGTTTTTCAGAATAATTTCTAGGCTTTGCATAATGTGTTCTGATGCATCGCATCCACATCCCTGCATAGGTAGGGTATTTTCACAACACCAATTTACAATTTAGGCATTAAGCAAGAACAAAAAACATGGTAATACATCAAATACATAAAAGATAGTCATCATGAATCATACGTAAACTAAGAACAGTGGAATATCTATATAACGATTATTGGTGCGCAACTGTCTAATTGAGCATTGTGTATTTTGGCCTCCAGCAAACACTCCAAAGCCTTAAGAGCAGCCAGTGCCCCGTGTTACTGTCTGATGCCAAAGTAGACTAGCATTAGAGAAAATAACTTCATAGTCAATGAGAACAATCCTTAATAGCTTAACCCTATGGTATTCTCACCCCACAAATTGACACACTCACTGTTCTGTTTCTGATGGTTTCTCTTAGACCAACTTCGATCCTGTTTAGGAAACAATGCTGTTGTACAGGGCCCCTTTCATACTAGATGGGACTTGACCGGGCAAAGCTTTTCAGTTTTGAGATTGTTTTTCTTGCTTTAACCCCAGAGTAGTAGTTAATGTAGCAGGCAGCAGCAGTGCAATTCCCATGCTTAAATAGCAAATAGCATAGTTCCCTGAACTTGTTCTGAGCATGTAACATGCGTGCGTTTATTTCCAGCTTCCACTGACATTCCACTGACACTTAACCCTTGTATTTTGTCATTTACTTTTCTTCTCTGCAGCAACAACTACTGCTGATGAGCCAGATGCCTTAGCCAACAGCATTGAGATGCTGGTGACCAGTATCAAGCGGAGGTCTCAGCGTCTCTATAGAGACAATGACGGAAACGAGGCTCGTGCCAGGCTCCGGAAAAAGATAAGGAGGGAGACAGAGATCCTGACTTCTGTTGTAGAGCAGTACAATGAGATGGTTCCTAGCACAGCATCCCTGTGCATGGACACCATCCTGTCTGTTGATACAGCATGGCCATGGCAGCTCCAAGACGGTGGTGTGCACACTAGTCTATTGACTACTTCCAAAAAATCAGACACATAATGACCCAGAATATACTCGATTGCTCGTTGTGTTGGGAAGAGGCAATTTTGAGTGTAGTGGTTATAAGCGTCAATTAGCTAATCCTGCTCGTTCTCCCTGTGAATCTTTGTCATAAATGCATTCCAGATTATGTCGGACGCAAAACAAAGCGAAAGGCGTTTGACACCATCATGGCAGTAAGGAGACTCAAGGAGGAGAAGGAAATCCTTGTAACCGAGATGGAGCATCACTGGAGAACTCTCTCAGCTTCTGCCCGTGACCTGAAGGAGCTGTCCTGCATTGTTTCTTCTGGAACAATGACAAGTATATGTATTGCGACAAGTAAGACGCGCGAACGCGGGAAGCGAACGCAGCTCGTAAATTGCAATAACAACAATTAGAATAAATGACGTACTTTTTTAAGTTTTTTTTTTAAGTTTTTTTTTTAAAAGTTTTTTCTATTTAAGTTTTCCTTTTAATTTTTTTTTAAGTTAATTTTTTTTTAAGTTAAGTTTTTTTTTAAGTTAAGTTGTTTGTGTGTGTGTATGTGCGTGTGTGCGTGCACGTGTGTTTGCAATAACAACAATTAGAATAAATGACGTACTTTTTCAAGGTTTTTTTTTGTTCTTTTTTTTTAGATTTTTTTAAGGTTTTTTTAAGTTACGTTTTTTTTTTTTTTTTTTTTAAAGATTTTTTAAAAGTTTTTTCTTTAAGTTTTTTTTAAGTTAAGTTTTTTTTTAAGTTAAGTTGTTTGTGTGTGTGTGTGTGTGTGTGTGTGCGTGTGTGTGTGTGCGCGTGTGTGCGTGCACGTGTGTTTTTGTGATACAGCTGCGCCCTCTGGTGGCAGGCAGGTGGTGTTACAGCGTGACACACACACAGACAGACAGACAGACAGACATGATCTGCTGGGTCTCATAGTAAATGCTCACTGCGTTCGCAATCACTGCGTTCGCAATAACATCTTTTGGTAACACTTTCTATGCATCCCATGTCTCTTCATTCATTCAATTCATTATAAACATACTTCAATACATTATAATCGGCTTCTAACAATGTATAACTATAAACTACAAATAATAATATTCATTCTTTGTAACAGTTATAACACATTTTAATGATTTCATGATTACTTAAATAAGCCTTGGCCGGTCACATTACAGTTTGGCTACTGACTTTTTAAAGGCTGCGGACACTTTGGTATACTCGTTATGTTATGTGAAAATAGAAGGCATTATGATTATGAGTGCTATACTTTGATACGTTTGGTTGATAAGTACGTTTATATCACATTATAAGCATGCATAGCAAGTGTTATTTCATGAACATAATACACACACACATGATTAATGTTACTAACAGGTTTTATCTTGTGTTCTACCCCCAGACTCCTGGGACCTAAGTGAAGATGGGTTGAGAGGTCCATAATCAACAGAAAGCAGTGGGAGGTCAGAAAGGTGATGGTGCGGTCACAAGATTGTTACATGCAAGTGTTGAGTGGAGCAGAGAACGTCACCTTTCTGGACAACACGGATGAAGATTATGACAGTGGCTCTGACTTGTCTGATGACGAACTGGAATAATCATTGCAGACCATCTTATTTGGCCCTCTGGTTGTGTCTCTCGGGTACATGTGTTTGGTCCGACGATTCATTGATCCGATACCCCAACCCCTAACCTAACCATAACCGCAAGCACGGGAGCAGGCGCTAGTCCGAGGTGCGGACGCATATCGAACCAATGCTCCGTCGGGCCATAGTATGCCTCCCGTGTCTCTCGCTCTCTCTCTCAACCACTCCTTCAGCGCTTTCTTTTGGCCACACCGGACCACCGGACTACTCCAACATTGGATTACCATGCTTTGATTTCGGCTCGTCAGAAATTTTCAGTAGCACCGAAGAGCCGACGGTACCCGCCCCCCCCGAACCTCAAATGACGTCACATTGTAGGCTCTACAGAGCCGAACCGACTTTTATTCGGCTCTAAAATAAGAGTATGAATCGGCCCTAAGGGCTCCATTTTCGTCACCGCTAAACCCCTTATCCCTAAACTTCTTTACCTTTTTTTACTATTTTGCAAAACATTTTTGAGTAGTTAAAATGGCCAGTCTACAAGCTCACAACGTGTCAATGTTAGTTGAACTACTCAAAAATGTTTTTCAAAATAGTTTAGGGATAAGGGGTTTAGCGGTGACGAAAATGGAGCCCTTAGGGCCGATTCATACTCTGAAAGCCTGCCATTATTAGATAACCTCCAAAAGTCTAGTCTAGTCTTTTTGACACTCTAGGGCCCACTAGGGGGCCTTCAAACGTCCTTATCGTGGCCTTTCTTAACAAACGAAATAAGGCCACTGTTGGTCGGGGTGGTGTTGCAGTCTATTGTTTGATAACACTCGCGTCTCTTCTTGTATACACTCAATCACTCACGGAGATCAGCAAGTTGCTTCATAACAAAACGAGCCTGCGCGGTCAACAAACTGTGAGCTTCCCCGCGTCTGTGTCACATTCTCTCCCAGCAGGGAGTCACCTGTCTGTCATCAGGTGCCTAGCACACATATTAGTTAGGTCTGCTATTTTTGAAAAATAGCAGACCTACAAGCGGCACCGAGTGCCGCGTTGTGAACTTGTAGGTCTGCTATTTTTGAAAAATAGCAGACCTATTTTTTTCAATAGCTAAAGCATAACAATGCTAACACCAAAGGGGGTTCCCGCCCAGAATGGGTTAATGTCAAGGTTCCCAACGCGTGAATCTTTTCTACGTCCGAGCATAGACATGGTAACGCCCTGCCTGCCTCTGATTGTCCTACCAACACTGCACGTCTTACCAGACTTTCCTCCGAGGTGGAGGAAACATACTGGAATCGCTGGATAGTCTGCTGCAAGGTTACTCCGTGGTGGGAAATAATACAAGTACAATAATAGTACAATATAAAAGAGAATGACAGCTTGGCACATGCAACAGTAACTTATTTTTGTAGAAGAGGCAAACTAATATTGTTTATGCCGTTTGCTTTGATAGAATAATTGATTGTGTGTTCTAAATAAAGTGTGTTACTGTTGAGTTATATGTGTTATATAGTTATTTGCATGTGTAAACTTGAAACATTATTGTACTGTACTTATCCCTCGATTCTCTTTTTTAGTATAATAGTATTAGTTTACTATAATTATTATTCAATCAAAGCAAACGGCATAAACAATATCAGTTTGTCTCTTTGTCTCTACAAAAATAAGTTAGTTACAAGGATGCAGCCTGTCGCGCAGCTGTCATTCTCGGAGGACACTCAAGTGAGACCATGATGGGACACTATAATACACATTTTGAGCATTTTTATAGATGCAAACAATAATACTGTGCATTGTCCTATCTCTAGATGCAATACTGTTGTGACATTCCTAGATGCAGGCACCAGTGATTGACCAGAGATCAGAGATCCCATTGCTCCCATTGCTTTTTCGGGTTTAGCCCCCAAAAACACGCCTCTGGGTGGGGTTTTTTGCACGTTTCCTCCCTAAAAAACAGCCTTTGGGGAGCAATTTCACACCAGCAAACAAGCAACTTGCAATAATGCAGTTATTAATGTGCAGGCTACTGTTTTCAAAAGCAAATTGCAATACATTAAGTTCATCATACACCTATTGCTCTAAGGCTGCAGTCCATTAACCTTCCCTGACTCCGCCAGATCGTGGCAGTATTGGGGGATATTAGCCCATGCCTATCCAACAATCTTGAGCATTATGGATTATCAGTAAACCATGTAACCAACACAAAATCATGCACGCACGCACGCACGCACACACGCACACACACACACACACACACACAGAATCAGACTTAATGAAATAAATCCACCCTACTAGAGCAGCGGCATGCAGCCCTGCACACAAATAAAGCTGACTATTGGAATAATGCCACGGTGCCTTCCTGGCCATCATGACACACTTAGCTATAGGGAGTGCAGTGGCAGTGCCCAGTCTTCCCTCCCAGTGCCCACTCAAACGGCGTATATGGTAATAAAATAAAACAGTCACTCACCAACTTCACAGAAGAACGCGTCTGTTGTTGTGATTGCCGGCAAAGGCATTGATAATCTGGTCTATCTATAGCGCTTTTGTCGTCCTGAATAATAACATCCTCTCCCGGTGTATCGGGCTCTCCCTCTCCGTCATGTTCAGACTGAATTCTCGTCCTCCGCCTCCATATCAAGAACAGGATTCGCATTGCTATCGTGCTGCACGACTCGAGGCTGCCTGACCACAAACTTATCCATTTTGTATCTCGTTATGATCTGTCTCACTGTATGTCTGTCTTGTTCTGTGAATGTGCTGCTGAGCAAAAACAAAACGGCCCGCCAAGTTCCACCAACTAGTACAACTATATGGAGCTATTATTGCGCCAAAAGGTTTGATCGTTTAACAGAAACTGTTCCATCGGGGAAAAAAAATTGAAGTTGAAAAGTAAAAATGTAACCTGAAAGTCTCTTATTTTTTTTCTTGAACTTGAAAAAAACCTGAAAGTCTCTTTTTTTTTCTTGAACTTGAAAAATACCAAGATTTTTTTTGTATTCAAAAGTTTTTTTCAGTTTAATTTTTAACTTTAATATACATTACATGAGTATACAGTATATATATTTTTTCAGTTTCAGATTTTATTTTTTTCATTCAGATCTTTTTTTTTCATTCAGATCTTATTTTTACAGATTCAAATCATTTTTTTTTGTTTTCAGGTGTGTTTTTTTTTCGCTTCTCACTTTGCTCACTTTCAGGTGCCAAAAAGTTTCAAATTACTTTTGGCACAGATCTTGCATGGGGGTGTGGCCTCAACCCTCCTGCCCCGTGATGTCATCAACCTGCATACAGGAAATGTAGTTTAGAACAACTCTATGGTTTAGAAGCATAATGGTACCTACAGTTCAGGCAATACTAATAGTACTACTACTACTAATACTACTACTACTACTAGGCATAATAATAATAATAATAATACTAATAATTTATAATAATAAACACACCCCGTTCCACTGCGCGCACGCACGCACGCACGCACGCACGCACGCACGCACGCACGCACGCACACACACGTGCACACACACACACAGGGCACAGCAGTACAGTATGGTACAGTGCGGCACAGTATAGTACAGTGCGGTACAGTATTGTACAGCACAGTACAGTACAATCTGCTACAGCACGGTACAGTACAGTATTGTACAGTACAGTACAGCACAGCCCAGTACAGTACGGCACGGCACAGCATGGTGCAGTACAGTACAGTACAGTACAGTACAGTACAGTACAGTACAGTACAGTACAGTACAGTCCAGTACAGTACAGTACAGTACAGTGTTGTTTTTGGCAGCAAATTTAGATTTTAGTTTTAGTCATAGTCTCTTGAATAGTTTTAATTTTTTTTTAGTCACATTTTAGTCACCTGGAATGGTTTAGTGTTAGTCTAGTTTTAGTCGACTAAATATCATTAGATTTTAGTCGACTAAATCTACAGTTGATTTAGTCGAACAAAATGTATTTTGGCGGGCCTTGATGCCGTCGTAATGACAGTTTTTTCACTTGGTGAAAATAGCTGATCTACAAGCTCACAATGCGTCGCAGCGCGACACGTTGTGGGCTTGTAGATCTGCTATTTTCAGCATAAAACATGCTAACATTTTAGTTAGCACTGGGGGGGACACTGAGCACTGGGGAGACACTGGGGAGGCACTGGGGGGACACTGGGGAGACACTGGGGAGGCCCTGGGCAGACATTGGGGAGGTACTGTGGAGGCACTGGGGGGACACTGGGGAGGCACTGTGGGGACACTGGGGAGGCACTGGGGAGGCACTGGGGTGACACTGGGCACTGGGGAGACACTGGGGAGGTACTGGGGAGGAACTGTGGGACACTGGGGAGGCACTGGGGGGACACTGGGCACTGGGGAGACACTGGGGAGGCACTGGGGAGGCACTGTGGAGGCACTGGGTGACACTGGGCACTGGGGAGACACTGGGGGGACCTGGGGACTTCAGTGCAATGTACTTACATATTTGCGACCGAAGGTCGCAACATATGTAAGTGTATGTAAGTACATTGCAAGGAATGAGTGCATTCGCCATGTACCTGAAGGAAGCCTAATCCAATCACTCTTAGATTTTATCCAGTTTATCCCTGAGTTTAAGTTTACCCTATTGTTGTAGGATTTTTGGTTTATTTAGCCTTATTGGGGTTAATTCACCCCATGGCTCCATTTCAAAAAAGAAAAATGTACATGTGTTTCTCTTTTGTTTCCTGGGTCCAGTGTCTAATGGCCCATTTGGTGTCAGTGACACCTCTTTGCTTCTTGTCCCAGGTTGATTTGGAATGTGCTAATGTGTCCCCTATTCAAAGTCTGATTTCCATTGAGTGTTGGCTTTGTCTATGTGTCTGTGGAGTTTTGGTACAAAATCAAAACAACTTGTCTAATATTTTGGCATGTTTAAACCTCCAGGAAAATCCGTGTTGAGGTTCTTGATCCACTGTCTTTCATTAAAACGTCTTTGTCCTACTGTCCAGTTGGGATTGTGTTGGAGTCCAGACACTTTTAGATCTGCAATGCCATGTGCCATGAAATGTTGGACAATCCTTGCATTGTTAATATTGTACCTGTGTTGTCTCAGCCTTGCAGCTATTGTTTTACTCGTTTCTCCGACATATTGTAAGCCACATTTTTCACATGTGATTAAATAAATACAGTTGCTGGTGCTGGCTGTTATCTGTTGTTTAATCTCCAGCACGCGTTTTGTAGTTCTATTTTTAACTATTTGTTTGGGTTTGAAGTATTCTGGTCTCTGGCGTGCTGGTGTGTTGATTCCTTTTAGCTTGCTCTGTACCAGATAGTCTTTAAGATTTTTGTTTTTTCTGTAGGCTGATATAATTTTATATTCCTTTAGAAGATCATCTGTTCGGTTCTCAAAATTCCTTTTTAATCTGTTGTTGGCTAGTCTGCTCTGTGTTGAATAACTGGTTACTAGGGCTATTTTTGGGCCTTGATCCCGTACTCTTACCTCTAAGAAGGTATTGTGAGCTTTCCGTAGGAATGTCCTGGTGTAACCTCGTAGTCTGAGAGCATTAAATAGCGTTTTACAGGCTATTTTGAAATCACTTCCTTGCGTGCAAATCCTATGGAATCGCAGCAGTTGTGATTTGACTATTCCTGTGTATGAGTGTGGTGGGTGGAATGACGTTTTGTGTCATTCCACCCACCACGTCACTGTGGAGGCACTGGGTGACACTGGGCACTGGGGAGACACTGGGGAGGCACTGGGGAGGCACTGGGGGGACACTGGGGAGGCACTGGGGAGTCACTAGGGCGGCCCTGGGCAGACATTGGGGGGACACTGGGGAGGCACTGGGGGGACACTGGGGGGACACTGGGGAGGCACTGGGGGGACACTGGGGAGGCACTAGGGAGGCCCTGGGCAGACATTGGGGAGGTACTGGGGAGGCACTGGGGGGACACTGGGGAGGCACTGTGGGGACACTGGGGAGGCACTGGGGTGACACTGGGCACTGGGGAGACACTGGGGAGGAACTGTGGGACACTGGGGAGGCACTGGGGGGACACTGGGGAGACACTGGGGAGGCACTGGGGAGGCACTGTGAAGGCACTGGGCACTGGGGAGACACTGGGGAGGCACTGGGGGGACACTGGAGAGGCACTGGGGAGTCACTAGGGAGGCCCTGGGCAGACATTGGGGGGACACTGGGGAGGCACTGGGGGGACACTGGGGGGACACTGGGGAGGCACTGGGGGGACACTGGGGAGGCACTAGGGAGGCCCTGGGCAGACATTGGGGAGGTACTGGGGAGGCACTGGGGGGACACTGGGGAGGCACTGGGGGAACACTGGGCATACAGAGTTGGGACAGAGGTTCCCCCCCCCCCCCCCCCCCCGAAGCGGCCATGGGGGGGCACTGGGGTGTCACTAGGGAGGCCCTGGGCAGACATTGGGGGGACACTGGGGAGGCACTGGGGGGACACTGGGGAGGCACTGGGGGGACACTGGGGAGGCACTATAGGGAGGCCCTGGGCACAGTGGTCAGACATTGGGGAGGTACTGGGGAGGCACTGGGGGGACACTGGGGAGGCACTGGGGGGACACTGGGGAGGCACTATAGGGAGGCCCTGGGCACAGTGGGCAGACATTGGGGAGGTACTGGGGAGGCACTGGGGGGACACTGGGGAGGCAGTACTGTATGGAACAGTACACTGGCCACCTGGATGGCATGGCGTAGCGCTAGAGTGACACAGGCTTATATGTATGCATGTGCATGTGAGTGACTGTGTGTGCGTATACGTGCATGCATGTAGGCCTACTCAATTGTATGTCTTGCTGGAAATAGGGCTTAGACCAGTGGTTCCTAGAGTGGGGTCTGGGGACCCCCAGGGGTCCTTGAGGGAGTTCCAGGGGGTCCCCAGCTAGTTTGGAACCAAATGGACCCTTATGGGTCTGTAATTATGAGAGTGTACAAATTGATCCATTTACTGTACTGTACTGTACTGTATTGTGCCATACTGTACTGTACCATACCGTACCGTACCACACTACTGTACTGTACTGTACTGTACTGTACTGTACTGTACTGTACTGTACTGTACTGTACGCTACTGTACTGTACCGTGCTGTACTGTACAATATATTGTACCGTACTGTACTGTACCGTGCTGTACTGTGCTGTAGCAGACTGTACTGTACTGTGCTGTACTGTGCAATACTGTACCGTACTGTACTATACTATACTGTGCCGCACTGTACCATACTGTGCTGTACTGTACTGTACTGTATTGCTGCGCCCTGTGTGCATGCGTGCGTGCGTGCGCGCGCGCAGTGGAACGGGTTGTGTTTATTATTATAAATTATTATTATTATTATTATTATTATTATTATTATTATTATGCCTAGTAGTAGTAGTAGTAGTAGTAGTAGTAGTAGTACTATTAGTATTGCCTGAACTGTAGGTACCAGTATGCTTCTAAACCATAGAGTTGTTCTAAACTACATTTCCTGGATGCAGGTTGATGACATCACGGGGCAGGAGGGTTGAGGCCGCACCCCCGTGCCAAAAGTAATCTGAAAGTTTTTGGCACCTGAAAGTGAGCAAAGTGAGAAGCGAAAAAAAAACACACCTGAAACCAAAAAAATATGAGTTGAATCTGTAAAAATAAGATCTGAATGAAAAAAAAAAGATCTGAATGAAAAAAATAAAATCTGAAACTGAAAAAATATATATATACTCAAAAATCTGAAAGAGACTTTCAGGTTACATTTTTACTTTTCAACTTCAATTTTATTTTTTTCGATGGAACAGTTTCTGTTAAACGATCAAACCTTTTGGCGCAATAATAGCTCCATACAAGCCCCCCAAAAACGCAACCTGCAAGGCTGCAACTACCAATAAGCTCAAAGTCGCTTATAATAAGAGGACTTGGCAACCCTCGCTACAGGAAGTTGGTCCTACATGTTTTTATTATTATTTATATTCACCGAGTAGTGTCAAATGACTTAACTTCCTGTAGCGAGGGTTGCCAAGTCCTTTGACTTTGAGCTTATTGGTAGTTGCAGCCTTGCAGGTTGCGTTTTTGGGGGGCTTGTTTCTAAAGTGTCCAGTGATTTTCACACATTTCCATGTCAAGGACCCCCAGAATTATGTATTGTCCAAGAACCCTACATCAAAAAAATTATTTTGTGCCAGGGACTGGGACCCCATATCAGATTTGGACAAGATTTGTGTTGTTAAATGCTTGTAGATCGGCTATTTTTCATATACCGGGCGGGTTGCTTATTTCTCTCGCAGAAACTGGCAACGCCGCAACGATAGCCGTTAGCTACATTTAGCTAATATATTGATATCAATCCTGTAGCTAAACAAGTACATTATCGCACTATATTACATATCGATGCGATCTGCGTTATTATCACCTTAATTTTCATGGCAGGTACATTCCAAAGCAACTAATAATAACCACGTTATGGTAACATAATGTTACAATGTTTACACTAAATTCGTTCGAGTCTTCTTCTTCTGCTATTGGAAATAGGAAGCCATTTCCGCATTTTCCACCAGAAATATGGTGCATATGGCGCATATGGCGCTTTGGCGCCATATGCACCAAAGCGCCAGTGCTCGCCCAGCAGTCTGCCGTCACCCAGGCGGATGCGTGCATGCGACCTTGCCCTTTAGGGTGAGTTCGCTTCTCACCCTCGCCATTTAGGGCGAGTTCGCTTCTCACCCTCAGGGCGTCTTACTGTTATATACTGTACTACATGAAAATTCTGCACTGAAAGACAGATGAAGAAAAGAGCAGAGTGAAAGACAAACAGAGAGAATGGGACAGTGAAAAAGAGAAGAGAGAGAGATAGAGAGAGAGAAACAGCGAAACAGAGAGAATGAGAACAGTATGTGAATGTGAGGGAGGGGGAGAGAGAGAGATATTTAATGAAGAATATTGGGAACAGAAGTTTAGAGGCCACAGCAATAATGCTGTGTTACAGCAATGGAAATGTTAACAAGCAACTTCTGTCTCTGAGGAACTGCAAGCAGTGCGGATGCAATATAATCTCTAGACAGTAGATCGTTATGCTGGTTATAGATCCAATAACTCTATGGTCTACTCTAGACTTCTGTACTCTCTAAGGTTGCAATTTTATCTCTCCTGCTGGCTGTGGCTCCTACAGTTTTTCAGTAAAACTAAGGTGACATCTAGTGGTGCTATTAAGTAAGCCATGCCGAGCCATGTGGCCCATAGGGCAGGAGCGTATATCCCATGGTTCCTGCAGTGCCAGGCAGCTTGATGTACTAGTAAGCTACATCCCCTGGACATGACGCTATATGTCGCTATATTACCCCCGGGCCCCAATCTAACCCTTGATGCTGAGTGCAGCTAAACTCTTTGGTAGGCTATCGCCCGGCTGGGCTGATCGCACCCCGACCTCCGGGGTGACCAATCTCAGGGGCCAGCGGACACACTGACAAGAAGGCCACTGAACTGAGTGGTGCTCAGTGGTGTAAAAAGTAAAATTATCAATACTGCAAGTTTGGAATTCAAAATGTACTTGAGTAAAAGTACAAAAGTAAATGACTGAGGTGTTGCTAGATCAGACTTGAATGAGCACAGTGACCAAATGTCCTGTTATCTATTCCATTCAACTGGCCAGGTGGTAACTAAAGTTTTCAAATAATTGTTGTGGAGTAAAAGTAGGTAAGTATAAAAGTAGTAAATACTCAAGTAAAGTACAAACAAAAAAATGTACTTTACTGGTGGTGCTATTGTAGTGGTCTTTCTAACAGAGTCGGGCGCTGAAAATAGCCGACCTAAAAGGTCACAATGCCTCGCATCCAGGCCACATTGGATGTTAGGATTGGATGAAAGGAGAGTATGTTGAGGTACTGAACTGTTTGAAATAATATTTTTAATGAATGAAAATGTTATTATCATTATAAGTTATTATCATCATTATGATTATCATTATCATCGTGATCATTATGATTATCATTACCGTCATTATTATCATCATCATTACAGAGGCTCAGTACGATCAATGGAGCTCCATCCAATATACAGTACAGTATAACCAATATACAGTACAACCAATTAACAGTACAGTGCCTTGCCTTTTCAAACAATTCACTGGAACCTTTTACAATAAGTGGTTTTCAACCAGTGGTCCGGGGACCACCATTGGGTCCTTGAGGCGGTTCTAGGTGGTCCCCAGCTAAATGATGGAGAGTTAATGGTAACCAAATGGACCCTTATTAGATCTTTAACTCTTGCTCTCAAGAGTTAAATTATTGTTAAACATCTGCATTATTTAATTTACAAGAAGTCTACACAATTGGAGAATGTAGAATCATTGTTATTTTGGTCAAAGTTTGCCAAAAGCATGGAATTGTAGACACAATCTTATCCAACGACAACAAAATATTCTTTAGTTTTGGGTCTGAGAGGCTAAATCTCATCAAATGGTGGTCCATGGCTCAAATGCAGAATAAATAATGGGCCTTGATATGAAAAGGGTTGAAAACCAGAGGAAACATGCAGAATTGCAAATTTGGTGCTTTTCATCTTTTGACTTTCATTTCTCACTTTTTCTTCATTACACTAATGCCCATTACAGCCATTACATCAAAACCTATTATAGAATTTCAACAACATCAAACAATAAATATGTTTTTTCTCTTTTTCAGTGCTGCTACAGTGATGATGTTGTGCCAGTGCAGCAGAGAAAAAGTGAGTTGTAAGAAACACCAGAGGGCGCCACAGGCCTACTGCTGATCTGGTATTTTTTTCTTGGAGACTAGAGTCAATATTATTGAACAAAGGACCGGTGTTGCTTGAAGCAATAATGTGATGAAAAGGCTAGTGTACAGTGACATGTGCAGTCTGTGTGTTCTGCAACAATGGCAAGTTAAGCCACCTGTATTTATATGGTACATTTAAGTTGACACAATATGCTTGCTAATGGAGGCAGAGCCAGATAATAATAGTAATAGTATTAGTAATAGTAATAGTAATAGTAATAGTAATAGTAATAGTAATAGTAATAGTAATAGTAATAATAATAATAATGTTAGGGAGGTGCCAACTTGCGCTTGCAGACAAGTAGGCCATACATGGCCTACTTGTGCGCAAGCAGAGTGCGCAAGTACTGTTACTATTCAATTCAATTCAAATGAGCTTTATTGGCTTGAGAAAACGTACGTTTACATTGCCAAAGCAGAAGTGAAACAAGACAATCAAAATAAAACAATGTATTTACAAATAAATATTGGATATAATAGGAATTAAATAAAGGTGTAAACAGAGCTGTGTTACATTAAAACCTCTTAAACCCCAGGGGGGTAAAGGGGGTAAATTGGCAACATCGGAGTTGGAACCGGAGACCAATTGGGTCTCCATTGACCCGCTGAGTGCTTCAGAGGTGGACAGCCGCTGCCCCCGCCGGCGGGGGCAATGGGGCTCAAGAGGTTACTAGGAGCATTCAGTGATTTGGGTGATTTGGAAAACTCTCCAGTCCGCCCCGGTAACAAGATGTGCACATGCACGCACTACAGTGGGGGGACACGCGACAGGCCAACAGCACACACACCAAGGCCCACCCCCACTCGACCATGATTGGATGAAGGCTGGGCCACCTAGCCAAAAACGAAACCTAAGGTTTTTTGACCCCCGGGGTTAACTGGGGACAGGGAGGAACTCCTTATATGGTCAGCACACTCTATAATAGGGAGGATTATCACAACAAAACAAAAACATAAGTGATATTTGAATGACATGAAATCACTGAATATACCTTTAACACTTTGGGTAATACTATCTTAACTATGAAAAGATTGTGCATTTTCTGTCAGAGATAGTTATACATCCATATAGGAGACGTTAGCTTTATACATTTGAAAGTTGACAGCAGTATTTCAATGTTTTTGCATTCACTTAGTATAAAAACATTTGCGACAAGTAGCAGCAATTTATTCAAATGTAATTGAATTAAAGTTAGTTTCTCTGTTTATATAACAGAATTTCTATGTACGGAGGTCATTTGCTGTAAGCAGTGTAGGGTATAAACAGTGTTGTACACACAATGATTTGTATTCCATTTGCTTGTATTCCCTTTGACATCCTTCTCCTGTCACAGCAGCTCACAAATCTTGCTGCACATTGTTGTACTTCACCCAACAGATATGGGAGTTTTTGTCATTAGTCATGTTTTCAAACTCTCCTTGGGTGATTGTAATCCGTGGGAAGTATATGGCTCTAATGCTCCAACACTTTACACTTCTATACTTATGCAGTACTTTTATGTACATATTGGACTTCACAATCAACGGCCTAAGTTCCACTCTTATCTTTTTTTGTCTCTTTTTAAATGGCTAGAGCATATCGTCACTGTTGGGTACATAGATAATACTGTATAGTGGTGTAAATCGGCCATATTTAGTAGGAGTGAATATAAGTAAGTCTCAGTCTATCAACAAAGAATACAGAACATGAACATATGAATATGATATTCTTCTGTTGTGAACATCAGCTGGTCCATGTGCACGTGCCAGAGTCAAGGTCATTACACACTGGCGAATTAGCGACGCGAATTATTCGTGCGAATAATTCGCCTTTTTTTAAAACCAATTGAAGTCAATGCAAGCTTCCACATCAGTGGCGAATGTGCGAATGTGCGAAAATGCGACCGTTTTCGCTCTTTATTTGTTCGCTCCGGTGTCGAATTTTTAATTCGCGTCGCTAATTCGCCAGTGTGTAATGACCTTCAAGCAGGAGTCAGTAATCCCAAAGAACAGTTCTCAGGTTATGCGGTCAAGCTTGGTTGTGGAGCCTGGTGGCTACTGGCACAAAGTCACTTTGTGGTGTGCCCTGTGGCTGTGGCTGAAAATGATCCTCATCCGTGCTAGCTCAACACAGAGGGGATGAGAGGGGTTCATCATCAGGGATAGCATCCAGTTTAATGCCAACTACAGAGCTGGCCTTCTTCACCAGCTTATTCAGTTTGTTGGCATCCTGATGTTGCTCCCCCCCAAAAAAAAAAAAAACAAAAAAAAAAAACACAGACCACGGAAAAGAAGAGGACACTGGCTCCACTACAGACTGGTAGAACATCTGCAGCAGCCTGTACTAGCACACAATGAAAGACCTATTGGCCTGCTCACATGAACTTGCAGTGTCCACCATCTCCCCCTCCTCCCCTTAATTTAACATAGTGATGCTACCGTGTAACTATACACAAAAGAAAGATTTTCACTGCCATGTTTTTCACAATGACCATTCCACATAAATGTGTTTTTTGTTTTTACAACATCTCTAAACACGCAAGAGTGTGTTAGTCGTGAGTGTTATTGTCTCCACCAGGCCGAAGGCATGGGGAGAGAGTATGTTTTGCACTCCGTCCGTCCGTCCGTCCGTCCGTCCGTGTGTGTGTGTGTGTGTGTGTGTGTCCGTCCGTCTGTGAACAGCTAATCTCCGGCACCGTTAACCCGGTCGATGCCAAATTTTGCACACACACTCCCTGGATGCCAACGATGAACCTCTGCCCCAAAGTTTCCAGAACGGCCTGTTATAGCGCCACCAGGAGGCCGCTTTGTGCAAAACAAGTTTTTGCACAGTACACCTACAGATTTTGTCCAAACATCACGCAAATTGGTACACAGTCTCTCTAGAGCCATTCAACAAAACGCGTCTTTCAGATTTCTCAGACTCCATCCTGATTGGTTAAGATTGGCTTCCAAAGTTCGCAGGAGTGCTCAGTTTCAAACAAAATGCTGCAAATCATGAACACATTGTGTGATTTCTGTGAAATTGTGCACGCACATTCCCACTAGGCCGAGGAAGAAATGCCACATGAACATTTTCAACTCAGCCTCATGGTGGCGCTATAACTGTCCGAAAAGTGTTTTTACCTCTAACTGCACGGATCTGTGGATAACTTTGTATGCCAACTCCCTAGAGGCCAAGGAAAAGCCTTTGCCTGGAATTTTTCACATCGGCTCTTTATAGCACCACCAGGAGGCCGACATATGTAAAACACATTTTCTAATATTACTCCTTCAGATTTTATCCAAATTTCACGCAAATCGGTACACATGCTCTTCATAGTCATGTGATGAAGACGGGTTTGTTTGATTTCTCATAATCCACCCTCATTGGCTACGATTGGCTTCTAAACTTTTCAGGAGTAGTCCGCTTTGTACCCGTTTTGAACAAATCGCCACAACTACTCAACGCACCGTCCGATTGTGGTGAAACTGTGCATGTATATTCCCACTAGGCTTTGGAAGAAATGCCACTTTTGCCAGTTTTCAAATCAGCCTCATGGTGGCGCTACAACAGGCCAAGCCGCGTCACACACACACACACACGTTTATATTGCTCCTAAACATTTTGCCAAACATCACACACACACTCCTATCCTCCTGGTGGAGACCTGTGCCCAGAAGGGCACTTTTTCTAGTTTATTTATGAATTTTAAAGTTTATACAATGATTTTCTGAAAACCTAGCTGTTGCTTTCCAAAAATATTCCTCTGCGATACAACCCTGCACTATTCGTTTCTGTGATTGTGTTACAAACTACGTGAACCTAACCCAGTAAAAACAACTTGTAAGATCCCTTTGCATCAAGAAAGTTGTTAACCAGTGTAGGAAAGGATCACAGGACTGTTAATATTCTGCCTGTTTGCACCAACACTTCACACAGATTATATAAACCAAAACAATGTCACATGCATTCATCTAAATGTGAACGGTTGCATTGTGTTTGGGGCAATCTTTGAGGGGAAATATAAGAGTGTGATATATAGGTCAGTTCTTGAAATATATTGCTGCTACAGTATCTAGTTACCTGGTTGAAATTGTAGTGTATAGACAAACTTGTAATTTAAACTTGGTATCCACACCTTCCACACCCAATGGTGTCTTTTGTTCTGACCCTAACCCATTCAAAACAACTTGCAAGATCCCTTTGCATCAAGAAAGTTGTTAACCAGTGTAGGAAAGGATCACAGGACTGTTAATATTCTGCCTGTTTGCACCAGAACTGTAAGCTTACTGGAAACAAAAATCTAAATCAAAGTGTATTTAAATAGCACATTTACATACAATGACCAAGGTCGAACCAAAATATCGAACTTACAGCAAACATACTATGAACACTTCACACAGATTATATTTGTATATTATTAACGTATGTGGCTTAAATGGTCTATGAATGCTACCGATTTATTCAAAGGACTTTACATTTGCCCATTGACTGTCATTTTGAGCATCTGAGAGAGGTCAATATGAGCGGTAGAAACTAATTTATCCTAGCTTTGGCTGCCATAGTCTGTTGAGCGCGTGTGAAGAGGAGCAGGAGAGCAGTCTCTTCACACAAATTCATAATTGCTCTTGTTCACTGTGTTGCTTATCACATAATAGAGCTTTTGTTGCATTATTCCTATGGTGTGGGCGTGCAACCGATATAAAACTAGAAAGTGATAGACCTGCTCTGGTGTTTCTTTTTGTGGGCTAGACTGGTGGAAATAAGATATACAGGTACCGTATGTGGCTGTGCCCTATAAATATAATGAGCAAACTGTTTATTCTTTATCTCTTTATTCCATATAATGCGACAAAAAAGTAAAAGATAAGAGTAAGAAATCTCATCCCATAAGGTATATTTAGACATTGGTATAAACAGGTAAGTTCAAGGAAGGACACATGGGTAGAGGTTTGGGTTGTGTAGTAATTGCCACGATGTAACTCCAAAGGTGGGCGAGATATCAAATATAGTTGGTCCATTGATTAGAAATTGATAATTCAAAATGTGCTCCTCATTGACTCACATTGCACAGAGAAACAGCTCTCAAAGTCAATATTTTAAACGGTAAACGAACGCAAACCAAGCTGATTCTGCCAATATAGAACATCATAAACTGTATTATTCTTTTAATTAATGTATATAAAACGTGATTAAAAGTACAATCATTTATAAACTGGTCTTTTCAAACTTCCAGTATCATCATTGACTCAAGGCGGTCTAACAGTAACATGGGCATCCAAATGGATGTTACACGGTCCACGGATGATAATAAAGGAGTGATATTTTCTTTATCATCAACTGACATTTTGTTTTGTAGTACAATTATGTATACACAACTGTCAATCTGGCAATCTTTGAGGGGAAATATAAGAGTGTGATATATAGGTCAGTTCTTGAAATATATTGCTGCTACAGTATCTAGTTACCTGCTTGAAATTGTAGTGTATAGACAAACTTGTAATTCAAACTTCCAGTATCATCATTGACTCAAGGCGGTCTAACAGTGACATGGGCATCCAAACCTCACTTTATAATCACGGCATCTTCTGTCTCTGCATCTCTGATCCCGATTGCGGCAGACAAATCCAACGGTTGGATTGTAGCTGAAAAATGAATTACGTATCCCAATTAGTAATTGAGAATGGTATTAAAATCAGAACATTTTAAACTGAAATATTTGTCAAGCTTTTATCATACTATGATGGCTCAATTTAGTTTTGGGCAGAGATAAAAAAAAAAAAAAAAAAGATAAGGAAAGAAAAGAAAAACAACACATGACATGACTGACTATACAGTATATGTCAGACCAGCATTCATTGATGTTTTGGGGTGACATCCAAACTAAATTTGGTAGTGAATCTAAACATAAATCTGTGCATAACTGTAGTCCTGGGTTTCCTGAAGGTGGAATACCCATTCTGGTTAATTTCCCTATACTGTAGCTGTGTTTGAGTGGCTCGGCAACAATCAATCAAATGAGGATATCAAATCAGCCAATAAGATACACAGTAGCAATGGGGAAATGAGCCAGAACAGTAAACGAGAATGACACCATTCTGGAAACCTGTGAATAAAGTTATATGCCCAGAAACTATTCTAGATGCCACCATATTCCAAAGTTCCTCTTCACCACACTTTTAAGCACAAATCCCCCAGACCTTGCCAAGTGTTTAACAAAGGCTAAGGCTAAGAATAGGGGAGGCTAAATGACCATACTGTATCATATTTGTTGAGGACAACATCCAACCTATAGGATATACTGTAGGGCTTGAAGTGGTTAAAACATATTCATTGAAGTGCCCTTGTTCATGGAAAAGCATGCAAATTATTGTATATCCCTATTCTGCTGAAGTCAAGTCAACTTACGCGTAGAAAATGTCTCCTGTAGACATTGCTGGCGTGTGTGTGTCAACAGTAACAGCCTCTATGTAGACTAGGCAGTCACAGAATTCTCTTGGGTAGCGTCGCCTCAGGCCACTCACAAGCTCCCAGTCCCCTGTTCCACCGGGATTGTCAATGTCAAACCATCTGGTCCACTTGATGCACACTGCCCAAGAAGCAATCAAAGACAAAACAAATGACTATACAATGTAATCAGTCAAGCAATGGAACTTCAGCACACTAGAAGTTGATATGGGAAGGTGGAGCCACTGTAAATCAACAACATAAAAGAAAAAAATGTGTCATAGTTATTAGTTATACCTCCACAGAATGGTGGGTGGCAGAGAAAACGAACACGGTAGTCACGGCATCGACAGTCGTTTTGGTCTTCGTTCTTACATATGAATCCAGTGGTTGTGTCCATCCTGAAAAAGAGAAGGAGGCCTATGTTTTTGTTTTTTCCTGATGCACAGTTTAAATTCTGAATGGGGGCGGCAGTGGCTCAGGAGGTAAAGTGGCCGCCTTGTTTTTGGTCGCATAGTTAGTAGACTACTGAGCACATTAGAGCAACATCTGTATTGCTTATGATGGGCTATATTTATGAACACAATTTTAAGAAATGTACAGTAATGTTAACTGGCTTTCTTCTCAATAAGTTCCTGGTGTTGGCGTAGCTGTAAGATGACCATACTTGGACAAAATCTGCAAAAATCACCTAACGGTTTTGACAACCACATAAAATCATTTAAAGGCTAAATAAATATAATTTTGTATGACATGGTTCCTTGCAGTGTTTCATAAACCCATCACCCACTTAAAACAGCAACAATAGGTGGACGTTTGTGGACCATCTTGAATATGCTTTTCTTTGCCGTTATTTATATGATCATAGGCTTATGTTATTAAGTTGAGTCAGATGTATATGACACAAAACATGATAACAAAACCATAATCCATCTGAACCAATCCTTCCTTTAAGTCAATACTTACGCTGCAAAAACCTCCCCTGTTAGAGCTGAGCTGATTCCACTTGTAGTTGTGACGTCAATCGCAGACGGGTTATCACAAATCTTCCCAGGGTTCTCGTTGCGAAGCTGTGCAAGAGTCTCTGAGTCTCCATTTCCCCAGTACCATGGCCATGGGTTATCTCTGTCAAACCACTCTGTCCAACACCCTAGACAAGCCATCAAGACAAGACATATTCGTTAGCCTCATAGCAAAATGTACGTAATTATTTGGCTAAATTTACATTCCTGCCTAATTCGACTCTACTGCTTCATTGTGCCTTATTGCCTATGTCTCCAGCCTACCAGAATGCGTGTTACATTCCAAATGGTATGAGGCTAACATGTTTGACTTAGGCAGAAATCATTTTGAATGTAACAAGCATTCTGATAGGCTGAGAACTTAGGCAATAAGGTAGGTTGAATTAGCAGTGGTAGGAGTAAAGAGAGTATGCATTATCACTAAACGTATCTATAGATCTATACAAGAAAGAAAGAAAGAAAGAAAGAAAGAAAGAAAGAAAGAAAGAAAGAAATGCAGTGATTCTGTTCTGTTCTAATACTTTCATAACATTTATATAACTTTTAAAATACACTAAAAGGTCATCTCAGAAATTTGTACTTACGGACATTATTTGGCTTCACATAATAAGGGGGAAACCTGTCTGGTTGGTAGGTAAGGTTGGCAATCAAAGAGGCAGGGTGGGAAGGCAGAACAGCAGTCAAACCTGAATGAAGTTAAAACAAATATTGTCCATCAGACTGCAAGGCCTGACTGAGACAATTAAATAATTCAGGCTGAAAGTGCATACCGCACACGCACGCGCACGCACGCACGCACACGCACACGCACACGAGCACACACACACACACACACACACACACACACACACACACACACACACACACACACACACACACACACACACAACCCTGAATCTGTCATTCTCTCCTTGGGATCCTCAGCATCTGCTGGTATAGTGAACAATATGAACCGGCATAATCATTACATTATTAGCAATAACTAATTTGATCAATACTTATAGAAGAATATGAACATGGTTTACAGAACACTATTGCCTACGCGTTTTCACAGTCATAGCGTAAAGGGTACTGTACACTACAGTACGGTATATATCTCACATAGCGAAGATCAATCTTATAGCAGTAACTTGTCCTACTGTAGATTGGTTCCATTGTACCTTCCATGTCCTCCTCTCTTCCATCAGTGGGCTCTTCCTCCTCTCCCTCCTCTCCCTCATCTCCTGGTAGTAAACATATATAATCATGACTTCAACAATAACTAATTATGAAAGAAGATGAACTAGAAAAAGTGCCCTTCTGGGCACAGGTCTCCACCAGGAGGATAGGACTGTGTGAGATGTTTGGCAAAATGTTTAGGAGTAATATAAACATGTTTGCCTTTGATGGCAATTGGATGATTTGAGGCATTTTGTTCCAAAAATGTGTTTTGCAAAAATCAACCTGTTGGTGGCGCTATAACAGGCCAATGTGAAAAGGGTGGGATATATTCCTCAGCCTAGTAAGAAAATGTGTGAAAGATTTCACGTAAATTGCATGCTGTGTTCATGATTTGAGGCTTTTGTTCAAAACAGGGCAATTTTGCAAACTGTGAAAGCCAATTATAGCCAATTAGGATGGAATATGAAATATCGGACAGATCCGACTTGAGCACATGACCATAGAGATACTGTGTAACGATTTGTGAGATTTTTGGACAGAATCTGGAGGAGTAATATCAAAAAATGTGTTTTACAAAAGTCGGCCTCATGGTGGCGCTATAAAAGGCAGATGCGGGAAATGCAGGTCAAAGGTTTGTCCTTGGCCTCTAGGGAGTGTGCATGCAACGTTTCACGCAGATCGGTGCAGTTTTAGGTAAAAAATGTGAAAAGCTGCCTCATGGTGGCGCTATAACAGGCCGTTCTGGAAAATGCGGGGCAGAGGTTCATCGTTGGCATCCAGGGAGTGTGTGTGCAAAGTTTGGCATCGACCGGGTTAACGGTGCCGGAGATTAGCTGGTAACGGACGGACGGAAGGACACACACACGGACGGACACACACACACACGGACGGAGTGCAAAACATACTCTCCCCCCATGCCTTCGGCCTGGTGGAGACAACAACCTTTATTTGCCCATTATTTGGGGTAAAAAAAATCAACAGCTTAAGATTCACTAATTTAAAAAAGTGGAAATGCACTCACAATACGTCACTGTTTCATACTCATTGCCTACTGCAAATTGTACATATAACTCAATCATGTGCAATTACCCAGTGATTCCCAAACATTTTAGACCCAAGATGTTGTGATATTTTTTTGATTTTTTAAATCTTTTGAATAATAATAAAAAAAATTATGTAGGAAACAAAAAAAGGGGAAATTTACCCGCGAGTCGCGACCCATACAAATTGGTTCACGACCGAAACATGGTCCCGAGTCGGGACTCCCGAACCACTATTTTGGAAACAAAAACCTGTAGATTGGTCCCACTGTACCTTCCATAACATAACATTATAATAACCTGTACTACTGTAGATTGGTCCCACTGTACCTTCCATAACATAACATTATAATAACATGTACTACTGTAGATTGGTCCCACTGTACCTTCCATAACATAACATAATATTATAATAACCTGTACAACTGTAGATTGGTCCCACTGTACCTTCCATAACATAACATAACATAACATAACATAACATAACATAACATAACATAACATAACATTATAATAACCTGTACAACTGTAGATTGGTCCCACTGTACATACCTTCCATTTCGTCCTCTGTGCCATCAGTGAGCTCTGGCTCCATTTCCACCTCAGCAACATTAGCCTCTGCCGTTACTGGTATTGAATAAGAAGAAACGGTGTAATTGTTACCTCAACAATAACTACGGAAGAAAATAATAATAATTAAAAAAAATATATATATATATATTATATATATATATATATATATATATATATATATATATATATTTTTTTTTTACAGGAATACTATTTTTTGTTCAACCGTTTCGTAGTCATTGCCTGGTGTAAATCTTACACACAACTCTATCTTATGCTACGAATATTATTACAGTTACAGTACTATTTTGCTCTGTACCCTTTTTGTGGGTACATGGCTCTCCCTCTGAAGAACCCTCTAATGGTGGTAAAGTGGGAAGTGGTGTATGGGTAGGTGAAGTGGCAGACACATCTGAATGAAAATAGAACAAATAATGCACATTGTTAGGCCATCCCAATCTGTGAAACAGAAGGTTCTCCTCCTGCACACTATGCACAATATGTCAAATTACGATGTTTAGGTATTATCGTTCTAAACCTATATTCTTGCTGTTTGACCAACAGTGGCCAATTGAGACTTTAACCTTTGCTTTTATGAAATATCCAAGACTATAAGGGTTTTATGGAAGATTATTCTGAACATGTACTCTTGTTTGACCCATTCTAATACGCTTTAATCTTATGAAATCAGTCATGGCGACTGAGACCTTTAATCCAAACATCCAATGCCATTGAAGGAAATCTCGTACTTGTGCTGTTGCGTCGCTCATTGGTTTCTGAAGTGGGATTTGGCAGAATGGCTAAATTTCAGGGGAAAAAAGTGAATCAAAACATTGACAAGCAAATTGATCCTTTGAATATAATGTTCAAATTGCACAGAAACACAATAGCCTTTCAATGATAACCATTGAAATTACTGAATAAAATACTTACCGACCACAAATCCTGCTATAATGGCAATCCTGAACTGTGTGAGAAAAATAAACATGCATACAGTATTACATTTAGAAATACTTACAATAATTTGTGTTAACTATCAAATGATATCCAAGTAAACATATAGTGGGAACGAGAAAAGAAATTCAAACCAAAATGCTCATGACGGCAGACGGAGTATTTCAGACCTTTACTGCTGTGGGAGTAACATGGCAACTGTCAATACTTTATTCAAAAATAACTGTTTCAATTCATGCATATAGTTGATAATAAAAATATAGGACAGTTCCTGTCGTAAGTAGACTACGTACCTGTACTTTAAAGATGAAGAAGGCTGCTGTGTGTCTGCACTAATGGGAGACTTGTCAGACTTTATAGTCTGAACCCTCTCTTCTGCACAAAAGAAAGTGTAATTGTAGAACTTGCAAACATGAACCTTCCCAAAAAATATAGCAGTCTCATTTCATGAAAGGAGACTACTTACGTAGATCATTTGACACTGTGGTCCAAAGTTTCAACCTATTTTAATGGCGTCACTGTGAACACTCATGTTTCTCCTCCATTGAAAATGACTGAACTGATACTGTGTTCATTGACTTGGTGATGGGATGGTTATTAAATTGTTCTGCGAAGGGCTGGATCAAAACAGAATAGAACATGTAGACACCTTTATTGATCACTGTGGGAAGAGATGTCATTGCAGCGCCACACACCACATACATTAAACACAGGACAGATACAGGTAAGAGTAGAACAATACAGGTAAAACATACACACTGTCATTGGATTGATGTGAGGCTGATATGAACAGTGTCAGCCAGCCTACAGAGAGTAGGTAAACAGTCCATCTACAGTGAATATAATCAATTAATATAATCAATGGTGAAACATTTGAATTGGATACAATTTTACATCCCAATACTTGTATAGTTGTATTGCCTTGAGTGATGCGTTAGTGATGTGCTAAATGAAATATATAGTGTGCCCTCAATTTGTTTATGGATTTAATTCCTGATGATTCTGATTTAAAGAAGGTCAAAGAAGGTCTGCTCTGTAGCCATGGTGGACAGGGTCAGTGAGTCAGCAGCGGTAACAGTCTCTATAAGTGCCCTGAGGTACCAGAACCCAGGAGAATATGTCCCTGCCCACTGTATAAATGATCCCAGTCCCCTGTTCCAGAGGGACTGTCCCTGGCATACCATAATGGACCAGCACACTGTCCAGGAAGTAATCAAAGAGAAAATAAATGACAGTCAATATACAATGGAATCAGTTGAACAATGGCACTTCAGCACACTATATCTTTGTGGGATGGTGGAACCACAATCAACGGTATAAAAGAAGAAATGCTGTCATAGTTACCTCCACAGAATGGTGGTGGCAGACAAAACGAACATGGTAATCATGATGGTCTGGTTAGTCATTATTTGAATCCTGTGGTTGTGTTGGACCTGAAAAGGAGAAGGTTTTCACTCAGATTTTCACGTACAGGCAAACATTCTGCAAAAATAGCATACATATTCGTCCAACACATTGGCTGCTTGCAGTGAAGGACAAACATACTCAACCCACTACAAGTATTGTATTTGAAACACAGAAAACATTATGAACCCTTTCTCAACCCAACATCTCATGATACATTGATTTGAGATATGGCCTTGGGTGTTAGTTTGTCTGTTTTGTTAGACTTATTGACCAGGTCAGACTCAGTGCCCGTTCTTCTCCTGTCACTGTCACCACCATTGCCGCTTTTGTTTGAGTGAAAGAGGGATAGCCTAGAATAGATGGATAGTCTTACACCCCTGGATGATGTATTCCTGCCTTTGCATTGGCCATGAAAGTAAAAAGTACGCAGAGTACAATTGTAACAAGTACTTCACAGCCTTAACAGTAGGAGTAAAAAGTACAAATATTTGTCTGAAATTTAGGGGAGTGAAAGTAATAAGTAATCAAAAAAGCAAATACTCAAGTAAAGTACACATACTCAAAATATGTACTCAAGCACAGTAAATGTCGGTCCACCAACTGGCTGCTTGTAGTTTGGCTATTTTCAGCAAAGAGATTTGGTAGAAGGAGGGGGACCACGGACAATTAAGTGGTTAATGCACATAAAATCATACGAAATCAAACATTCACAAAAAGTTAAGTTGATCAACTACTTACTTAAAGCACAGAAAATGTAATACCTACCAACAATAAATGCCTGTCCCCATACAAAAAACAAGCAACATTACAAAAAGAGCACATAAACATTACTAAAAAGGGTACAAACAATAAGGATATTAAGCCCCTTGAGATGCAGCATCTGGTTTTCGAGGGGGCCCTCAATATGAGGACATACAACATTCTGAGACACTGAATAGTTATTGAAGGAGATTACTACTCTGTTAAAACCTGGCACTTGGTTGTCCACCATTTCTCAAATGTAACCTATTTAAATGGTGTCACCATGCAATATCACATTTCTCCTCTTTTAAAAAGAGAATAGGGTCCAAGGGTCATGCTAGGATCTGGAGACCATTTGGGGAATATTGGTGCCCTTCCTCATAGCTTATTGCATCATACCAATGTATTGCCACATACTATAGTACAGTAGGTGCATGCATTGCAGGCCTACATATCTGCAACTAGCAACATCAAAACTACTCTAACTTACTAAAACTTACACTTGACCCAAATAAAACTTGTATTGTAATGTATTCACACTGACAAACAAGGGGTGTGGTCAGTCAGGTAAGAAGTCAGGCAATCTGCAGTCATCAGTTTTTTCTCTCTTTTTCTTTCTTTACTATTATTATTACCAATGCTGCTACATTGTCTGAAAGAAGCTGAACAATAATAATATGCACCTGTACTGTACTGTACTTAAAATTAAGGTAGGGCCAGGAATTTGCCAAATTACGCCATTGACACACATGGGAGGCAAACTGGAACCGAAAGTTCCATGGAATGCATTGAAGTCAATAGGAGCCAGCTGGACCAACGTATTAACAAAGAACATTTTTGAATGATTGTGACATTTGTCGGTTCAAGAAAATAAAAGAAGACATATCACATGTTCATCTGCAGTGCATTTAATTTAAAATACACACAAAACAACAATATGCCTGGCTTTTATCTGTGTCCATTCTCCACAAGGTCCCTGTGTGTACACTAATTAATTGCCCTTTGCGGAGAATAGCTGCCTCCCACTGTTCAATAACAGCCGGGGATCGTTGCTGGCTATTCATACATCAGCATTAAACTTTGTCATGTGAAGGGGCCGGCGTAATATTTTACACTAAATTGTGGTTTGGACTGGATGCCAGGGAGCAAATGACAGCATGGTGTAGACTCATTTATCATCTCCCCCCTGTCCGCCTTCTTTTGCTCCCTCTACAGTACACTGCATCTCTCCCAAGCCCACTCTCTCCTCCGTCTCCATGGAGATCAGTGTTGTCATCATCCTTATTCTGTGAAGAAGGAGAGAAGGAGCTGACTGCAGACTTTCTGCTCGACCCTCAATCCCTTAGTATGGAGTCCCTAAAGGGACATACTGTAGTGTTGGGGGGGGGGGGGGGGTTATGTTGTGGGAACGTCATTTTCTGTATGTTGTGGCCACGACTTAATAACATGTGTGAACGAGACTCTGTGCAAGTGAGTGTATTTGATTACATCAGTGATTCTCAACCTTTTCATTTCAAGGACCCCTATGTGCATTAGGACACAGACTCTGTGGCCTAATGCACATAGGGGTCAGACCTCCATTTTATACATTTGCTTTTATTTTTCTGGGACCACAATCTACACTGTAAAATCCTCAGTGTTCATTTAATTCTGAGTGTGTACAAATGGTTCCATTTTCACCCTCTCAGAGTCACAGACCTGTAAGGGTTTGTTACCCTGGTGGACCTCAAACCCGAGAAACAGTGGCATCACATCAAACATCACGTCATGCATGTATGTGTTTGCATGTGTGTGTACGTGCCTTGTGTAAGTACACCCAGTATTGCCATATGTTATTGAATCCGATCGACCCTATAATGCTTAAGGTAGCAGAGAGGCACCTGATACGTCACCATTCAGCATTTCCCGTCACTCCTTCACACTCATAATGTGGAAAACACTCTTCTTTGTTCAGCTCAGTGTCAGACAGCTCAACAGAGGCTATGTACAAAAGGATCCCCCGCCTACGCCTGTCTTATGTCACATTTCACCTTACAGGTCAATCATCATGTGTTATGTGCACATAAATTAAGCAACAACAGCATAATAGTGGGTTGTGCAGGTGAGATTTAGAAATAAAGTGAATCTCACCTCACAACAAAAATACAAATACAAATTAAGAGTTCTCAAATTCGGCCCGAAACCGGCCCTACCCGACCCGACATTTTCGGGCCAGGTCGAAAATGTATGCCAATTAGTCGGCCTAAGTCTCAGGTTCCATAAAAAATAATACAATCATATATAATTATTTTTGGGGGTCTTCGGGCCTAACACTATGCTAATTAGTCAGGCCGGGCCGAGCCTCGGGTCGGCCCAGTTAGGGTCGGGCCTTATTGTCAGGCCCGTTGAGAACTCACTTATTGTGTACTTATTTTTTATGCTCACCGTAGTTTGCTCATAATTGTGCTTTATTGTCTGTAATTTTCTTTTTGCTGTGTTCTCACTATCTGTTATGTTGATGAAATGCCTGTACAGCACTTGGTACAATGGAAATTGTTTTTAAATGTGCTTTATAAATAAAGGTGATTTGATTTGATTTGTGGTTCCCCTAGGCCGGGGCGTAACACAGACCAACAGCGATGATCTGCAATCTGTAATGTGTATTTAATGTAAAAGGTTTCTGACAATGTGAAGAGATACGTAACAAAATTGACAGCACTCTTTTCTCTTCATAGCACCATTTCAGTATGAATGTAGCATCACTGCCAGTCAGTGTCACTATACAACGTATTCTTCAGTTATTACACCCATTATGTAAGATAGACGACTATTAATTAGAGACAGTGAGTGACTTGTTTTTCCCCCCTTCAGGGACCAGTTGTTTGTATTCCCAAGGGCAGTGTTGCAGACAGACACAATGTTCCAGGCTGTCAGACATCCCTGCTTGGTCCAATAACAGAGAGAATGGATGCTTAAAAGAGAAGTTGTAGCATTGACTGCTAGTTGCAATTATATAGACCAGTCGTTCAAAATATTTTCAGCTCAGGAGTCAGGACCCATTTGGGAGTCTCCCCGGGACCCAAACATACAAAAATAGATTATGAATTAACCATTTCACTATGCGTTGCACCACGATGTGTTGTGAGTAGTACAAATGTTACAGTCATATTTGACCAGGAATATCTACGTGACTCAAGTTGGGGTTGAGTACTTTGTCCACCACTGCTACTTATACACACAACACAACACATTCACACAGTTTCTCACCTTTTCTATCAGTCATTGTGGTGCTTGTCTGTCAGAGGGACACTTTCGTCTTGTGTCTGACAACCAATCAATCAAAGGCTGGCCTCCAGGATGGAGTCAGTGTGTTACCATGGTAACTGTGGAGCTGTACCACCTACTAACAAGCAGGAGAATGTCTTGTTTATTCCTGTCAAAATAACAACTTTGTGTTTTTCTCTCTCTCTCCTTCTCTATATGCACTCAAACAGGCTTGTGGTTTGTGGACATGGCAAAGTGTTATTTAGGAAGCCCAGAGCCCATATTATATATAACAAATTTCCTCTCCTTTGAAATTGGATATCCAAGCCATGGCCCCCACTTTAAAAATACAGGGATCAGATCACTTATTTTCCATTAAACAACGGTTATTTGTAAGTAAGTCATTTTTTACTTATAAAGCACCTTTCAAAACAATGTTACAAAGTGCTGTACAGTGGACACAATATAAACAATCAAGTTACAAACAAGACATAGTACTATAACCAGCAAGACACCTGAGGGCGAGAAGCGACCTTTAGGGCGTGCACGCATCCGCCTCATTGACGGCAGACTGCTGGGCTGTTACTTTGGCATGGGGGGGTCAGATCAACATGGAATGAATTCTGTACTGGCCATATAAGGAGCATGTCTCGAGTGTACAGGGTTTGATGAGGTCAGATCAACATATGGAATGTCAGAACAGGTCAGCTCCATACAGTATATGGAGATCTAAGGGTGGTAGCGGGGACATTCTCTTGAGTGTACAGGGTTTGATGAGAGCACAGGGAGGTCCGGCCCTTAATTTCCGGGCCTGTTGAGAACTCTAGTTTTCGCCGGCTGCCGGGCGCGGCTGCACTAATAACTTTGGGGCAGGCCTGTCTAGAGTTTGAATCTCCATATATGGAGATCTAAGGGTTTGAGGTTTGAGGTCAGATGTAGAGTTGCTGGCCAATATTAATGACATCAGGGATCTCCAACTGACTGCAGGTCAGCATTTACTATGACATCATCTCCATCCCTGATGATGTCACGAGACCTGGGAACCATATATGGGGGCTTTCCCCATGTATGGGGATTTTAGCATAGTAAACCTGAGTCCATCACCACATTAATGTAATCTGTCTCTGCCGTGGTGCGCGCAGCTCACAACTCTGTGATGTGTGCTCACTCATCCACGTAGCCCTGTCCAGTTGAAAATATAAATCTCTTTAGTAGTCTAGATGTATTTGGCCATGGCTATATTCCTTCATTGAGGTAACAAATAGATATAGGTCTTTGTATTTCCCATCTCCTCACTTGAATCACCAACATCTCTAAACACACAAAAACAGCACGGTTTGAAGCACGCACGCACACACACGCGCACGCGCGCACGCACACACACACACACACACACACACACACACACACACACACACACACACACACACACACACACACACACACACAAACTAGGGGACGACGGAGACTCACGCACCACGCCAGCTAGGGCAGATACCGTCCAGAAACGACTTCGTTTCGACTCTAAAATAGCAGTATGAATCGGCCCTTACTGTTTATTTTGTAACGAGGAGACATGTGTGTCTGTGTTATTATGTGTAGCCTCGGCTAAAAACAAAGTGAAGCCTGACTTATGCTTCGCCGTACGACGTGTTGCATGTTGAAAGTAGCTGATCTGCGAGCTCAGAACGCGTCGCCTCCGCAACAGGTTGTGAGCTTGTATATCGGCTATTTTCAGCACGTGGAAAGATGCAGGCACTGCAATACTATCCCACTGGCTGAAAGGTCAGCTAGAGGCAAAAAGTGTGTGGTTGCCTAGAGTCGAGGCAGCCAATGAGAAAGATAGGTGACTACAGCAGCCAATGAGAAGATAAGTTAATTGCCACTACCAACCCGAGAGAAAGTAGCCCAGCCTGCTTCACAGCTGGTAAAAACAAAACATAGACCTGTATAATTTTTAATCTGCTTTTAAAAATGTCGACTGAAGCTTGGTCCCAGGGATTTTTAGAAGACCTTTATCTGGACCTATTAAATAAAAAATAAATAAAAAAAGTTAGAGGTTAACAAACATATATTCTACTATACCGTACTACCAGTCTACACATGGATGTTGAAGACCAAGTACCACTAATATAGATTAATATGCTGAAATTGTTCATTCATTCATTATTTAATTAAGTGCAAATTACAATCAGCAATCCGCAAAATTTTAAAAAAAATGAAAGAATGATCTTTCCCAGGCCTGCCTATTGCTCTGAGCCTCCATGAATGCCCTAGAACAGAAACCAAGTAGTGTTGCATCAGGCCTATACACTTCTTACTACTTTTTACTTGACATCCCCTTTTCTCAGTGACTAATTAAAGAGAGGGCTTGGGCACCAGCAGTGACAGGAGGCCCACTGAGATAGCTGGTAATCTAATTAGAACCACATATCTCCATTGAGTTCTCTAAAAAAAACACACCACTCTTCCATGCTGCTATAAGGAGCCATTTTATGAAATCCTTTTAATGTGGTCTTTGGTACCCCTGCGGCCGATACAACGCTCAAGAGAGTAAATGTATTTATCGACTCGACTGAGTTGATTAATTGACTCGGACGAAGACATCACTTGTGGAAAGTGAGCTATGAACGAGAATGAACAACTAATCTGGGACAACATATGGTTAAGGTCGAAGTGGATTCGGTTGCCATTGGTTTGTGTCTATATAGCAGCGAGCGTAACAGATCTCCTTTGGCAGTAGCAAAAAAAAAAAAAAACTGCAAGAATATTTATGCGTTTCCATTTATAACTACCAGAGCGCTGTCAAGGAAGAGCTTCACACTGATACATTACCCTCCATGGACCATGCTTCAACCCCCCCCCCCCCCCCCCCCCCCCTCATTTGTGGGCTCCCACCATCAACACGCATAACAGTGTTAATTCAACCCTGAAAGAGTTTAAATTAAGACTCCGGATTTGTCTGTGTGCTGTTCAAGCCGAACCTGATCGTTCCTCACTAATGCCAATCTGCGCTTTAGCTGTGACCACCCTGCATGCTGTCAAATGTCTGAGAGTGCAAGGAGACGCTCCTTGAAGCAGGAATTAGACTTGGGCCGTGTTGAACATCTAGTTCAAGTAAGGATAGAAGGGTGAGGAAACACCAGGCAAGAGACTTTGGATGCAGTCACCATTGACACCAAAGAGATGTCTTGCTGTTGGTGTGAAAGGGTCAACACGGGTTATCCAATCCTGGCTATTCCCAATTTCCAACATGGCTCTACTTTGGTGTGAAAGAGGAAATTATGGGTTGCTTGACTCGGGTTTCAGTCAAGGAACTGTGTCGGTTACGATCGGATGTGGCACTGGTATGGTGTAAGCAGTTTTGATCGATTGATTGATTGATTGATTGATTGATTGAATACTTCCCACTCGCTCAGATCAGCCAACGCAGGGAAGCTGGAAAAACATTCACTAAAAATGCCGGGACAACCCTCCACACGTCCCAAACTCTTCTCCCTTCTGGCTCCAAAACTATGGAACACACTTCCCATTGCAATCCAGAACTGCAGAGTGCAGACTCACTCCCAAGTCCCAATCCTCTGCCGTAGTCTGAAAACCCACCTCTTCAGACTCCATTTTAGCCTGTAGCACTTGCCCTAGCCTCGACGTCCTTACAGGCGTATGCAAAGGCTCAATTTATGTAATTTAGGTAGCATTTTATGTAGACATAGTAGCACTCTAAAGTGTATATACTTTCATTATATAGATATTCCACTGTTAGACAAAGGTTAGGTTCTTAGCTTACGTATGATTCTTGATGGCTATGTTTTATGAATTTGATGTGCATGTGTTGTTCTTGCCTACTGTAAGAGTGTAAATCGCTCTGGATTAAGAGCGTCTGCTAAATGCCTAAATTGTAAATTGTACTTTATTAGACAGAAATGCAGCAACAGAGTACCGTACCCTCAAGCACTTGGCTTAAAAGGATAACACCAAAACATTTTTCTTGCAGCCTTGTTTCTATTCGGGTCATATGTATTCAATTCATAAAACATTTAAATAACAAGATTCAGTATCAGCACAAAACATAAAACACTAAGAGTAGGAAAAGAAAGTGCACAGACAAAATGACGCTACCTGGTAAACAAACCTCTGTTCTTTCAAGCTGAGACTGAGAGCGAGTTTACTAGTCGAAGAGGTGATTTAAAAAACAGTACAACAGTACAACTCTACCTGTAGTTTTCTCCAGCGTTAACTACTGCTCTCAAGTTATTATATGGGAAATTATCAAACATGAAAAAAAATGTTTTTTAAAACAGCAGATCTGAGTGCTGCACATTTTGTTTGTGTTCAAGTGGTTAATACACTTTAGAAATGTAAACGGAACAGCTCCATTCAGCATTGAAATATATGGAAGACACACAGTTTGCAGACCCCCAGGACTACAGCGTGATGTGAATGGGACACAGTTTGCAGACCCCCAGGACTACAGCGTGATGTGAATGGGACACAGTTTGCAGACCCCCAGGACTACAACGTGATGTGAATGGGACACAGTTTGCAGACCCCCAGGACTACAGCGTGATGTGAATGGGACACAGTTTGCAGACCCCCAGGACTACAGCGTGATGTGAATGGGACACAGTTTGCAGACCCCCAGGACTACAGCGTGATGTGAATGGGACACAGTTTGCAGACCCCCAGGACTACAACGTCATGTGAATGGGACACAGTTTGCAGACCCCCAGGACTACAGCGTGATGTGAATGGGACACAGTTTGCAGACCCCCAGGACTACAACGCCATGTGAATGGGACACAGTTTGCAGACCCCCAGGACTACAACGTCATGTGAATGGGACACAGTTTGCAGACCCCCAGGACTACAGCGTGATGTGAATGGGACACAGTTTGCAGACCCGCAGGACTACAACGTGATGTGAATGGGACACAGTTTGCAGACCCCCAGGACTACAGCGTGATGTGAATGGGACACAGTTTGCAGACCCCCAGGACTACAACGTGATGTGAATGGGACACAGTTTGCAGACCCCCAGGACTACAACGTGATGTGAATGGGACACAGTTTGCAGACCCCCAGGACTACAACGTGATGTGAATGGGACACACAGGATTGCAGGGCCTGCAAAGAAACGGTGCACTCCTAAGTCAACTGCACTACTGAAGAGGAAAGGACACAGAATGTGCAGTGATTAACACTGTGCACCGTGTTGTATCTACTTGTCTCTGTCCACGCTACTGTATATCTGTTAAGTAGATAGATGGTCTTGGGGTTAACCAGTGTGCAATTGAGAAGCCATCTACGTTGGCTTGATTTACAACCCAATTGGCTGATTATTCAATTCAAAACCGCTGAGTCGGGTTATGATCCTGAGAGAGTTAGAGAGAGGGAAAGGGGGAATGGGGGAGATGAGGGCAAGTGACTGAGATACATGAAGATAACAAAAAGAGAGGGAAGGAGGAGGATGAGAGAGAAAGATAAATGGAGGGAGGGGGTGAGGTAGAAGAGGAGCAACTAATAAATGAATGCTCATATGGTGGAGTACAAATCTCTGCCATGGCCCTATACCTCCCACCATCATTGTGTGCATGTGATGACATTGTTTTGGCATGACCGTATGAAAAGGCACAGGACAGTAGGGGATAGGCGATGATAAAGGATGCTAATCTCGATTATATTTGTACAGGGCCAGACTGGGAACACAAATGATGTACAGCAGCCCCCATGATGTACAGCAGCCCCCATGTCTGTCCAAATTGACATAATAATAATAGAGTGATTAGAGTAGGCAGCCAAAGTGTAGCAACCAGCTGATCAATCAGCCAATACAGAAATATCTTCATGAAATTGCAAAGTGCAGTTGCCTGAATGCAAGGTGTGGGTTGCTGCATGGACAAATAGCATTTCTATGACATATGGTGCAATGTTTCACATAAAATGTGACATGATGTCGGAGAACATTTGTGACACCCCTATGGTCAAAAATGAAAGTGATTTTGGACGTGTTCTCTATAGTGTGCGTGCCTGCGTGCGTGTGATTGAACTTTGGGTTGATCAGACGATGGATTCATGGTTTTTTACATTGAACAAAGGATGATGCTAATTATAGAGCACCGAAGTCTGACGTCAATATATATAGGGCGCTAAGTCCACTGGTTCATGTACTTTTTATTTGCATTGTAATACCCATAGGGGGATTTTAGATCGCCTCATATAATTTACAATTTACAATTTAGGCATTTAGCAGACGCTCTTAATCCAGAGCGATTTACATTAAGCAATCACAAAAGCATATATAAAGCATATAAAAAACATATATAAACATATATACACATACATATATATAAGTTATAAGTACTGTGTTTGAAAAATAAAAATAAACACAAACACAATAAATCATCCAGACCGTTGTAAACGATTCAGAGACACCTCCCCGACAATTTTGCAGAGACAGTTAGTTTATTTTTGGACCACAATGCTTATATGAGACGATTTTAAGATGAGCCCATTTTATAGCCCATTGGTAGGCAATTTCAAAAATCAATTTCTAATCCATTTCAATTAAAGAAATTGTCAAATTACAATAAAAAAATAAAAAATACTATAATACCGTGCGTGCGTGCGTGCGTGCGTGGGCGCAGTGAAAAGGGGAGGGGCCGGTGAATGTGGAAAATGTGATGTATTCATCACAGCACTTCTGGTAAAGTGTTGCGCAATAACAGTGTCATACAAATGCAAGTTGTACGGTAAATATGCAAGTTGGAAGCATACAATATAGTGGATTTCCCAAGGCATGTATTGTGTCACTGTGTCGAAGCAATTCCACAACTGGTTTTCTAGAAAACGGAAAACGGAAAACGGCATACTCCTTGTCAATTAGTGTGGCTCAATAAGTAAAGTAGTCAAATTCTACAATAAAAAATACAAAAGAGAAATATACTGCATTTTAAAGAAGTACCTTCCCTCCATCCAGCTTTGGTGGAAGTCTATACGAACACAATTAGGCGCGTTTGGCGGAGGGAAGCTGGGCAGCGAGGGTGAGATTTGTCACTACACATACTCCTACAGGCTGGGACAGCACCTGTCAGCAAGCATTCAGGGAGTGTTGGCAGGAGGAGCAGGAGGTGTACTGTATTAACGGTGTAAGACGCCCTAAAGGGCATGCATTCGGCTGGGTGACGGCAGACGGCTGGGCGAGCGCTGGCGCTTTGGCATGGGTGGTCAGATCAACATATGGAATGAATTATGTACTGGCCATATATGGAGCGTGTCTTGATTGTACAGGGTTTGATGAGGTCAGATCAACATATGGAATGTCAGAACAAGAAGGACGGGTGGGGATAATAATATGAAAGTCATTGTGTATGTCCATGTTGGGGCATATTCCCCTTTAAGAAAATCTGTCTTGTCTTGTCTTCTGACAAAACATAATTGTTTTCCCTCATCAGCGGTGAGAAAGCAACTGCTGAAGTTTATGATCATTTCTTTTGACACATTTTCATTGTATTAGGGCGCTTACTTGATGTGCCAACCTGTCATTGATGCTGCCAAGAGATGCAAGGCTTGCATTGCGTTGTATTCAATTTCAAATCACTACACAGTTTTGTTTTCTTGCCCGTAGCTAATTTGTTAGTTTTGCTGGGCCTTGGAGTTTGCCCCAAGATGACTATAGTCTGAACGAGGGTTGTCCCGATCGGATCGGGTGATCAGACATCGGGGCCGATCACATTTTCAAATGATCGGAATCGGATCGGGACCCAACTACGTGATCGGGACATCCCTGGTATATCATTATTATATCCATATCATGATATTAGACTGGATATTGTCTGTGATTTGGGATTATTGTACTGTTGTGATATGGCATAAAGTGTTCTATAAGTAAAAATATCGGATCGGGAAAAATCGGTATCGGCAAATCAAATGATCGGAATCGGATCGGGGGCAAGAAACGTGATCAGGACATCCCTAGTCTGAACTGTAACTTGCACAGTTACACTACAGTATAATAAGTTAACTGGCTGGGGAAATACAGTGAGCGTTATAGACAGGATAGCGGCAGAGATGTATCTTATGAATGATAAAATAGGGCCGTGAAATTAACAACAGGATGGGACATGGTGACTAGTGATCGACCGATAATCGGCCGTGGCCGATTATCGGCTTCGATATTCATGTTTTTCATTAATATCGGTATCGGTGCTAAAAACAAATAATCGAAAAAAAAACGGCCGATTATTATATTTCTCATAAATGCGCAAACATGGTGAAACAACCACTTTCATTGAAAATCCGGTAGAGTACGGTTGTAAGGAGATGTATAGCTGCGTGTCTGACTCTCCCAGTGCTCCACTCCCAGTGGAGTAGTAGACACGGCTCCACTCTGCACTGACGTCTCCTCTCTCTCTCACACACACACACACACACGGAGTCAGAGAGAGGGCCACTGCACTGACTGCAGGCAGGAGAAAGGATTATAGGCTACTAACCTTGTAACCATAAAAAGCTTTGCTGTTTTCATCTTCAATTAACCAAAATAAAATCCACACGTGAGAGGGACAGAGAGCAGTGGTAGAACTACGTTAGCCAAGCTAGCTGCTGCCTGCTAACGCTGCAAACAACAGCTGTAACGCGTTGTCTATTGATTGCCTGTCGTGTGTGTGTGTGTGTGTGTGCCAGCCAACTGAAGCACAACTTTTTTTCCCCCCCATCCTGACCAGCCTAATATGATTATTGCATTTTGTCTATATGCAATAACTAACTGCAAGCCAATGAAGAATGAAACAATCAGTAGCATTGGCAGTCTTCATTTCTTATTCATTTAGTTGCCAATAATTTTACTGTTGGCCAGTGTTTTGAGACATATTGTCTTTTATTGCTATAAAATGAATGGTAAAAACAAATTCTACATGCATTAAAAAGTAGCCAGTGATCTTGAAAGTGGCAAATTTCAGTGGTGGAGTAAAAACAAGGTAACATGGCTTTGGAGAGTTTGGGCAGCAGATCTACAAGCTCTCAACATGTCATGATGCAATGTGCTGTGGGCTTGTAGATCACCAATTTTGATAAACTAGAACGGTGCCCATAGAGCCTCTACAGCCTGGGCACTGATCTACTTGGAACGATGCAAGTTGGAAATTAATGCCCCACCCAGATATCAGGTCTGTCTCCCTTTTATGCCCATATATGGAGTTCTTTGCAAGGCATGCCCAAATAGGGAGTATATGCAGCCAGCTTGTGGAGTTCTGTCTTCTGTGTCAGGCATGCCCAAATATGGAGTGCTGTGAGGTCAGAACAGGCCAGCTCCATATGGACGCTGGGCATGGGCCTGGTCAAGAGCCCGGGCAGAGGCCTTTTTTGGGCGGTTCTGGACAATTACACACACACACAAACACTTATGCATTCATAGATAGATAGATAGATAGATACAATTATATATATGCTGCTACAGTACATGTTTGCACTTGAATTTAAAAAAAAGCTGCATTTGATGGAGGGGGGGGAAGTGTTACTGAAACGATGTTGGTGCTTCTTGCACTTCCTTTTTTATAAGCGATACATATTCTCCAATGCATTTAAAGGAATTCTTGTGTTGGAATTTATGTTACTGTAAAAAATTTGTTTTAACTTAAATTAATATCGGTTAATAATATCGGCTATCGGCTTTTTGATTGTCCACTAATCGGTGATCGGATATATCGGCCAAAAACCATATCGGTCGATCACTAATGGTGACATGACATTAAGTAGGGATGGGATGAAAACATATTGTAGTCAAACATGGGGCAAACACCAAAACAGGGAACAGGCCAAAGTTAAAGATGATTAGGGATGTGCATGGTGACAAATATGAGTGACATGGAGAAACCTTGATATTAATTGTGGGCAAAATCAAATCTATCCATCACTAGAATCATAGTACCTGATGATGAGCATGTTTTAGGGGGGGGGGGGGGGGGGGGGGGGGGCTGCTACACCCGTTGAGAGTGTGACAGTGAGACTTCAGTTCCACTTGATGGCACACAACGGCGGCGTGTCATTAAGCAACATTGTCTCATCATGATTACCTCACCTTCTGACGTTTGGCAAATACTTCAATTACCTCAATTCTTGACATATTTCGGAAAAATAATACGTCATGTGTTGAGATGTATTAAAAATGATCATTAATTGTCTGTGTATATAAATATATCATTGTCACTGTATGTATATTTATATATGCTTTTATACTGAAACCGGATGCCGGATGTGCCAATTGTGTTGACGGGTATATAATGAGTAAAATAAACACTCGCTTCTCTCAGCCATGGTCTAAGGAAGCAAACCCACATCTGCTCTCTGAGTCTCCTTATTGTCCCTCCGTAATGCTTCCGGCTAGCTTTGGTTGTTGTTGAATCTGACGCGATACGCTAGCTTTGTTCAACAGGTCATGGAGCCCAGTGGTAGAGGCAACAACCAATGGAACCGTATTCGCTTTGACGGAGATGAAGGGAACTTTGAATTATGGTTGGTGAAATTTCTCGGTTACCTCCGGCTGAAAGGGCTGAAAGACACCATACTGTACGAGCCCGATATCGACGACGAAGAAATACTCGATGGAGATGAGGCCGCAGTAAGAGACGCAGCAGCCGAGGTAAAAGCCGCTGAGGACGCCGAGAAAAATGAAAATGCTTACGCTGAATTGGTTCAAGTGCTCGATGATACGAGTTTGTCGTTAGTTATGCGTGAGGCAGCGGATGACGGAAGAAAGGCGTTACAGATTCTGAAAGATCACTATGCGGGCAAGGGGAAACCGAGGGTGATCAGTTTGTACACAGAGCTGACGTCGCTCCGGAAAACTGCAGATGAAACAATGACAGCATATATTATACGAGCAGAAACAGCTATCACGGCACTGAGAAATGCGGAAGAGACTTTGAGTGATGGCTTGCTAACAGCAATGGTTCTGAAGGGGCTGCCAGAATCTTATAAGCCATTTTCCATCCACATCGCACAAAGTGATGACAGGATCACCTTCGCCGACTTTAAGTCCAAACTGAGGAGTTACGAGATCACTGAAAGGTTCAGTAGCAGTTCCGGGGATGACAGCGTGATGAGACTAAGAAGCAAGGACAACGACGTGAGACTGTCCTGTTATAACTGCGGCCAGAGAGGGCACAAATCGTTTGAGTGCGGAGATGCTGCTGGTCAGAAAGAACAGAGACAGTGGTGCAGTCTTTGCAGAAGTCCAACACATAATGATACCAACTGCAGACGAAGAAGACGGAAAGACAACGTCAATGTGACGCAGGATGAAGAGGAGCACGCGTTCGCCTTCAAGGTGGGCCAGGTGAACCGCAACTCGGACGGCGCCGGGAGACCGAAGCAGAGACTTTGTCGGAGTAATACTCTGAGCAGAGGGCTGATGGTCGACACCGGGGCTACGTCACATATTGTGACCGACGTGAAGAAGTTCCGAAACTTCGATGAGAATTTCGAGCCACGGAGGAATGTTCTGGAGATGGCTGATGGAGTGAGGGCCTCTGGCGTAGCACTGAAGAGAGGTACTGCAGTGTTTTACCTGAGAGATACCAAGGGTCGAGAGGTGGAAACGATGCTGAAGGGGGCGCTGTATGTTCCATCCTTTCCCCAAGACATTTTCTCAGTCAACGCAGCAACATCAAATGGAGCCACATTCATCTTCAAAGAGGGACAGAACAAGTTCATCCAGAGAGACGGCACGACATTCGACATTAAGGTACATGACAGGTTGTTTTATGTAAACACCGTTGATGAGAGTATTGATGTTGATGAATGTAATGGATGCTATGACATCAAGACGTGGCATGAGATTCTGGGACATTGCAACTATGAAGATGTGTTAAAACTGCAGAATGTAACTGATGGTATGGAAATTAAAGGCAAGGTTGATATTTCCAAGTTGTCATGTGATGTGTGTATAGAAGGTAAATTTGCTCAGAGCCGAAATAGAGAACCAGACCAAAGAGCTAAAGCAGCATTAGAACTTGTACACACTGATTTATCTGGACCAATTGATCCAACGGCTAAAGACGGATTCAAATATGCTTTAGCATTTACTGACGACTATTCAGGAGCTACTTTTGTTTATTTCTTGAAATCTAAGAGTGACACAGTCCAAGCTACAGAGAAGTACATTGCCGATGTTTCACCTTATGGGAAAATTAAGTGTATTTGTTCGGATAATGGTACTGAGTATACTTCTGGTCACTTTCAGGCATTGTTAAGCGGAAAGTCCATTAGACATGAGACCTCAGCTCCATACTCACCCCATCAGAATGGGACAGCTGAAAGAAATTGGCGAACGCTGTTTGAGATGGCCAGATGTATGCTGATTGAGTGCAAATTACCAAGGGAATTGTGGACATATGCGGTAATGACGGCTGCTGTTATTCGAAATAGATGTTTCAATAAGCGTGTAGGACAGACCCCATATTACATGCTGACAGGAAAGAGGCCAAACCTTTCAAGAATGAGAACTTTTGGGTCCCCATGCTATGCATATAAACAAAATAAGAAAAAGTTGGATTCACGATGTGAAAAAGGGATATTTGTGGGATATGATAAGAATAGCCCAGCCTATTTAGTGTTTTGTCCCGACACTGGGAAGATAACTAAGCACAGATTGGTAAAGTTCATTCAAAGGAATGTCATTGAGATTCAGACCCAAACAGAGTGGGATGATGATTGCAGTGGGGGAAGGACTGTAAACCACCTCCCTGAAGATAGGGAAACTAACGAGACACAAGAACAAGAGGTGGTTGTTGAAATGAGTAATTTGGCAAATGTTCAGGCAGGTGAAGATGGCCAAACCAGTGAGATACAGGAACAAGAAGTCAGTGCTCAGGCAGGTGACAGTGGCCAGAGTGCAACATATCCCAGAAGAAAAGTGAAACCACCTCAGTATTTGGAGGATTATGAGTGTCAAGTAAAATCTGATGACCTAGATGACATAAGCTTTGATTATTGTTATAGAGTCATTTGTGATGTGCCACACACAGTAAAGCAGGCAATGGCATCACCTGACTCTAAGTTATGGGCAAGAGCTATGGATGAGGCAATTGAATCACTAAAGGAAAATGACACGTTTACCCTGACTAAACTGCCAGAAGGCAAAGAAATAGTGGGGGGTAGATGGGTGTATGCTTTAAAAACAAATGCAGATGAATCTAAACAATTCAAGGCACGTTATGTAGCCAAAGGTTTCAATCAAAAACCAGGTGTGGATTATGAAGAGACGTTTTCACGAACGGCAAACCAGACTAGTGTGAGGGTATTGATGCAAAAGGCAGCACAAGAGAATATGATCTTACACCAAATGGACGTCAAAACGGCCTATTTGCATGCACCAATAGATTTTGAGATTTACATGAGACAACCAGAGGGATATGAAGTTACATCTGAGAATGGGGACATGCTGGTGTGTAAACTAAATCTTTGTATGGTTTAAAACAATCAGGGAGCAATTGGAACAAGATGTTGCATGATTTTTTTAACTAAAAATCAATTTATTCAGAACCCAGTTGATTATTGTGTTTACACAAGGGAAATGAAGGATCAAAAGGTATTCATTTTATTTTGGGTCGATGATATAATAATTGCAGCAAGTGATGACAATGTGATGATTGATGTCAAAGAAATGCTTACAGCAAAATTCAGAATGAAAGACTTAGGCAAATTGAAACATTTCATTGGTATTGATTTTGAACAAGGTGAACATTATGTGACTATGTCACAAAGGAAATATGTTGACTAGATTTGACATGCAGGACTGCAAGCCAAGAACGACCCCCTGTGAGGCAAAGCTGAACTACACTGACAGCAGTGAGTCATTGGGGGATGTGAGAAAATACAGGGAAGTTGTGGGTAGTCTAATATACTTGACTACTTGTACCAGGCCAGATCTGAGTTTTGTAGTGGGAAAACTTTCACAATATTTTTCTAAACCAACAGAAGAGCAGTGGATCACAGTGAAACATGTGCTGAGATATCTGAAGGGAACCAGGGAAAAATCCTTATGCTATAGGAAATGTGAGGAACTAGGCTTGATAGCATATAGTGATGCAAACTGAGCAGAAGATGCAAGTGACAGAAGTAGCACTAGTGGTTATTGTGTCAGCCTAAACCCAGAGGGCCCTTTGATTTCATGGAGGTCTAAAAAGCAATACACCGTAGCACTTTCAACTTGTGAAGCTGAGTACATGGCTTTAGCGGCAACTCTACAAGAGTGTTTGTATTTGATTCAATTGTTACAATGTATTGATGGATTTCTTTACATGCAGCCAAAGATTTACGAGGACAATCAAGGTACAATAGCGTTACCTAGAAATCCTGTACAGAGACAGAGGTCAAAACATATTGACATAAGATACCACTTTGTAAGATCAACTGTCAATGATGGTAAAGTGATTCTCGAGTATTGTCCAACTGAACAAATGGTTGCCGATGTTATGAGAAAACCAGCCAGGCTGTGTCAATTGAGGAATTTTGAGGGTTTCATGTTTGGAGAATAACATACAGTCCAAGGTTGTTTTTTTTTTCTCTTTCAAGGGTTCTTTTTTTTTGTTATTTCTTTGTGTACCAATTCACGATCAAGTGGGGGTGTTGGAATGTATGATCATTAATTGCCTGTATATATATATATCACTGTATGTATATTTATATCTATACCTTTATTGAGAGCACGTGACCTGATACCGGTCACGTGATCATGTGATCTGTGTATATAAGGAAGTGAAAATAAACACACAAGCTCTCAGCCATTGTCTAAGAAGCAACAGTATATCCGTCTCTCTGAGTTTCTTTGTTTGTCCTCCGTCATGTTTCCGGCTAGCTTTGAGTTATTGGTGGTTTGACGCGATACGCTAGCTTTGTTTAACAGTTTATATTTTATTTCCGTTTTCAGAACTTCCTGGTTTGGTCAAGGAGCTAAAGGCTGTTAAGGAAGATTTTGTACAGGCCTTAGCAGCCCTTAAAAGCCAGCATTGCAAATGTGCAATGGTGGCTGGAGAGGAGGGCACAGATGATGTTTGTGTACCTTCAGCAGAAATGGTATAGTTCAGTTCCTTTAATGAAAACATCTGTATGATTCCTGGACAAATTAAAATGATCTCAATATTGTTGTATAATGAAATCTGTGTAACTATTTTGTCTGCAGATGTATCTCCCACATTCGAACATCAAGGTGTCAAAGATTAAGTTTGAACGGCTGAACAAGGGAAAAGTAACGGTTTACACGCAAGAACTCTGCCACCTGTTGTTTGGGAGTGAGGTTCTTAGAACCTCAAATTTGACAGGCAGAAGCCCTGAGGGCAAACCATCCAAAGCCCAACTGGACCCAAAATTAGTTGAGGCTGTAATAGGTAAGTGTACAGAATCAAATCCCCAAAAATTCCAGTCCAGTAGCCTCACTTGTATAGACCCTAGGCTCACCGTGCGTGCGTGTGTGTGGATACTTGGAGTGTACTTAGTCTTTCATTTCATTTCTTACAGATACTGTAAAAGAGCAATTTCCACTTGCACAAGTGTCTGAAATCAGAGCATCAATTAGAAGGAAATGCAACAACGAAGACCAGACGCACAAGACCATGAACCGTCTCAGTGGTTCAGTGCTCGCAGGCTCAGAGAACTAGCCTGCTTTTTGTTTCATTTAGTTTTTTTTCCTGCAGTTAGTCGCTAACGCATTCTTTTGATTTGTTTTGTATTTATTTTCGTATCCTCAGTGACGTATCCTGAGGTCAACGGGGTTTCGGGTCTTCCAACATACCCCTCACTCAGGCGACCCAGCCGGGGTGATCAAGATGGATGATATACTTTGATTTATTCAGATTAAAAACAAAATGCATGTACCATTGTCTATCTGCTGTTCTTGATTGTATACATTATATATTCAAGTCAGTTAGTATGTTACTATACCAAAAACGTACTGCAGGATAGTATATTTTAAATCAACTTTTAGTTCAATTGAGTTGTATACAAACTTGTATGAATTTGCCCAAGTGAAAAATAAATATACTAAAATGATTTTCAGAAGTATATTTATTATACTTATTATACTTTGTATAAATGTATTATTTTATACAAACTTAAGTTGTACTTAGTTGCACTAAATTTGCACTAAAGATATGCTAAAATATATCTTTAATGTACTTTTATGTACTTTCCCCCCCGAGAAAAATACAATTTAATTACAAATATACTTACAGTACAGTACACTTTTGCTGATGTAATTAAGTATACAATCATTACATTTATAGTGCATTAACAATACATAACAAATACTAAATAAATATATAATATAGCAATTATGCTTAAAATAGACTATGAATGTATTACACATATACTTAGAGTATAAAATAACTGAATTTGAAGTGTACTTTGAATAGTTTCAAGTATACTATCAATGCATTACAAATATACATATTTTTGTTTCAAGAATATTATCAATGTATTACAAATATGCTTTAAGTATGCAATACATGCATTTGAAGTATACTAACACAGTATTACAAATATACTTGTACTCTGACATAAATTAATTTGAAGTATACTTTCAATGTATTACAAATATACTTAGTTTCAGTTGAAGTATATTTGTATTGGTTTTAAATATACTATCAATGTATTACATATATACTTAGAGTATGTAATAAATTAAGTATGAAGTATATTTTCAAATATACTATCAATGTATTACATATATACTTAGAGTATGTAATAAATTAATTTGAAGTATAGTTTCAAATATACTATCAATGTATTACAAATGTATTCAAGTATATTATCAATGTATTACAACTATACTTGTAGTATGAAATACATTTATTTGAAGTATACTTACAATAGTTTCAGGTATACTATCAATATATGTCAAATATACGTATAGTATGAAATAAATGAATCTGAAGTATACTTTCAATAGTTTCAAATATACTATCAATGTATTACAAATATACTATGGGGTGTTGTGCTAATTTGCTTATTTCCATCGAAATAAGTAGTAAAGTGTGCCGCTTGGGATATTATTTACATTATGAAGAGAGGATATATACAAAAAAATAATAAACATTTGAGTGATGGAAATAAGCGAATTAGCACAACCCCATTAAATTCAATGCAATTCATTTAGGGCTTATGGTAGGGGAAATAGCCAATAAGGGGCTTTTGCACAAAATAACACCTGGACCTCTTTGGTGGGGACGTAACAACTACAAAGAAAAGTAAAAGAATGTGATCACTTCCCCCTTCCCAATTTAATTTAAATTTCATATGGATTAAATACATAATTCAGTAGCTGAGAATAATAATACCACTAATAATGATATATTTTTAAATTGGCCTACAACATTTAAGGTTTTATATAATTATTTTTCCTGTAAAACTATGTTGCATTATAGTTCCAGGTATTTAATAATAGCACAGATAGTACAACCAGTAACAGTACAGAAGTAGCATACATTAAATAATCTAGCCATTACTAGGATTCAATTCTAGAGTTGATTTACTGAAGTAAACATTCAGTTGCACACTGCCCATCCCCATTAATATAGGCTACTGTATTAGCCTAATGTCTCTTACTAGGAGGGAACAGAAAATAAATAGTAGTTAACAGTAAAGACAAATATACATTTTATTATAAAGTTGCCATTGTGCCTTTATAATACAATTACACATATTATAGGCATTTATATATATATTTTTCGTGTTGAAAAAAAAGGCCCACTTACTTCATCCATAATCGGACCAAAAAGTCCAAAACAAATACTTTTTCCATAACCAGTAGGTAATAGGGCAAATACATTTGCAAGGGCACAAATTACTTTTTTTTGTTCTTGTTTTAGCGGAAATGGTACAGAAATGTTGTCCAGTGTCTCTTCTAATGAAATCATAGTTTGTGGTTTCGTTAGAACAGCATGGTCAGTGTTTACTTCCATCAGCTGGACTACAGAAAATAACATTGCAGGTTAACGGTGTATTTATGGTGTAATGCGGTTCTCTGACCTGTGTGTGGCAGTAGTGAGTTGGCGCTGTGATGGCGCCGCCGTAGAGTAAACCATCGAGGAAATTGTGTTTCTGCTCGGTGGATTCTGTTACATTTTGGCAAAAAAGTGCATTTTATAGTTGTGGTGGGGGGCTCAGAGTGCGTCCACTAAGGAAAGTAGGCTTTCTATTGACACAACCCGTCTTTGTATTGGTGAGTAGGTCAAACGTTCATGAGATTTCCACAAAAGAGGAGAGGCTGGTCTGATTTCCATTTGAGATTTAAAACCGAAAGTCCCATAGCCATAAGCCAAATTCCAATACCGCAACTTTCACACTCGCTCACTCCCCTCGCGTCCTCCACTCGCTCCTCGGCTCCGCCCCCAGCGAGGAGGAGTGGAGGAGGAGAGGATTCAATGCGAGGACAGAGTGGTGGAGTGGATTTGCCTCTAGAATCGGAATGTACTCCGCTGTCATTTCAAAGCGACGTCACATTCCGCGATCACTTATGACGTGAATCAATTCAATTCAATTCAAAGGGCTTTATTGGCATGGGAAAACATACGTTTACATTGCCAAAGCAAAAGTGGTGGAACAATACAGTGTCACACAGCTGGATCACTGGAACTCTGAACCCAGAGCCATACAGTCTACAGAATAGACAATTCATTTGTGTGCATGTAACCGAGGCCAATGTGTATGTATTGGTAACATGTGCAACATGGCTATTTATTCCTGAAATAGTGAATAAGCGCCAGGATGCGCACACTTTTATATTATATGATTGTGAATGTGAAGGGAATTCCTGACCTGCCCGCAGCCCGCGTTCCTTTTTGCTCGTATAAATACCCCCCCCCCCCCCCCCCCCCTCCTCGGACAGTCCCTCCTCCGACGGTCTTTGCAAATAACGGACACTATAACAGGAATTATTATAGGTAGTCTCTCTGACTTACATATTCAGTTCAGTCCACATATAAATAAATACATATTTGTCACCGTCATTCATAGCAGTCTGTGCATTCAGGCATGCACAGAGATAAATTAACTATAGCTTTTGAGGTGCGCACAATATAGCCTACTTTTATTATGCTTATATCACACAACGCAATAAAGCCAGTGGCTTGTTGTGGTCCTTTCACTTTCACATAGGCTATAGGCTACTGTATCATTCTGAAGCTCTGCTCTATTAATTCAGCGAAAATGTGTCTCTTCAACAAACAGCAAAGCTTTTTAGTTTAATGTGTGTGCGTGCATGTGTGTGTTGGGTCAGCGACAGCGTCTCATCAGCCGCAGCGGCCGGCAGCTAGTGGATGGGGGGGGGGGGTGCATAGTATCGGGTTTCAAGCAGTGTTTTCTGTGCCACATGTGGAGGAGGCGGACTTATGTCACTGGAGAAGGAAAAAAACATGTACACGTGATGCGGAAATCCGCAGCGAGGAGACAACATACCCCACCGAGCCTGCACCTGATGTACACTCGCTCTATACGGTCTCGGAGAGCCCACTCGGCTCCTCCACTCGACTCCACTCTCCTCCTCGATGGAGCACTTTAACAATCGGAACGTTAACCATTTCCGGGTCAAGCTGGAATGACCCCGAGTGATCGAGTGGGAGTGAGCGAGTGGCCGAGATTTTGGGTATTGGAATTTGGCTATATACTGCAGGGCAGAATCGTAGAAGCAGTAGAAGGCTATGGACCAGAGCTACCTCCAACCCTCATCCTAACCTCCCCCGGGGCAGCACACCTAAACCTAACCCCAACCCCCTCCCGACCCCCAGCGCACCTCGGACCAATGATCCTTCGAACCAATGCTCCATCGGATCATAGTATGCCTCCCGTTGAACGGATATGGTTCACTGTTTTAATCACCGTGGTTTCTTTCATCTTGCCAGACAGCTTCGCACACAAAACAGTGATGAATGATGCAATGAAGTGATGCCCCCCCGTCGGTAATAAGGTTTATTTTACCGAGGTCCAAAGCATTTTCATTAAAAAATGTCTTCAAAGCAGCAGTCACCTCTCCAGTTGTGTTAGTTTCCAGGGGCAAAAGGCACAGTAACTCCTCTTTGAACACATGTCCATCAAAGTACCTGACAAATACAGATAGTTGAGCTGTATCAGTTTGATCAGTTGACTCGATCATCCACTGCCATGGACATGCACTCTACCTCCGCTGATTTCAGATGTGACACCAAAGAATACCTAAAAAAATCGCATCTTGTAAGGTCAAGTTTGAGAAAGTCTCAATTTTAGAAACAGACACAGAAAGCACTTTTTCTAGTTCTAAATGGTCTCAGCATTGTATGAGGTTGTAAGTCATTATAATAACTAAATATATTGTCATAACCACTAACATTTCTGATCAAATAACTTGGCAACCACAATTACCTGAAATTGACGGAACACAACACCTGTGTTTATGCATATAAAGGAAGCTTTAGTGTAATGTGGAGTTGTGATCATTATAAGCCTTTATAACGAGTGGTATGTGCCTTACAAGCGCATTATAATACATAAATATAGCTAATAAATGCAAGCAGCGATAAGGTGGGACCAATAAAGAAGACAATACACAATAAAAACAATATGCACAAATACGACTGACGAGCTGAGTTGACAGTATCCGGATTTGAACACACAACCTTGTGGTCCGAAGGTGAGAGCTCTACCGACTGAGCTATGCAGACACACTTGACTCATTCTAAACAGTAACATATCATCCAGTATTTTTGGTAACAACTGTCCTGGTCTATCCATTACTACAGTGTGTTTTCACGTACAAACTTATCTTTGTACACTTTCAGTTCTATTTGGCATGACCCTCTACCATACTGTACAGTTGCAAAAGCATATGATGCTGCATGTATGTATTAGGGACAAAAGAAGAATTTTCACAAACCAGACATTTTCATTTGCTCATACATTTTTTTCATTTTTTGACTTAAAATAAATGTACTACGATTATTTGTCCGTATAGGTCCAAAGTTCACGTGTAGACGTTTTTGTGCATTTTTATCAAAGAGCCTGGGAGGAGATACATTTGAACTGTTTTTCATATAATTAAAAATGGCGGGTGATCTAAAGGTCAGAGGTCAAAAGTCAGACCACGAAAGTTGTTCGGCATGAGGAGACACATATGTGTATCAAAGTGTCATTGCCAACGGTCAAACGGTTCATGATATGCACGTTCAAAGCATTTTCAATTGAGTGCTATAGCGCCACCATTTGGCCAATCGTCATGGGCTTCGCATAGTCACCGTTTAGCATGGCCCTCTACCATGTTGACAAGTTTCGCAAAAAACGACTGCACGGTTCAGCCAGAACAGCTATTTTTGGCGGAAGGAGAAGAAGAAGAAGGAGAAGAAGAATAAACACAAAAGCAAATATAGCTGCAAGCAGCGATAAGGCGGGACCAAGAAAGAAGACAATACGCAATAAGAACAATATGCACAAATAAGAATCACAGGCTGAGTTGTCATTACCCGGATTTGAACACACAACCTTGTGGTCTGAAGGCGAGAGCTCTACTGACTGAGCTACACAGAAACAATCAGTGACTACAAGTTTGATAACGATCATGTGTATCCTCGTTTTGGGCATGTCATTATCCATTATTACAGTGTGTTCGCTGTTCATGTTTTCACGTACAAAGTTGTCTTCAACTGGAATTTCAGATAATGGTCCATACATTGTGTGTAGAGCGTTTCACGCAAATTGCTCAAAAAACCAGGCAGAAAATCAGGTATAAGCATTCTTCAAACTGCTCAAAATGGCGGAAAATCTGAGGGCGGAGCTTACTTGTCAAAGTGACAGATGTGTTCCCGATGAGTCAAGGAACATGTGGAAACAAGTGCCATGATTTTTTGCCAAACGAGGCATGAGTTATGACTGTTGAAAGGTTTCATTTTCAAATAACTGCTATAGCGCCCCCCTTTGGCTAATTGGAGTAAGACTGCTTTCAGTGCTATTTGGCATGCCCCTCTACCATACTGTAAAGTGGCATAAGCAAATGACGCTTCATGTAGGTATTAGGGGCAGAAGAAGTTTCACAAAACAGCAATTTTCATTGGCTCATAAAAACATTTTTTCACTTAACAAAAATGTGCTACGATTATTTGTCCGTATAGGTCCAAAGTTCAAGTGTAGAAGTTTTCGTGCATTTTAACTGTTTTTCATATAATTCAAAATGGCGGGTGATCTAAAGGTCAGAAGTCAAAAGTCAGATGTGTATCAAAGTGTCATTGCCAACGGTCAAATGGTTCATGAGCTATGCACGTTCAAAGTTAGCATTTTCAATTGAGCGCTATAGCGCCACCATTTGGCCAATCGTCATGGGCTTCGCATAGTCACCGTTTGGCATGGCCCTCTACCAGACTACCGCGTTTTGCAAAAAACGACTGCACGGTTCAGTCAGAACAGCTATTTTTGGCGGAAGAAGAAGGAGAAGAAGAAAAATAAACACAAAAACAAGGGACCAAGAAGTCACTGTGTGACTTATTGGTCCCTTAACAATAAGTGACCAAAGTCACTGCGTGACTTATTGGTCCCTTAAAAAGTGACCAAAGTCACTTCGTGACTTCTTGGTCCCTTAATAAATGTTGTAACAGGTGACCCCAAGAGCACATTATCGAAGGGCCATATGCGATGCTGAGGGAACATTACATTTAAACCTGCATTTCCCGTCAGTCGTATCATGTCACGTCACGCCTCCATATATATGGCCATCTCCATATATTAAGATCATGACACTGACCTCATCAAACCTATATAGGGTTTGATGAGGACAGACAGGATCATCACCTAGATCTGCATATATGCAGCCGGCCAGCAATCTGACCTCAAATCCTGTTCTGACATTCCATAATGTTGATCCTTCCCCATCCATTATTCCTCTTCGACGTCTCCCGTTTGTCTGATACCTGTCCATTCAAACTCTAGCCGCAAAGTTATTAGTGCAGCCGCGCCCGGTAGCCGGCGGAAACTAGAGTTCTCAACAGGCCCGAAAATTAAGGCACGGCCCTACCTGGGCCCTCATCAAACACTGTACACTCAAGACACTGCACTGATGGACTGGTGTAGTTGAGCCCTGCCGTTACATTCCTTTCATTGATTATTCATTTCCCTCCTATGTTTATGATTTAGTTTAGTTCCAATTGTTGATATCAAAATGTGTACGACTACTACGTAATGTACACATGCACAAAGCTTCACAGTCAGTCAGCCCATTTCCCAGAAATGAATCCCTGACAAACAAAACAATTGAAAGTAAAGGTGTGTCTAGCATGTATGACTTCATGTGCCGAGCTACTCTTTGCACACTACTGATTCTGCAATAAGCCAGTAGATAACAGGGTTTTATCTGATAATTATATCAAACAGGTCAATCTACAGTATGGAGCAATGCTTAAGATTCATGTGTTGATTGTTTCACATGCACTTACGATACAGCAGTGAACAGTGTGGCCACTATAAAAATACATTTGTTTGTTTTTCCTTTATTTACCCAGGGTAGTAGTTGAGCAACGCCCTGCACATAGAAACACAAAGACAGACACACCATTAAAACCTGGGAGCTGACCAGTACAAGTTACAACATCAGTCTGATACTGTTGGCCACTAAGCAGCTTCACTGGAGCAGTTGGGCGTTCAGTACCTTGACCCAGATTTGTCCTGCCTGGGGAATTGAACCGGCAACCTTTCGGCAACAAGGGCGCTCCTCTAACCCTTAGGCCACCGGTGCCCTAATATGGGCAGACTCTGAACCCCTAATTGCTCCTGATGTGCCTTGCATGGTTTCCTCCGGCATCGGCGTGTGAAGGTGAATGTAATGCACAATCTCTGTAAAGCACCTTGGATAAAGGCGCTATATAAACATGGACATACTCCACATACTATTTGGGTGAGGAAGGCAGAGGCTAAGGGGCTTATATTATTCTGTGCCTTACTCTATCCCTAAACTTTTTTCTTTTGCCATTTTTACTATTTAAATAAACATTTTTGAAAAGTTAAAATAGCTGATCTACAAGCTCACAACGTGTAGATGAAGATCGGGTAGTTGAACAATTTTGTTTTTCTTTTTTTCCTTTATTTTTCAAATAGCCAAAAAAGGACAAAGATGAGGGGTATGGCACTGATGGAATTAGGGCCATCTACAAGTGTCTAGACACGCAGTTATCAGAATCGATCAAATAAATGTATGACAGGCTTGATCCAAGGCCAGGTTCCCTCATTCAAAAACATAGCCTGTTTACTTTTCTCATAATGAGTGAATGAATGTTCAACAAGTTTGAAGTTAGGTAATAGATGAAGAAGTGCTGCTTGGGTCCGTGAATATGGCAAACTGCAATCAGGTGCTCTTTGGAAGGGTTTAGTACGTTTCAGGACAACACAAGTGTCACCCAACAAGGGCTCAATGATATCGTACCCCTGAGACACCACAATCAGCAGGCGAGTCGTTAGAAAAGTAACAACCTTTATTATATTCTAAAATGTCAAACAGGTAATGTAAAACGTATAACAATATATAACTGTAGCAATTGATAAGTGTGGTACCTTATAAAGGTGGCAGTTATATAAATAGTATAAATATAACAATCAGATAATTTTAGCACTTGGTCAACGTGACCACTATAGAACTGTAACAATCATGTACATCTAGTAACCATATAAAGGCAACATTTCTGGGGATGTGACAATCCTACTAACAGAGTGACCATATAGCAGTTAGATGTGGCAAAATACACATAGGTAAGCCAAAAGCCAATAAAACCCCACTTCAAAATGATGCTTGCAGGAATTTAGACATTACCCCTGTACTGTTCCCGCCCGAAGCTACAAGCAACCCCACATAATTACACTACACACTTCAACCAATAAAAAGATGGCACAGCAAATCGAATGCACACACAAATAGGATAACACTTCTATTGAATTTAAAGCAGCAAAAGTCTCCACACATGCGTTCACCAGAAGGGGGCAGCAAGATACAGGCTAAGGAACCACCCCGACAATAATCCCACCCCTGCAAACAACCACTCTGAATAAAGGCTATACTAATTAGACTTGGAGAATATACGACAGTGGGATAATGTTATCAAATGCACAGTACAAATAGTATTTTGCAAATCACAATGAATATACTCTTAAAACTAATATAACCCTGAATCCCCAACTCACAGCCCCAGAGCCCAGATTGTCCGTCCTCCTGTGTGACGTCACTGTCCTTTGTCCAATTGGGACCCCGGACGGGGAGAAACCCCGTAGTAGCGTCGGTTGCCTGGCAACGAGCCTAGCGGTAGTATGGAGCCGCGTTGAATGTTGTCTGCTGGTCCACGGCCGTGGATCGAAGCTGAAGAGGAGGAAACAAAGTGTCTATAAGCGACGGTAGGTTGAAAACAACGTGGCTTCACTCACACAATGCTGAGGCATGGATTGACCGTCCCTTTTAGGCCAGGTCAGCTGGCATGTAGCAATACAATCTGCGATGGCGATCGGTCAGCTCTGCTTTGCGGGCGACGGCGGCGTTCCACGGCGTCAGGTCAGGGAAGCTGGGAAGGAGGATAGCACTCGTCAGTGACGGTGAGCGAGATTAAATATAGAGCCACACTCATGAAATGCTGAGATCTCGGGTCACGTCCCTTTTTATGCCGGGCAGGCTGGCGTATCACAAACAAAGGCGGCAGCCGATCAGGTCTGTCAGGAGCTCGGCGTGTAGTCGGAGGTGGCGTGGTGGCACTCAGCGTGGTGTCTGCCACGGCGTCTCGTCTCAACTCACTCAGCGGTGTGTCACTCTGGCTCGCGCTGCCGACTCTTCCCCTCTTATACCCATGCCATCCAATAACGGTGCGCCACTACCTTCTCGTTGTCTGTAAAGGGAGAGAGGGAAACGCAACACCACCCCCCACAGTCCAACACAGGCACTATAACGTGCATTTCAGTTCAGCTCTATATTGTCTGTTTATATCCCTTCATTTATGTATCACAGTTCGTGTCCACAGGTGACACAAGTTCTAAGTTAATTTCCTTTGTAGGCATCACCGTGGAACTTACAGAAGATCCAAGGCTAAGGTTCAGTTCAAGTAAAAAAGCAAGGTTTAAAAAAGGCAGGTGAGCCTTCATCAGGGTCACACATTATTATTAAATAGTGAAAACAGTATAATCACCACTTGACCATCACAACAGAATGCACCTTAATACATGCATGTCCTACACATTACCTGTACATGACACAATAGGAAATAGGAGAAATACCTGGCTGAAATATAGAGCCCAAATGGGGAAAACATAGAGAAATAGCAAAAATGGAACCACCGTTGCCTACATACATATTAAGAGGAAATAGCATCAATAAAAGGATAACAAAGTTTTACATTATTTGTGATGCTCTGCATTATGCAATTCTGCAACGGCAGGAAAATCACATCATACAGCCTTTAACAGCTACTATGGCTCTCTGCTGCATGCTTCCTGCCTGCTCTTTGCCCTGTCTAGTTTCCTGTCTTCAGAATCTTTCTCACTGCTGCTACAGTATCACTTGAACCCATTTCTCTCCCTCATTGACAACTACTGTAAGCACAAGCTCTTTTAAAAAACACTGTAGGCTTAATGCCTAGTGAGGCCTATACTTTGAATTGTCCCGACTCATACAAATTGATCAGGCTTGCCGACAGATCACAAAAAAAATCACCAAAACCTACTTACAGTAAGTTGATTTAAAATGTATTTGTGTGTGCTCGTGCTCCGGAAAAGTGACTTTTGACCACTGACCTTCGCTCTCCGTGGTCACGGAAGTATCAGATATGACGCAACTAGTCTGAATAGGTGTGTGTGTGTGTGTGTGTGTGTGTGTGTGTGTGTGTGTGCTGCTCCCATTTCTTGTAAATGCAGTGAAGCATTTATATGAAACTGTCCCCCTTCTTGTAAACGGCAAACATTGGCCTGGAAACCAGACAAATCTAGCCAGTGAAAAAATAAATAAATAACTGCCCTGCTCGGTTGTGATTGGATGTCCCTGCCCCAAAGTTGTGGGGCACCAATCAGGGTCCAGTATGGAATGGGGCGGGTTTATGACCAGAGGCATGTGGCTCCCCCCTATTGGAGGAATCCCAGATTTAGCTATAAAAGAAGTGGAGAACCCAGAGCTGTGTCAATGTCTTCATATTCATTCAATGCAAGTGTTTATCAGCAGAATCTACTGTGTGTTTCTCCAGACCTACATCTACATTGAAGGTAAGACACTGAGACCTGTTGCCTTTTAGCCACATTTAGACGGTAAAGTGGGTAGTATTTGCCTATAAACTATATTATATAACTATATTATATACAATACATTTTAATTGAATTGTGATTTATTTGCCTATAATTCGATCAATTATTCACTTAATTAAGGGATATTTCAAAATAACTTTTGGTAATTTCATCGTCTACTCAGTCTTATTACCTACTGATAATTCCCTCAATCTGTGAGGTGACCATGTTTTTTAATTACTTTTTTAATTTATTTTTAATAATTGTTTTGGTGTTTTTGTGCAGTTTTATTTTCACTTAAATAATAATAATAATAATAATAATAATATTAAATATTAAAATACTGAATCGAGCAATTTATAAACTGTAGGGTGTTCACATAAGCCTGAATAGACGATACAATGACCAAAATGTTGTTTATGTTGTTTTCTTTTTAGTGATAAATATCCCTTTAAAAGTAGGGATGGAGCTTGTTAATTTGTATTGATAACGAGCACCTTATGGATCAGGCTTATCGAGTCGGGTTCTTATCGAGCATTTTCTATTATTTTGTGGAAAGACAGGAGACGACAATAAATTCTGAACAGAACCAGTATCTTTTACTACGGCCTTCAATTACAGAACTTTTCTAGCAGTTGACATTTTTACCAATAAAATAATAGTACAGAAACTGTTAACTGGTTAATATGTATAGGCTATTGTCACTTAATTTTGTCTACCCAGGCAGCGCTGTTTAATTGGCAGGTATAAATACACTTTGACACTTTTAGTGCCAGCATGGATGATTAGATTTTATTTGTTAATCGCCTCTTGTCTTGATTGTTTAAGTATGACGTCATGGGCCGCTATGCTCGATAACAGGCTTGATAAGCCCAAAGCTTATTGATATATAACGGGTAATCAATAAGCTTGTTATCGGGTTTTGTCGGGTATCAGTTATCGAGCTCCATCCCCTTTAAAAAGGTTGCTGATTAAGTTGCTGTAACATCGGTGTCTCAATGAAACAACTGCATTTTTGCACAGACATATTACTTGTGTGGAGCGGACCAGTACTCAGTAGCCTAATGCAGGGGTTCCCAACCTTTGTATTATCACAGACCGGCTGACAGTTCATGAAATGTCTGCGGATGTCTGTGGACGTTGACTGGCCTAATGGCTCGTACATACTGCCCGATATTTCCTCCGATTATGCTGTCGGGAGCATTTTTGGCGCTCGCCGATAAAACCCCCCGATCTGACGTAAAATCGGACTTTGATTGGCGAGGTTTTGCTCGCTGTGTGTGAAAGGAGCTGCGAGAACATCCAGCGCCGATAAAAGCGCTCGCCGACGCCTCCCCGACCATTTCTGAACATCTAGCACGTTTGATATTTGACTCTGTCGCCGACTGGATATCATACAGTATGAACTGGGTTGCGACTGCGCCCCGATAAGGCCTGTATTACAGCCAATGAGAGCACACTGCTCACAGCACTGCTGTCTGTCTGTCTGTCTGTCTGTCGCCTTTATCGATAGATGATCAGATGATAATATATAACCATTATTCCTTGGGTAAATCCCTGTCCTGTGTCGTACATGGTAGCATTAGCCCAATGTTGCTGTTAAATAAACCATAACCAAATCATTTCACTTGAATAATGTTCAAGTAAAACCGCATCGGAGCAAACTTTTGGGCTCTCTCTCTCTCCCTGTGTGTGTGTGTGTGTGTGTGTGTGTGTGTGCACGCGCGCGGAGAGAGTTATTTAATGAAACTCAAGATTATAACGTCCTGTCTCACTATAGTGCTATCACAAACATGTCACCCTGTGTAGCCTGCATGGCTATTCCTGTGTGTGTGGCGTGCCGGGCGTGCACGCAGAGAGAGAGAGAGAGAGAGAGAGAGAGAGAGAGAGCGATGCGCCCTGTGTGGGTCTCGCGCTTGATCACGGCATCCTGCACGTGCATGTCAAAATGAATTGGAATAAAAAAACAAATGATGTAGCCGCTGCCTATATGTATCGGATCTGGATCGCATCTTGGTGAACTCTTGCAGTGTGTGATCCCTGGTCAGCGATCAATCGTTTAGTGTGAAAGCCACAAAGATATAATGACAGTCGATTTAAAAAAAAGACTCCTGCAGTGTGAAATACATAACGATCTGATGACTCGCCGACAACTTTAAAACTCCTACAGTGTGTATAGGGGCCATTAGTAGACAAGGATAGTATGATTAAAAAAGGGTTTGGCCTGTCATAAATGACTTTGGACATGAGGAAAACTTAAGTTAAACATGCAGAGTGACGCATTACTTTACCTGGGTTACATCATCTTGTGATACTTGAATGTTTTGACATCTCCATATATGGGCTTAATTGCGACCACAGGTCGCATTTACAAGATCCCTGATTTACTATCATCCATGATGATGTCATAGTGATGTCACAAGACCTATGTCATAGTTATGTCACAAGACCTGGGTACAATATGGAGGCTTACCCCATCTATGGGGTTTTGAGTGATGTGACGTGACAAAAAAAACGCAATGTTTCATTGTTAACTGCAGTGACCTTCGGTCGCAATAAATCACAGTAGTGACGCGTCCCTGACCAATCCTTGGTATTTTCATTCAACCGGACAGAGTCAACTTTTCACCGCTGTTTGGCAAATCCTGGTGACGGTCGGGAACACTTGGGATTCCCTGCCGGACCGGTGGTTGGGAACCTTTGGCCTAATGAACTTCATGGGGTCTTAATGTAGAAATACAGTAGACTTATCTTATCTGTATGAAGGAGTTGTCTCCACTATCGTCTCCGCTCCGATAAATTAACCCTCTGAAGTTGGCAGAGGGAGAGTAGTTTAGGCAATTGGCACCGGTTGAAAAATGGGTTACAAATTAAGTTGAATGAATTGCATACAGTGGTGGACAGTAACTATATTGAGTACAATGCTGTATTTTAGTACATTATTATGCCACTACTTTGACATAATATATTTCCATTTATGGGCAAAAGTTCAGCCTAATCCTTACTCCATTAACTAGTATAATTTGAAAATATATAAAAGTTTAAATAGTTCTAAACATATAAAACATGTGCAAATCTAAACTGTTATGTTTAACAATTCATGCATAATAGTATTGTTCCAACCACCTCCATCACGTTGCTGTCTCCTAAAATGTAAAATATCTTTCAGTACATTGTTTGGAGCTGTGGTCATTTGTGTCTCAACCTTTCAGTCCATTGTTTGGAGCTGTGGTCATTTGTGTGTCAACCTTTCTCCTCTGTATTCTTACTTTGCAGTGTTCCTGTCATTCTGGGGCTCATCCTAACTCTCCACAATCCAGACGTTCTAAGATGTAAGCTCCAGTCTGTGTGTTAAGCTCATACAGGTAAACCATTAAGGCTCATAAAGATTAGAGAATGTACATTATGGCTGGACGATATATCTCAATTAATTCAAACATAAAATACTTTTGCACAAAAATGATTTAAATGTGCTATTATTGTGGGCTAGATAGGCAAGCACACTGTTTTGTTGTTACTTGCGCAAGCAGAGCGCGCAAGTAATAGTTTTCGTCCAGGGCGATGTTTGCGCCGTGCCAGCGTATGACGTAATGACTACTTGTGCTTGATATGGCAGTGGTGTCAGATGACATACATGTATACATAGGGACATTACCTTTAATCCTCCCGACACTAAAACATATTGTCATTACATCACCATCGAAAACCAATTACACCCTGGCAATGGGTCCTTTAATCCACATCTTTATTACGTCATCATTGAGAGCTAGTTATACCAGTTATACCGTCGTCATATGCTGCTACGATACATACGCATACGCAAAGTAACCACAGTATACCGCTAATCAACTTACAAATTACATATACATAGAGGCATTTCCTTTAATCCACCCGAAACTGATCGACATATACGTCACCAGTACTTGCGCGCTCTGCTTGCGCACTAGTAGGTGTGCAACAAGCAAGTAGGCACTCGTCAGAATGCAGTTCTAGTTATTACAAGGATTAGTACATGGTGAGGGAATGACACCTCTTAGGACTTTTTCCACTTTCCCTCCAATTTTGGACAGAGACACGTACAGACTGTCATGGTGTTAACATGTTGAAGCTGCTCACATTTAATCAATGTGAAAGTAAGCAGGTTCTTCCTTGCCCTTATATGGTCATCATGCCCTTATGGGGTTGCCATGACAATCAATTGGCTGAGGCTGGAAATTGCACAGGTATGGGGATTTAGGCTGATTAGGCCCACTGGCAGAGCCTTACCAGAGCCTTTTGTGGTGTCTGTGGACAACCGTGGGTCCGACCGACTCAATACCGGGCACTGCACTCCCTGCGGGGGTGTGGAACGCATGTGTCAAATTTGAAGTCGGTGGCCGGTGGGGCAAACAGTTCTCGAGTTACGTGCATTACAACCGTGCGCACGCACGCATGCACACGCACACGCACACACACACACGGCACATTTAGGTCACATTCTCACCTAATACTTCGGTAGACTCGATGCGAATGGGCGGAGAAATTGGGATTCTTGCATATTTAATTTGCTGCGGTTTGCCTTCACACTGGCTGTGTCAGGCGCAGCAAGGAAACGTAGCAGGGAATTTTATCAATGTGTTAAGAAAGCTGATGTTTAAAAAAAATAGGACTTTTGACGTAAAGTGAGGGTAACGGATGCAGTGTGTCGTCGGGGACTTACTGTGTGTGTGTGTGTGTGTGTGTGTGTGTGTGCCACTGTTCTTTTGGGCACATGAACGAGGCACAGCGGAGACGGGAGCGCAAAATGATCCGAAGTTTACAATAGTATAGCCTACTCCCAGAGTCCCATTGATGATCCGATCACAATTATTATGCATATGCCATGTTAGCTATACAGTTTATAGATCATGCTGAGCTAAACATGTGTTTTCATTTTGAAGTATTTATATTTAAACAAATCAAATCAAATCACCTTTATTTATAAAGCACATTTAAAAACCATTTCCATTGTACCAAAGTGCTGTACAGACATTTTATCAACACCACAGATAGACAGCAGAAGAAAATTACAGACAATGAAAGCACGATTATAAGCAAACTATCAAAAAAATTATCAAACAATATACTATTTAAAAAAACACAAACAAGGTCACGGGCAATCAAATGGTTGGGATTAATACAGGGTTTTAAGATGAAGAAAGTCTCCACTCGGATCCCCACACAGTGACAAGCCCTCCATGTTTACACATGACAGACAGACAGAATATTCTGTACACTGCAGTGTTTTTTATGTGTTTCCTTAAGCAATAGATTAATGTGCTTGTCCTCATATTTCGATGAGGGCTTAATTCGGTCTCCTTATTTGACCACGTCACATGATAACGGGGCATCTTTGCACTGCGTAAAATGAATATCCCTTCTCCGTCTTCAACTGTGTTTAGCTCCTTATCCGCCACATGATAGTTTGCTTCATTTCCTTTATTTGCTACGGATTGCATTCCCACCTGCACCGAATCGAAATCAAGTGCGATTGGAAGCGAAGCGAAACCCCCGTTTTTGGACGGATTAGAATGTGGTTCTTTTCTGCGCATTAGGATTCGAATGAGCCTTCACAGTTCACACCTGCCAAATGAAGTGAACTTTCGGACAATGCGCAGCAGGATTCGTTTTAATCGCAGTAAAGCTTTCTGGTGTGAATGTCACCTTATAGTAGGATTAGACCTGTACGTGCCTGTCGGCCACCGGAATACTTCAGAACGATGCAACTTGGGAACCTAATAATACCCGTTGTCAACTTGTCATAGCACCAGTTTTAACTATGTCTGTGTCCCACATGGAGATCTCTGTATCTGCCAGTCTGCCTGTGTCTGAAGTAGTGCAAACTGACTAAAACGTGGTTACGTAATCAATTTGCAGGTGTGGGGTTGCCATGGCAATCAATTGGCTGAGGCAGAGGAAATTGCACAGGTGAGAGGAGTTGGCCTCATTAGGCCCACTGGCAGAGCCTGACCAGAGCCTTTTGTGGTGGTTCTGGAGAACCGTGGGTCCGCCCGACTTGATAACGGGCACTGCACTCCCTGCGGGGGTTTGGACCGCGTGTGTCGAAATTGAAGTCGGTGGGGCAAACGGTGATCGGTTGCATTACAACCGTACACACATGCACGCAGACACACAGAGATGTGGCACATTTATAGTAGGATATCAGTCGGTTGGTCGGGGTGCCCTTGAAGTGCAGGTCCAGCGCTGTCATGTCTGTCCTGGAGAGCTCTGACGTGTCTTTACTTTTTCTGACACTATATCCTTCTGCACAACTAGGGCTCCATTTTAGTCACCGCTAAACCCCTTATCCCTAAACTTCTTTGCCTTTTTTTTACTATTTTGCAAAACATTTTTGAATAGTTAAAATGGCCAGTCTACAAGCTCACAACATGTCAATGTAGATTGGCTAGTTGAACTATTCAAAAATGTTTTTCAAAATAGTAAAAAAAGACAAAAAGGTTTAGGGATAAGGGCTTTAGCGGTGACGAAAATGGAGCCCCTAGTGTGCACACTCTTATAAGTAATGGTAAATGCTTTAAAAGGTCTACTTTATCTCATCAAAGTCTACACAATTAGAAAATCTAGAATTATTGCTATTTTGATCGTTTGCCTGTTATCTCTCCTAATGGTACCAACATCAATATAGCATGGAATTGTGGACAAAATATTATCAAACAACAAAATATTCTAAGCATTGCATGGGTCTGAGAGGCTAAATGTCATCAAATGGTGGTCCGTGGCTGAAATGGGTCTGAGAGGCTAAAAGTCATCAAATGGTGGTCCGTGGCTCAAATGGGTCTGAGAGGCTAAAAGTCATCAAATGGTGGTCCGTGGCTCAAATGGGTCTGAGAGGCTAAATTTCATCAAATGGTGGTCCGTGGCTCAAATGGGTCTGAGAGGCTAAAAGTCATCAAATGGTGGTCCGTGGCTCAAATGCTGATTAAATAATGGCCCTTGAAATGAAAAGGGTTGAAAACCACTGATCTAGGATCATAAGTAAACCAATAACCTATCATCAGTCTAACAGTAATATATATAGAAACACACACACACACACACACACACACACACACACACACACACACACACACACACACACACACACACACGTGATTAGGAATGCTTTTTGATGCTCTCTCTCTCTCACTCTCTCTCTCTCCACTGTTATCTAAGCAGGTTTCATTGATCGTCAAGTATCAACTTGTATGTGATGCGTCTACTAAATCTTCATGGCTACAGACAAGAGAACCACTGACACACATGAGTCATAACAGGTAAGAAGGTATAGGCCAATGCGAAAAGGGTGGCATTTCTTGTAATGCCTTTGACGGCAATTGGACGTTCAAATTCATGATTTGAGGCATTTGTTATGCAAAAATCCACCTGCTTGTGGTGCTACTGTATAACAGGCCAATGTGAAAAGGTGGGATTTATTCCTCGTCCTACTAGGAATACAAAATATTTGCACGCTGCGTTAATGATTTGAGGCACTTTTTTCTCGTTTTCCTTTTTATTGTCCTTACTTGTCCAACGCACGCTTGATGACGTCAGCAAGCTCGTTAGTACCACAGACGAAAAACAGTCTAAGTCCAAATTTCATTCTGAGCCCTCCACGAAAAGGCCTCGTTGTCCTGAACCCTTATCTATCATTTATACATTATGGATCAATAGTGTGGACTTAGACTGTTTTTCGTCTGTGGCATTCATCGATAATTACTTTTTTGCCGATAACCGTTATTGTCGATCCAACTCCTAATGTCCGATACCTACCGATATATGCAGGCCGATAATATTGGGAGGCCATTAATAACGGACATCCCTAGCAACAATTAAATTGAAAAGCAATTGCGCGACAGATTTGCTGCTTTACTTCATTGCTTTGCATCTTTTGTCGCTGTGAGTGTGAACAGTGAACACAGCATTAGAACCATGGAATGTAGACATCATGTACATGCATGTGTATTTCCTGATGTGTGTAACCACAACTACATTTTCTTTGTTCCAGGAGTCAACCATGGAGACACTCAAGGACCATATCTTTAATGCTCTGGATGTGCTGACAGAAAACGAGTTCTCTGACTTCAAGTGGCATCTGGAACGGCCTGTTAACCTTCAAGGCCTCAAGCCGCTCCCATGTACAGCCTTGGAGAATGCTGTTAGAACGCGTACCACCGATCTTATTTTGCAGGCCTATCCCGATGATGCAGCTCAGAATATCATGGTGAATGTTCTGAAGAAGATAAAGAGGGAGGATCTACTGCCAAATTTCTCAAATATACACAAAGGTAGGGAAAGAGAATACATGTTTACCAGCAAGTTAATACTACATTAAAATTGCAAATTCATAGAAACATAATAAAGGACCTGTTAATAATGTTAATACAGGACCTGTTAATGTTAATAACAATGTAGTTATTATTTAGTAACACACTCTTTAATACTTTATTGGTTCAGCATTTATACAACCCATGCACATTAACCACATTTCAAGAAAAAGATCTATAAGCTTACAGCTTACAATTTGTAAAACACAAAAAAAGAAAAGGAACACTTGATCCCCGTCACACTTGTAGATCGCCTACTTTGTCGACTTTTGGGTAATATGTGGGATGGGAGTGGGGGTCATTCTACTAGGAGTGGGATGGGATTTATTTTTCCATCCTTTTGGCCCTGTATAGAAATGGGACAGGATTACTTCTGTGGGAGTGGGATGTGAAGATCCACTCCTGTGTCATCCTCTACTGTTAGTCAAATATTCATACAGCATCTGTTGTCTCTGTCTGGTGACTGGTCCAACAGATGCAGCTTCAAGCTCAGAAACCCATTCTCCTCATCCCGTTACCAGTGAAGCAGCTACAGAAGTAGGAGGTGAGTAGAATCCTTATGAAGTCCCAACTCAAACCGGAACCGCAATTTGATTTGCTATGTTCTCGCACATCATATCTCAAACTATAACATAAACGTCGCCACTATGTACATAATGCTCTTTTGCATTCCGCCGTCATGTTGACATTGTTATCTAACATTTCTACCATATTTATTTTCTTTGCCTAATGTTCGTGTGTCAAACAACTGACCCTTCCGTCAGGGGGCACGCCGCCATTCGCCACGGTCAGCACAAAACGCAAACATTTCCACTAACCATGTCTTCATAGTTCATCCCCTCTCTGGGAAGTGGGAGGATATAAAAATGCACACAGGTTCTAGACTTGTAACCGTCACCGTCTCGTCTGCCGGTCAAGTTCACGGCCACGGCTCGAGCGCGAACTCCGGTTGTCTCATCCCTGGTTAGTTGCACAACTCTTCCTGTCACTCGATCACCTCCCATGAACGGGCCACGCAAGCCATCTTGGTAAGCTCCATGGCTCGGCCTGGGAGACGTCTCCTCGTCGGTCCTATCGCCCGTACACAACAGACCCCCTCCTCACAGGCCCTCTCCCTTTACTGTCTCCTCTTTAATGGCCCCATTTGTAGCCAGTGGAGCTCCACCCCACTCATTGACCGGGCTGGCACTGAGCATGTAATCAGGGGAACACAACATCACATTAAAGGGACACTTCACCCCTTTTGCAACCATATCTTATTTTAATGATGTTTGGGAGACAATAAACACTTTTCTGGGGTTTTTAATGTGGGTAATATGTGTTTTAGTATTTTACTTACTTCCTGGACTGCATGTTGTCGCAGTAAGACAGCCCTCCCCCTATCCACAAGGAGGAGCAGTGCACCAAAGCATTATGGGAATTGTAGACCAGGAAGGACGTGAGTCCAGTGTCAATGACATCATGGACACTTTGAAATACAAAAATATCTATAAACACATATTAACCTCATACACACCCCAGGAAAGTGTTTGTCTCCCAAACATCATTTAAAAAAGATCTGGCTGCAAAAGGGGTGAAGTCTCCCTTTAAGACAGTGACATAAATGGCACAATAAAGGGAAACAATATTACTGATTTACAAATAATAAGGCCATTATGCAAAAGAGAAAAAGAGAAAAGGAACACTTGACACCCCCCCCCCCCCCCCCCCCCCCCACACACACACACACACACAGACACACTTGTAGATTGCCTACTTTTGCTACTTTTGCCTGACATGTGGGATGGGAGTGGGGGTCATTCTACTAGGAGTGGGATGGGATTTTATTTATCCATCCTTTTGGCCCTGTATAGAAATGGGACGGGATTACTTCTGTGGGAGTGGGATGTGAAGATCCACTCCTGTGTCATCCTCTACTGTTAGTCAGATATTCATACAGAATCTGTTGTCTCTGTCTGGTGACTGGTCCAACAGATGCAGCTTCAAGATCAGAAACCCGTTCTCCTCATCCTGCTACCAGTGAAGCAGCTACAGAAGTAGGAGGTGAGTAGAATCCTTCAGACATGCAAAAGTGTAGCTTTTCGCCGTTTTTATTCCAAATATGGCACCTGTGTGATTTATGGTAAATCCGTTAAAAATATGTTTGGGGTGGTGAAGGGGTCTGTGGTGAGCGTGGAGCCCGCTGCCCGGAGTCTGACGGACTCACGAACCGTAATGAACGATATGCTGCTTGCATCTCTGCCATAGAGGCGTCATGATTTGCATGTGCGTCGCCACCGCAGGCGCTCCGTGGACACGGGACTCGGCAGGAGTCGGGACAGACGCCAGTCAATCCCATAGAGTTTAGCTGCAAGTGCTACTAGTTAGCAACGTTAGCACCTCACGTTACTCTCTGTGGTGTGGACACGGCGTGTGTGTGTGTGCCTGTGTGCTCACGTGTGTGCATGCATGCGTGCAAGTAAATAAATTAAGCACGCGTGTGCGTGCGCGCGTGCGTTAGTGTTGCGCGGGTCAGGGTTTTTCATAACCCGCAGGTCCCGCATGTGATAATAATCTGACTCGGCCCAGCCCGCCCCGCAGCACCACATCAATTTTCGAAACTCGACCTGGCCCGCAACCCGCCATCATTAAATGCACGCCAAATATGTCTTTGAACGCGGCTTTTATTTGTCAAAAAAGGTGCTTCTAAACTGTCTTAAAGGCTAATAATATCACTGGCAAGCACGCATAGTCCCGGGTGTTCCGACCACCGCATCGCATTTTATCGATGCCATTAATTTGTCACACACGTGTGCGACATGGCAGATTGAGAGGAGACAGAGAGGTTGAAGGGAAAGAATAAAGACTCACCCGTGCGTCGCAGACATAGCCTACAGTATAACAACAGGACACTAAACGCCACTAAAGACCTGAGGACCTAGTCTCCTGTTCTTCTCAGCATCACTGTGAACACACAATGGACACGCCGCCAGTTTGTCCATTCACAATAACCTAACTCCACAATGACAGCTAAAGACAGTATATGGTGGCAAGATCAACTTCAAGGTCACAGAGGGGGTACTTAGCTTGAACAGGGGCATGTCGCAACTTTACCCCTCTGCTGCGTCGGTTTGGCTTCCCCTCCGTCACTGTCTCGTCTGTCATTGAAAAATAGCAGATCTACAAGCTCATAGCGCGCCACCAAGTGTAGGTCTGCTATTTTTGAAAAATCGTAAAAATGTGGCGCAAATCTTTGAATATATATAATAAGTGAATGTTTTTAACTCAGGTCTAAATGGGTTAAGACAGTGACATAAATTACACAAAAAGGGAAACAATATTACTGATTTACAAATTATAAGGCCATTATGCAAACACAAGAAAAGAAAAGGAACACTTGGCCCCCGTCACACTTGTAGATCGCCTACTTTTGCGTGACATGTGGGATGGGAGTGGGGTTCATTCTACTAGGAGTGGGATGGGATGGGATTTTATTGTTCCATCCTTTTGGCCCTGTATAGAAATGGGACGGGATTACTTCTGTGGGAGTGGGATGTGAAGATCCACTCCTGTGTCATCCTGTACTGTTAGTCAGATATTCATACAGAATCTGTTGTCTCTGTCTGGTGACTGGTCCAACAGATGCAGCTTCAAGATCAGAAACCCGTTCTCCTCATCCTGCTACCAGTGAAGCAGCTACAGAAGTAGGAGGTGAGTAGAATCCTTCAGACATGCAAAAGTGTAGCTTTTCGCCGTTTTTATTCCAAATATGGCACCTGTGTGATTTATGGTAAATCCGTTAAAAATATGTTTGGGGTGGTGAGGGGGTCTGTGGTGAGCGTGGAGCCCGCTGCCCGGAGTCTGACGGACTCACGAACCGTAATGAACGATATGCTGCTTGCATCTCTGCCATAGAGGCGTCATGATTTGCATGTGCGTCGCCACCGCAGGCGCTCCGTGGACACGGGACTCGGCAGGAGTCGGGACAGACGCCAGTCAATCCCATAGAGTTTAGCTGCAAGTGCTACTAGTTAGCAATGTTAGCACCTCACGTTACTCTCTGTGGTGTGGACACGGCGTGTGTGTGTGTGCCTGTGTGCTCACGTGTGTGCATGCATGCGTGCAAGTAAATAAAATAAGCACGCGTGCGCGCGTGCGTTAGTGTTGCGCGGGTCAGGGTTTTTCATGACCCGCAGGTCCCGCATGTGATAATAATCTGACTCGGCCCAGCCCGAGTCAGAAAACCACATCAATTTTCGAAACTCGACCTGGCCCGCAACCCGCCATCATTAAATGCACGCCAAATATGTCTTTGAACGCGGCTTTTATTTGTCAAAAAAGGTGCTTCTAAACTGTCTTAAAGGCTAATAATATCACTGGCAAGCACGCATAGTCCCGGGTGTTCCGACCACCGCATCGCATTTTATCGATGCCATTAATTTGTCACACACGTGTGCGACATGGCAGATTGAGAGGAGACAGAGAGGTTGAAGGGAAAGAATAAAGACTCACCCGTGCGTCGCAGACATAGCCTACAGTATAACAACAGGACACTAAACGCCACTAAAGACCTGAGGACCTAGTCTCCTGTTCTTCTCAGCATCACTGTGAACACACAATGGACACGCCGCCAGTTTGTCCATTCACAATAACCTAACTCCACAATGACAGCTATATGGTGGCAAGATCAACTTCAAGGTCACAGAGGGGGTACTTAGCTTGAACAGGGGCATGTCGCAACTTTACCCCTCTGCTGCGTCGGTTTGGCTTCCCCTCCGTCACTGTCTCGTCTGTCATTGAAAAATAGCAGATCTACAAGCTCATAGCGCGCCACCAAGTGTAGGTCTGCTATTTTTGAAAAATCGTAAAAATATGGCGCAAATCTTTGAATATATATAATAAGTGAATGTTTTTAACTCAGGTCTAAATGGGTTAAGACAGTGACATAAATTACACAAAAAGGGAAACAATATTACTGATTTACAAATAATAAGGCCATTATGCAAACACAAGAAAAGAAAAGGAACACTTGGCCCCCATCACACTTGTAAGATCGCCTACTTTTGCGTGACATGTGGGATGGGAGTGGGGGTCATTCTACTAGGAATGGGATGGGATTTTATTTTTCCATCCTTTTGGCCCTGTATAGAAATGGGACGGGATTACTTCTGTGGGAGTGGGATGTGAAGACCCACTCCTGTGTCATCCTCTACTGTTAGTCAGATATTCATACAGCATCTGTTGTCTCTGTTTGGTGACTGGTCCAACAGATGCAGCTTCAAGCTCAGAAACCCGTTCTCCTCATCCTGCTACCAGTGAAGCAGCTACAGAAGTAGGAGGTGAGTAGAATCCTTATGAAGTCCCAACTGAAACCGGAACCGCAATTTGATTTGCTATGTTCTCGCACATCATATCTCAAACTATAACATAAACGTCGCCACTACGTACTTAATGCTCTTTTGCGTTGCACCGTCATATTGACATTGTTCCCTAACATTTCTACCATATTTATTTTCTTTGCCTAATTTCCGCGTCCTAAACCAACTCGGACCCTTCCGAAAGGGGGCACGCCGCCATTCACCACGGTCAGCAAAAACGCAAACATTTCCACTAACCATGTCTTCATTGTTCATCCCCTCTCTGGGAAGTGGGAGGTGTTGACCGGTGAAGTCCCCGGTCAACACTCTTAACTCCAATATAAAAATGCACACAGGTTCTAGTCTTGTACCATGTAAAAGAGCATTTAAACATAATGAAACCCAGGAATAACTTTACCCCTCTGCTGCGTCGGTTTGGCTTCCCCTCCATCACTGTCTCGTCTGCCGGTCAAGTTCACAGCCGCCTCTCGAGCGTGAACTCCGGTTGTCTCGTCCCTGGTTAGTTGCACAGCTCCTCCTGTCACTTGATCACCTCCCATGAACGGGCCACACAAGCCATCTTGGTAAGCTCCATGGCTCGGCCTGGGAGCCGTCTCCTCCTCGGTCCTATCGCCCGTACACTACAGACCGCCTCCTCACAGGCCCTCTCCCTCTACTGTTATAGCCAGTGGAGCTCCACCCCACTCATTGACCGGGCTGGCACTGAGCATGTAATCAGGGGGAACACAACAGCACATTAAAGGGACACTTCACCCCTTTTGCAACCATATCTTATTTTAATGATGTTTGGGAGACAATAAACACTTTTCTGGGGTTTTTAATATGTGTTTTAGTATTTCACTTACTTCCTGCACTGCATGTTGTCGCAGTAAGACAGCCCTCCCCCTATCCACAAGGAGGAGCAGTGCACCACAAAGCATTATGGTAATTGTAGACCAGGAAGGAAGTGAGTCCAGTGTCCCAAACATAATTTAAATAAGATCTGGTTGCAAAAGGGGTGAAGTAACCCATTTTGGGCGGGAACCCCTTTTGGCGTTTTAAACATTATGTTATAATTTAGCTATTGAAAAATAGCAGATCTACAAGCTCATAGCGCGCCACCGAGTGTAGGTCTGCTATTTTTGAAAAATCGTAAAAATGTGGCGCAAATCTTTGAATATATATTCTTTCAAACTCAGGTCTAAATGGGTTAAGACAGTGACATGAATGACACAATAAAGGGAAACAATATTACTGATTTACAAATAAGGCCATTATGCAAACACAACAAAAGAAAAGGAACACTTGGCCCCCGTCACACTTCTAGATCACCTACTTTTGCTACTGGATGTGAAGACCCACTCCTGTGTCATCCTCTACTGTTAGTCAGATATTCATACAGCATCTGTTGTCTCTGTCTGGTGACTGGTCCAACAGATGCAGCTTCAAGCTCAGGAACCCGTTCTCCTCATCCCGCTACCAGTGAAGCATCTACAGAAGTAGGAGGTGAGTAGAATTAGTATGCATTTGGCAAAATTGCAGGGGGTCTGCTGGGATATGTTGTTTATGAAAAATAAAATAAGACAACAATTTAATTAATTAAGTGTGCCTGCCATGCCAATGGCAAACCACTTCCCCACATCCCCTCCACCTATATTATACATTAAAATGTGGGGCTTTTTCAGGCTTTTCAGAGTAGAACTTGAATGTCTGAACATAATTATTTTGATGATCCAGTTATCAAAATGTATGTATTTTGACATAATACATTAAATGATGCCAATAGAAATTCACTGTGGCTTCTAGTTTTCAAGATGGTGGGGTAGGGGCGCTAGCTACTCTTATGCCCAGCTTTCTCTGTTTGTGTGTACCCCATAGCAATGATTTGATTGGCTTATCACCCCATAGCGATGATTTGATTGGCTGATCACCCCATAGCGATGATTTGATTGACTGAGCAAAGTACATATTGAGGAACAAGTGAGGACAGAAAATTGAGGACGCCACAAGTGATTAGCCTTGAAGACTTGAGCATAAAAGTACTTGAGGATAAAAGATCACACCCGTGTGAAGTGAGGGGCACTCTTATCATCGTACATCATCATGACATAAAACACACTATGTCTAATTGTTCAGACACTATGACGTAAAATTCTCCATTCTCAAGCCTTGAGGACCTCAGGACTTGAGAATATAGTCCACTTGCCAGAATGTGAACCCAGGCCAGAGGCGTCTGGGAGAAATGCGAGGCCCTGTGCGATATGTTTTGGGGGAACAATGTGATGCGATTTTTTTGAATTAATTAATTAATTAATACATACTTCAGTGTATAATTCGACTGCGTTGCGCGGTCGCGCGGCCGATCTACAAGCTCACAACGCGTCGCGCTGCAACGCATTGTGAGCTTGTAGATCTGCTCTAATTCTGCAGCGCAAGCTAGCACGGCACTGCGCAGCGCAAAGGGGGACAACAGGGGGCCCCACGACCGAACGGCCGGGCGTTGCTTAACGGGAGGATGAATAAGTGATGCCGGTTAGGAGGAGGAGGAGGCGACGCGCGGCCGTCGGAGGCCCCCCTGGGGGGGCGGCTCCAAACCGACCGCAGCTTAAATAGGTGAAAAATCAACTGCGACGGAACGGGCTGCGATGCGATTATTGTTTCTAAAAAAAAAAAAAACACTGCCTAGCGCGAGGCCTCGCATGCGCGAGGCCCTGTGCGGCCGCACCACTCGCACTACCCTTAAAGCGGCCCTGACCCAGGCATGTTGAGTACACCAACGTTTTATGTTAGAAATATTGAGTATGGGTCCCCAGCATGTAGAAACTGCCAGATGCTAACTTGCAGTTGAGCAATTTTCATAACTGGCATAATATGTGACAAATACCATTAACAACCTATATTAAAATATTCAACATTTCATCATGCTTTATGTAGCATTTGACGTGTCAAACCAGGGGGTTTTCATGATGCTGATCCAAGCATTAGTTTTGCAAAAAAAACACTCATTGGGCTAAAAACGGCCATTCCCACTTGCCGAATTTGTGATTTGAAATTTTGAATATTTTGCCTTCTATAGGTTGTTAATGGTATGGTCACATGTTATGTCAATTATGAAAATTGCTCAACATATGCAATTTAGCATCCGGCAGTTTCTAAATGCTGGGGACCCATACTCAACATTTCTAACATAAAACCTTGGTGTACTCAACATGTCCGGGTTCACAATGTGGCTCTATGGGCCGGCAAGTAGACTAATAAAAGGACTTGAGGATATAATGTGAGGACAGACAAGTGAGGACGCCAATTGTGATTGGCCGGAATGTGATGATGTATGATGACAAGAGCTTCGGGTGTGATTTTCATCAATTTGATGTCAAAGCACAACCAGGGCATACTGGTGACATCATTGCTGTGAGACGCAGTTATAAGTATAGAGCACCGATGTATGTTAATCCCCATAGGCTGGGGATCTTAGATCGCGTCGTATAAGAACTGTTTGAAAAATAAACAAATCATTTCACTCATATGAAGAATCAACTGACGCTAATCAAAACGCTAATGTTACTGCTGCCAAATTAGTTAAATCTTCGCTAGAAACAAAAATCAAATCAAATATGAGTGACTGTCGTAAATGATACAGAGACATCTCCTCGACAATATCGCAGAGACAGTTTTTTTTTGACCACAAGTCTTATATGAGGCGATTTTAAGGTGGCCCAATGTTATTCTCCATAGAGACAAACTTCTGCGAACCCCTTGAACCAGAGGATGAGCGAGTGACATCAAGACTTTGCCGCTCTATAGCACCTCGCCCTAAACCATCACACAAAATGTCCACTTCTAATCCACTGTGTTGTGCAGCTCAAGCTGACATGAGAAAATGTCATCCTGAAAAGACAAATGTACCACTCTTTAAAGAAATAAACCAGCTGCCAATCAGGTTCAACATTGTCCCAATTGGATGATGGAGGTGTATTGAAGACACATATGACGATTTACGTGTGTCCGAGCAAATACAAATTTCGAAACATTGCAACTGTTTTAATTCAGCTCAGGGCTTATTGCGACCGAAGGTCGCAGTTAACTATGGAATCGAGCATTTCCTGTCAGTTAGTGTGTCGGGCACGGGGTGCCCAGGTCTCGTGACATCATGTGACATCATCAGGGATGGGGATGTGGAGACCCTGATGTCATAGTAAATGCGACCTGCTGTCACAGTTAAGCCTGTATCGTGCCTGCTTCAAGTTGTTTCCTGAACAGTGAACCGTACACACACTTCTCTCGCTTGTCTATTTTCTAGTAGTTTCTAGTTGTTTGTTCAAATATTGTGTTTTATAGTAGGCCTATAGAAACATAGTCATGCTGAAACAACAGCGATAGGTTGTGACACCGTTGTTCTGACCCTTTTAATCACCAGGGCCTTAAGCCATCAGTGCCCAGTCCTGGGCACATTTTTGAGTCAACAGGGTCATCAATGTCAGCTGCCCTTTTTCTGGCACACTCAATCTTGCTGTGATTGAACATCAGACGACAGCTTTGGTGATATTTTTGCATTATTCCTTCGTAAAGTGTCTTCAATGCCAGTGCCACCTCCATCATCCAATTAGGACATGTCAAAGCTGATTGGCAGCTGGTTAATTTATTTAAAGAGTGGTACATTTGTTCTCAAGATGACATGCATAATGAGTTGGAACTCTTCCCTTTAATCAGTCTGACAGAGACAACACCTTCTGCAGTCAGCACCAAGGTTCCAAGAATCTAGTACGGAACCAGTTCTAGAACCAACGTTATTTTGGTGGAAAAGGGGCCTTGTGTGACGGTTTAGGCCAGGGGGCAATTAGTTTACCACCTATCCTTACTAGAATATCTACTATAAACACATACATACCCACAGGTATGCGATACAACTATGTTGAAACAAAGTGCTCTACACCTAGCCCGGTCATTCATCCAGTGTTATAGAGTATGCGTGTGACATCATCATCAAACCCGGAAGTTATGCAGGAATGCCTACTGAGTGGCAAAAAACTACTTTCTGGCCTTGACAGCCCATGCATCCAAACAGAAAAGTCCTATCTGATTGCATTAAACAATGTTAAACTCACTTTGCCTGTTGCTTTGCCACTCGATTTGCCACTCGATGTGCCATTCACTTTAAGCATGCGCATACCCTCTATTAAGTCCAGTGCAATCTGTATACCATCCAGGTAAATGGCTTTCCCATGCTGGCACATACTGTCAATTCAGGTGGGGTTATCTAGTAACTACAATACTACAACTCACTAGACTACTAGTTGCTGTATATACAGGGCTAATTACATAGCATCTGTAGAAGTAGAACAAGTGAAAATAAGATGAAGTGTAAAATACGGTAAGAATAACACCATAAAGTACTGTATAAAAATAAATAAAGAAAATCACCAATTTAAATGTTCATTCCATTGCAGGGCTTGCCCGTCAGATGAGCAATGAATTAGTGATGGAAGCTCAAAGTGTCCTGGAATACTTCAGTGAACTTGAATTGAGGTGCAACAATGAACTAAAACGCCCAGTCGCACAACAGTTCCCACAGATTGGTGAACAGCTGAAAACCTTTAAAGATTGGTGCAACCAGTACAAGCTCAAGTTTCAACTTCCTTTAATCAGAGCAGGTGGGGAAGAGGAGAGTGTGCTCGCAGAGTTCCTAAAAACAAGACACTCATCTCCTTTCAACAGCAAAGACCTGACCAAATGGATGGACTGCAAAGAGAGAGAAATAAACAGCATGAGCTCCCTCACTACGATGATGGAAAACACAAAGATTGTCTCTTCCAATGAACTTGAAACAATCCTCAATTCAGAAACCCACCATGCTATATGCTTTGCTTTCACGTCACTGCAAAGTTCTGAACCATATCTGTCAGCTTTATCAAGCTACCTAAGAGATGCACCCAAACGTGTGAGCACTCAAGATACTACAACTTCAGAAGGGGAAAAATGGTACATTTCAGAAGTGACAGAAATGAAAAATAAAGCAAAGCTGTTGATTGATTTTTCAGAGGCTAACAAAGACAACAAGGACATCCAGTTCCTCATAACAGCTACAACAAATGAGAGTCAAAGGGGAGCAAGCATCTACCATTATGAAGATGGGTCATTGGCCAATGATAATTTTCAACCACCTTCAAAGCCTGAGAAATTATCAGCAAGTGACACAACCCACAACAGTGTGACACTCAAGATGCATGCACCGCAATTTGGAGCAGATAATATCAGCCGCTACTCTATTGAGTACTGTGTCACTGGACAAGATGACTGGCAGCAACACACAGAATCCAAAGCTGATGAAGTTACCATTTCCAATTTGTCTCCTAACACAGACTACGTGTTCAGATACCGAGCAGTGTGTCCAGTTGGCAGAGGGCCAGCCAGTGAAGTCAGTGATTCCATGAAAACTTTACCCACAAGTCCACCTGGAAAACCTGGAGTTTCACCAAACTCACATGGACTCTCAGTTACATGGGAGAAACCCACTGAGATTGGAGATGGGGTGACTGTGGAGAGCTACAGTGTAGAGTACGCTAAAGTATCCACTGAACAACCGCAATGTGACAAAGTGACATCACAAACTGAAATGGCCATCATTACTGGTCTTGAGCCAATGGCAGAGTATGAAGTTCGAGTCACATGTGAATGTGGTGCAGCTGGCAGAAGCAAGGAAAGCAGTGCAGTCACTGTTCAGACAACATGTGACTTAGTGAGTGTTAGTGAATTAGTGATGGAAGCTCAAAGTGTCCTGGAATACTTCAGTGAACTTGAATTGAGGTGCAACAATGAACTAAAACGCCCAGTCGCACAACAGTTCCCACAGATTGGTGAACAGCTGAAAACCTTTAAAGATTGGTGCAACCAGTACAAGCTCAAGTTTCAACTTCCTTTAATCAGAGCAGGTGGGGAAGAGGAGAGTGTGCTCGCAGAGTTCCTAAAAACAAGACACTCATCTCCTTTCAACAGCAAAGACCTGACCAAATGGATGGACTGCAAAGAGAGAGAAATAAACAGCATGAGCTCCCTCACTACGATGATGGAAAACACAAAGATTGTCTCTTCCAATGAACTTGAAACAATCCTCAATTCAGAAACCCACCATGCTATATGCTTTGCTTTCACGTCACTGCAAAGTTCTGAACCATATCTGTCAGCTTTATCAAGCTACCTAAGAGATGCACCCAAACGTGTGAGCACTCAAGATACTACAACTTCAGAAGGGGAAAAATGGTACATTTCAGAAGTGACAGAAATGAAAAATAAAGCAAAGCTGTTGATTGATTTTTCAGAGGCTAACAAAGACAACAAGGACATCCAGTTCCTCATAACAGCTACAACAAATGAGAGTCAAAGGGGAGCAAGCATCTACCATTATGAAGATGGGTCATTGGCCAATGATAATTTTCAACCACCTTCAAAGCCTGAGAAATTATCAGCAAGTGACACAACCCACAACAGTGTGACACTCAAGATGCATGCACCGCAATTTGGAGCAGAACATGTCAGCCGCTACTCTATTGAGTACTGTGTCACTGGACAAGATGACTGGCAGCAACACACAGAATCCAAAGCTGATGAAGTTACCATTTCCAATTTGTCTCCTAACACAGACTACGTGTTCAGATACCGAGCAGTGTGTCCAGTTGGCAGAGGGCCAGCCAGTGAAGTCAGTGATTCCATGAAAACTTTACCCACAAGTCCACCTGGAAAACCTGGAGTTTCACCAAACTCACATGGACTCTCAGTTACATGGGAGAAACCCACTGAGATTGGAGATGGGGTGACTGTGGAGAGCTACAGTGTAGAGTACGCTAAAGTATCCACTGAACAACCGCAATGTGACAAAGTGACATCACAAACTGAAATGGCCATCATTACTGGTCTTGAGCCAATGGCAGAGTATGAAGTTCGAGTCACATGTGAATGTGGTGCAGCTGGCAGAAGCAAGGAAAGCAGTGCAGTCACTGTTCAGACAACATGTGACTTAGTGAGTGTTAGTGAATTAGTGATGGAAGCTCAAAGTGTCCTGGAATACTTCAGTGAACTTGAATTGAGGTGCAACAATGAACTAAAACGCCCAGTCGCACAACAGTTCCCACAGATTGGTGAACAGCTGAAAACCTTTAAAGAGCAGTGCAACCAGTACAAGCTCAAGTTTCAACTTCCTTTAATCAGAGCAGGTGGGGAAGAGGAGAGTGTGCTTGCAGAGTTCCTAAAAACAAGACACTCATCTCCTTTCAACAGCAAAGACCTGACCAAATGGATGGACTACAAAGAGAGAGAAATAAACAGCATAAGCTCCCTCACTACGATGATGGAAAACACAAAGATTGTCTCTTCCAATGAACTTGGAACGATCCTCAATTCAAAAACCCACCATGCTGTATGCTTTGCTTTCACGTCACTGCAAACTTCTGAACCATATCTGTCAGATTTATCAAGCTACCTAAGCGATACACCCAAACATGTGAGCACTCAAGATACTACAACTTCAGAAGGGGAAAAATGGTACATTTCAGAAGTGACAGAAATGAAAAATAAAGCAAAGCTGTTGATTGATTTTTCAGAGGCTAACAAAGACAACCAGGATATCCAGTTCCTCATAACAGCTACAACAAATGAGAGTCAAAGGGGAGCAAGCATCTACCATTATGAAGAAGGGTCATTGGCCAATGATAATTTTCAACCACCTTCAAAGCCGGAGAAATTATCAGTAAGTGACACAACCCACAACAGTGTGACACTCAAGATGCACGCGCCGCAATTTGGAGCAGAACATGTCAGCCACTACTCTATTGAGTACTGTGTCACTGGACAAGATGACTGGCACACAGCATCCAAAGCTGATGAAGTTACTGTTTCCAATTTGTCTCCTAACGCAGACTACGTGTTCAGATACCGAGCAGTGTGTCCAGTTGGCAGAGGGCCAGCCAGTGAAGTCAGTGATTCCATGAAAACTTTACCCACAAGTCCACCTGGAAAACCTCAAGCTTCACCAAACTCACATGGACTATCAGTTACATGGGAGAAACCCACTGAGATTGGAGATGGGGTGACTGTGGAGAGCTACTGTGTAGAGTACGCAAAAGTATCCACTGAACAACCGCAATGGAACAAAGTGACATCACAAACTGAAATGACCATCATTTCTGGCCTTGAGCCAATGGCAGAGTATGCCGTTCGAGTCACATGTGAATGCGGTGCAGCTGGCAGAAGCAAGGAAAGCAGTGCAGTCACTGTTCAGACAACACGTGACTTGAAGTCATTTCTGAGAGACCTGGGGTTGGAGGATCAATACACAGAGAAGTTATCCTTGAGCACAATACTCCAGATTAATAAGAAGACCATTACAGATGAACCTGCTACTTGTCATTCAGATCTTGCATGGCATTTTCTGAAGAAGTTAATGATGGTCAATGTAACAGCGAGGAATGTGAAATGTTCGCCAGTATCTGAACCAAACAGTGATGCTTCTTTTGATTTAGATGTTGATAGTCTGCTTAAGAGTCAGGACTCAGATATGATTCACCCCTTAGACATTGTCACTGCTATTTTTCTGTGCTCCAATGGTTTGCTACAGCAGGAAATGGCATTGAAAATGTCCATGTGTCAGTTTTCATTGCCGCTGCTACTTCCTAATTGTGAAACAGGTCAGTGTCAGTTCATGCTTTGGGCAATGAGAGACATTATCAAGAGGTTCAGATCTCATTCACTTCTAGATCCGAAAAGCTTTATTGAAGACAGAATTGTTCTCGCTGAACTTCCAATGGTGTCTTTTGTAAGACTGGGTGAGTGCTCCTTGTCCAAGTCAAAGATTCTCAATGATCTACTGAGTAATCCCCAACAGTATCATGACACATTTGTTCACCGAAACATGGCAGGTGGTGATCGTCCAAGGAAAATATCTGATGGATTGGTTGAAATTAGTTGGTATCTTCCATGTGGAAACCCTAACATTGACATTTTCGGAGAGCCAGTAGCCATAGCTAACCTCCGGGGGGACATCAAATCCTTTGAAAAACAATACGAATTTCTTTGCCAGACATCGGCAGCAGTTTTTGTGTTCTTTGACAACATGGACTCTCAGTACAAACTAATGAGCAGCCAAAACAACAAAGCACAGCTGTTCTTGGTCGGTAACGCCCAGAGCAACGGTTTCACTGTTGATGCCCTTAAACAAGTGGCAGTTAAGTTTAAACTGAACAACAACAACTTAATTTTGAAGACTGAAAAGATTAATGATGCAGACTTCGTCAAAAACCTGAGAGAAAAAGTCACCAATGTGGTCAAAAGCTCAAAAATGACGATGAAGATGGAGAAGATGACTGCTGTTGCCAAACAACTTGACATTGAAGTTGATGAAGACTACCCAGAGTGTCAGAAGGCCAAGAGAAATGCAGACGCCATCACCTCAGACATACAAGACATTCTTAAGTACAAGGATGAGCAGCTTCCCCTGCAAGGGAAGATATTGAAAAAATTAGCTCGTTTAGAGAAGGAGGGATTCAGGCTTAAGAAAGCTGGCGATAAAAACAAAGAAAATTATAAACGTGAGCTCAAGCAAAAGAAAAGAGAACTTCGAGAACAACAAAACAAGCACGGCATGTCAGAGGCCATGGCCAGCTTCATAAGTGCATTATCAAGCCCAGGGATTGAGAGGTCTTATTTTTTGAAGTGGATGCGAATGAACCTTGATAACTTGTCCCGAGTAACACTCTCTTCTCTCCGTGAACAGTATAAAGAGAAATGTCAGAGTCCTGACAAGAAGGATGAAATTAAAGAGCTTGATAGACAACTTTCCAACATTTCACTGGGGATAGAACACTTCTTGCGTGAAATGGGTCAGCTATATGAGTCTGCAATGTCCCTTCAGGAAACTTGTAAATCACAAAAGCTACGCCATCTTCCCAAATTGTGTGCAGAATTGCTCCTTGACGGATTTCCCATGGAGTTGGTTGACGGTGATGCATCCACCATTCCTCTTACATGGGTGAAGGATGTTCTCACTCAGCTAAATGTCTTGGTAGGGAAGAAGAACAAACTCCTGGTCCTAACAGTTCTTGGAGTTCAGAGCACAGGAAAGTCCACGCTCCTTAACACCATGTTTGGAGTTCAGTTTGCTGTCAGCAGCGGTCGATGCACTCGAGGTGCCTTCATGTTGCTCGTCAGAGTGGAAGAAGACTACAAACGTGATCTGAACTGTGACTTTGTGCTAATCATTGACACTGAAGGTCTGAAGTCGCCAGAACTTGCACAATTGGACAATAGCTATGAACATGACAATGAGCTTGCAACACTTGTTGTAGGCCTTAGTGATGTCACTATAATCAACATTGCGATGGAGAATATAGCAGAGATGAAAGACATCCTGCAAATCGTTGTCCACGCTTTCCTCAGGATGAAAGCAGTGGGGAAGATGCCCAACTGTCAGTTTGTTCATCAGAATGTGTCAGATGTAGCAGCCCCAGACAGTAACCTACGGGACCGGAATCTACTGTTGCAACAGTTGAATGAGATGACTCAAGCTGCTGCCAAAATGGAGAAAAAGGAGGAGAACAAGAACTTCACAGATGTGATGAAATACAATCCAGACAGTGGGAACTCGTACATCCCTGGACTCTGGCATGGGAATCCACCAATGGCACCAGTAAATGCAGGGTACAGTGAGGCTGTTTATGAGTTCAAGAAGAACATAATCCAAATTCTGGCCAATGGAAGCAGAAAGGCATCTGCTAATAAAGTACTGGACTTTCTGGAATGGACAAAAAGCCTGTGGACCGCAGTACAACAAGAGAACTTTATCTTCAGTTTCCGAAACAGCCTTGTGGCCGATGCCTACATGAAGCTTTGCAAAGAATCCAGTGAATTGGAATGGAACTTCAAAAAACACATGTACGCATGGGTTAAAGATGCTGAAACAGCGATCTCAAACTTTGGAACTGTGAAGTCTAACGTACCAAACCTGGAAGAGTTACTGACTCATTTGAAGAAAGAATCCTTGAAAGAGCTGTCTACATGGGAGACAAAACTCCTTCAACATCTGACTGACTATTTCAAGCAAAAAGAAGAAAACATCCATCTTGTTGAGAGATACAGAGAGGACTTCTCAAACAGTGCAAAAAACCTACGAAAAGAAATTGAGAACTCTGTACGCAATCAACTGGAATCTGCTGTTGAAATCAGACGAGGGATGATAAGTCTTGACGGAATGAAGAAGACCTTTGCAAAGCAATTAGAGGACAAGGTGCTGAACATAATTGAGGAATGCCGTACGAGTGATAAGATGAGAAAAACGATTTCATCGTCACTAGACAAACAATTTGATGAGCTGTGGAAACAAACTGAGAGTGAATTAAAGTTAACGGCTTTACAAGACATTGATGTCTACAGTATAGTCGAACATCAGCTGTGGTCGGACCTATCTCCTAAGGGGAGTTATGCTATTGAATTACTGGAACAAAGACGCCTGCGACAATGTGGAAACGGGAACTTCGAAGTGGAACCTGGAAGAAACATTGTCTCACGCAAATGGAATCAATTATTTGGCAATGAAAAGGCTGCACAAAGGCTAGCTGACAGGATTATAAAGGATTGCACACGGGATGTGTCTGAGAAAGTGGAAAAGAAAACCAATTACCATGACACTTACATCTCAGAGATCCTACATAAGATTGATGACATGTTGAGTGTCAATGGAGATGTTAAGACGGATATTAAGTTTGAAGTGCACTTAAAACAACACGTGTGTGGTCTGTCAGCTCAAACGTTTCAGAAAATGCACAAAGATTTCATAGAGAATAATGACCCACAGGTTTGTCTAAACAAACTGAAAAACGAGCACCGTTCTGCCTTTAAAGATTTGTTCAATAAAAAAGACCAGTGTCAGAAAAAAGCTGAGCAATTCACAAACCTCTGCCTGAGACCTGCAGTGGAACACAATGTCACCAGTTCCTTGGGTCCAGAAATCGTTGATGCAATGCTGGCAGGCAAAAATGCTGATCAATTTAGCACGCGGTCATTCTTCCAGCATTCCCTTTTGAGCTATTTGCTGTCAGAGGACCGTCTTGAGACCTATGTGAGCTACATTGACTCATATGAAGATTTTGTTCGAGGCTGGATATCTAACAAAATTGTGGAACAATTCTCAAGTGGGCATGAGCTGTTTGAATTGGAACAAAAACAAATTGAAGCAAACATCAAGTACATAACTTGTGCTATCACAAATGCCCAAAAGGAAAACATCACTGTGGAGACTTTTGTCCAAAATATTTGCAATGGAATTGGTGATAAACTGGTCATTCCACAGGATGCTCTGGAAACTGTCTTGACCCTGAACAAATCAAACCAGAAGGATTTTGCTCATTGGCTTACAAAGTCTGTGAAAGAAATGGAACAGACACTTAAGACGACATTTAAAGAAAATGACCTGTCAGCAAAACTAAGGTTACTTGATGTGAAACCCCAGAATGAGCTGTTCAACAGAATCTTTGGATGTGGGAATCAGTGTCCATTCTGCAAAGTGCCTTGTGAGGCAGGAGGCAAAGAACACACGGAACACTTTGCCTCAGTCCACAGACCAAAGGGTCTTGGTAGAGTTAGATGGAGGGAATCAAAGAAACTCACTACTGATGTGTGTTCTTCCTCAGTGACAAGTGAAGATACATTCTGTAATTCTGAGACAAAGGGTGAGTTTCACCCTTATAAAGAGTACAGGGACATTTTCCCCAGCTGGAAAATTCAACCAGACGAAAGCATTGAGGCATCAGACTACTGGAAATATGTGATGAGGAAATTCAACAATGAATTTGCCAGAGAATATGAAGCAGAACCTGCTGATATTCCTTCAGCTTGGATGGATATTGACGATAAACAGGCAAAGAAAAGCCTTGATGAGTCCTTTAACATCAAAAATTAGTCTCCACTGTGCTTAACCTGGGAGCTATTTGACGGCATCACTCATGACTAGGATTTCCTGCAATGTATCAATCACCAGACTCCTCACTTTTGATTTTTCTTTTTCTTTGGTTCTTTGGACTTTAGTTAGAATCTTAGCTTTTGATCATTCATGTCCCATACTATGGTATGTTTACTCTGATTTATGTGCAAATAAAAATCTACTTTAGTATGTTTACCTGAATTTAAAACATATTCATTGCAATTGAGACCTGACTTTGTCGAATCATTATGTTATTGCAGAGACACGTTTAATGGCCGCAACATAATTTGGGCGCTCGTCAGAAACATTGTTTGGCACAAACATAATTTTGACAGCTCATAGTGAAATTTGGGGGCTTGTCAAAATGTTCTTATGTTATCATACCTGTACTTATGTTTGTAAAATGTTAAGTGCCCTGAAATTGTACAATGCACATACTTCATTGATATTGTGTGCATTGTCATAAACCAGCTGAAGCATACTTTAAGCTGTATGCAAAACTAACATCTAAATACATTTTTTTATTACATGTGAATAAAGAGACCAAATCAGCAAACTGCCTATGAATGTCTTTAACGTTTCATTATAAAGTGTATTAAGGGACAAACATAATTACCATCACATGGTTGTTTTTACTGTCTAAGACTCTAGTAAGAGTTTTATTATTATATTTACACTGTGTGTGTGTGTGTGTGTGTGTGTGTGTGTGTGTGTGTGTGTGTGTGTGTGTGTGTGTGTGTGTGTGTGTGTGTGTGTGTGTGTGTTACAACCCAGGCTAGGGGTCTCTAGGTGTAACATAAAAAGTGGACTTATTCCTTCCCAGTCCCCAAACAGCCAGGCCACACAGGTTCACAATCCCCAGAATTAAGGATTTATTTTCATAATTTACAATACAAGTCATGATAGTGCACATTACCTCAGGGTGGGATCAAAAAGCCTGATTACAAAAATAAACCGTTTCTTACCTAACAAAAGGAAACCAAAAATACAAATATCTAACCTAACCAACTCTAACAAAAACAAAGGGAAAAACTAAACACAAAATAAGTCACCCACCCCTACATTATACCCACAAATCTAAAAGCAGGACAAGCAGGACTGAAATGCTGGTGTTTGGAAGCTGGCTAGAAAGAAAACCACACACACACACACACACACACACACACACACAATTATACTGGCAATTATACGGAACATATAATACTCTTTCTTTTGGCTGACTAAACATTCCGTTTTAACCGTTATCTTACCGTTAACAAAAACAACTCACAAAACAGATTTCTTCAATTCAACTAACAGTAATGTTTTAAAAACAAATCTGTTCTCACTTTTGCTGAAAAACTATACACAAACCACTGCCACTAACAACATTTGGATACTACTGAAAATGCTGAGGTCTTTTGTATTTGGATATTTAACCTATAGGGGGGTATAACTGTAATCAGAGCTTTCAGTGCAGTTTGGGTTGTTCTCGGAATGGTGGGCAGGCTGGGAAGTTTGGGAACGGTGGGAAGGTTGGCAATGCGACTGAGAATGGTGGGTAGACTGGGCCGGCACGGAATGGTAGGCAGGCTGCGAATGGTTGGCAGGCTGAGAGTGGTGGGCAGGCTGGACCAGCTGGGAATGGTGTGTAGGCTGGGCAGACTGCACCGGCTGGGAGTGGTATGTAGGACCGCTGTAGCCTGGGTAGGGATTAGAGACTGACACGGGAGTGGATTTTCACTCCTGTCCTGTCCCACTCCCACAGAAAAAATCCTGTCCTGTCCCAATCCTGGGCCAGAGTTTAAAAAAAAATCCTGTCCTGTCCCACTCCTGTAGAATGACTCCTGATCCCATCCCGCTCCCACTCGAAATTACTCCCGCTCCCATCCCGCTCCTGTTTTTTTTTTTTTATGTTAGTCATTAGGAAAGGCAATTGATTGATCGATCCATCTATCCATCTATCCATCTATAGGCCTATCTATCTATCACTTCTGGCTTCTCAAGACAGATAGCCTACCAATAAAATTAAAATAAATAAAGTGGACAATGTTGGATTTAACTTTGACTACCAAATACAGTTCTGACACTTCATTTAAGTCCTATACGGTTTTTCCCTGAACAGAACTTAAAGCTTAACAGTTAACAAGTGCTTTGTCAATTAAGATAAAAAAAAAACCTCAGTGTCAATTTAACTCTATATGATTAATTATTCAGTGTACAAGTCTATGTGTATGGCAGTGGTCCCCAGGGGTCCTTGAGAGAGTTCCAGGGGGTCCCCAGCTAATTAATAGTTTGGAACCAAATGGACCATTATGGGTCTGTAACAAATTATGTTATGGGAGTGTACAAATGGAACCAAATGTTGTTCCATTTGTACACTCAGAGTTAAATTAACATTGATTTTACAATATAAATTGGGGGTCCCAGCGATAAAAATGCCATTCAATGGGGGTCCATAGACTAATGCATGTCAAACTGGGGGTCCTTGAAAATAAAATGGTTGAGAATCACAGCTAGAACCGTAATACAAATCTTCTCTTATGCCCCTGGCATCTTTTCAAATGGGGGTCTGCGGGCTAATAAATGTCAATTTAGGGGTCCTTGACATGAAAATGTTTGGGAACCACTGGTGTATGCGACTCGGTTGGGAGAAAGAAAGGAGACGATGTATTGTAGAACATTCGCTCAGAACAGAACAGCTGTTCAGAGAGCTGTAACAGCGTTAGCATGTAGCTAACATAGCATCACAATTGAAAGTTGCAACGTTGCCACTGCCAGGGGAAACAAATGCATCAGGATGATCTGGCTATAAATAATCGATTAAATCACGGCACCGGCGCGATGCAGAATCATACACGGCCGCATTACGATGTCTTCATATAAAACTTTATAAGACGTCCAGCCCGACTGGTTTGCAATTGGAGGAGGTGTTTGACTGTTTGTGTTGTGGAAGCACTAGCACTGCTGGATTATGGGTAATGTAGTTGGCTCACAGAAAGATGACTACATCGATGTCAATCCCGCTCCTGCACGCTCCTGTTGATTTTCATTCCCGTCCCGTCACGATCACGGGATTAATACAAATATTAATCCCATCCCGCGGGAATCCCGCGGGAATCCCGTGACCCGCGGGAGTCCCGACAAAATGTCAGTCTCTAGTAGGGATGCTGGGGCATCTGAGGAGGGTATGAGAATGCTGGAGCTCTTCCATAAACCTCAAGAGGATCCTCTCTTCCCTTTGATGATTATTTTCCTGTTGTTCTTCAATCCATCTGTGTTGAGCCTCTTGCATCTTCTCCTGGAAGGACTGTTGTTCAGTTGACCAAGTGCATAGCTTTTGCATAAGCACCTGAGGGTGGTCTTGGTCCTAAACAATTTACAATTTAGGCATTTAACAGACGCTCTTAATCCAGAGCGATTTACAATAAGCAACAAAACAAAAACCATGGCAATACATCACATACATACAAAGTAGTTATCATGAAACATGCGTAAGCTAAGAACGTAACATTGGAATATCTATATAATGAAACTATACATATAAACTATACATACTATACTATACATATATACTATAAAGTGCTATGACTACATAAAAGGGGCATTGTGGAATACATAAATTAGTCTGCATGATATGACCAACACACACACACACACACACACACACACACACACACCTCACTAATCAGGGGTTGACACTAAGGTCTCAGAGGCATGTGCACAGGTCATGTTGTACTTGTCAGGCCCACTTGCCCTTCCTATATCCAGTTTTAAGGGTTTGTGTAAACACAAACATTGAAGACAAAAGTGACGCAAATTGTGATTGGTCAGCATGAGATGATGTATGATGATAAGAGCGCCCCTCACTTCACACAGGTGTGATTTGTATTATCTTATTTTAAGTGTAGCAATAGTGAAAACAGAACCTTATAGCACCTTATAGTGTGCTTAATTTACATTACACAGACCAGAAGACAGCACTCTTTAGACAGATATCTGGTGTTGTTTATAGACGGTTGCGTCCCCTCACAAACGTGCTTGCTTGAAAGTTTTATTTATCTGCCAGGGGCAGGTGTGCAACGCTTAGTGTTTTATTTACCTGCCAGAGGAAGGTGGGCAGCGCTTAGTGTTTTATTTACTTAGCAGGGGCAGGTGGGCAACCCTTAGTGTCAATGCCTGCTAATGCTAATATAATGTGGCTGTGGACAGTTAAGAAACCCACCATGTATACTAACTTCATTAGCAAGTACTAGAATAAACAATATATTTAATCATGATGCAATTAAACTACGCTAAAAACAATTGAAATTGATTCCAGGGGATATAGGCCTACTGTATGTTTAGTAGGCTATAGTGTGCACTGTGCATCTTGAGAGAGAGAGACAGACATACAGACAGACAGCCAGCCAGACAGACAGACAGACAGACAGACAGACAGACAGACAGACAGACAGACAGACAGACAGACAGACAGACAGACATTTTAATTTGACAGAACCCATCTGAGTTGGTGGGTGGTCGCTGTCGTTCTGCCCGCCACACGCGGCCTGCTCTCCCAACACACCTACCTGCACCAGGGCCAGTTGAAGAGGACAAGGAAGTTGAGAGTGAGGAGGATGAGGATGATGCACAGAGGAGGGTGGACTCATGATGTTTTGTGTCTGTAAAAATTACAACCCCTAAATAAATTACTTTTCTATTCAAAAGTTAGGTTTTCACGCTACTGGATGGTGGCCATCTTGAATTCCGGGGCCAAAACGAGGTCTTATGATTAAAATGGTGTCATATTTGGAATCCTCATGGTTGACTTGAAAAAGTGTCTTCATACATGATTCTAGGTCATCTGGATCAAAAGTAAATTTTTGGATATGGTGCCGTGCGCCATTTTGAATTTGGCCCTCTAGCAAAAAATGCCGGGATTTTTGCGAGGGACATGGGGGCTAAATATTGTATAAAGGGTCCACAGAGGTCAAATCAATCATCAAAACATTGTTGCCAGAGGATGGTCACAGAACCTATAGTTTGTGACTCTGCTATAAAGTTTACAATGTTCCAAGCTTCTTGTACTAGGCAGACAGGCCTTTGGCTCCACCTAGTGGAGGAATTCCAGACTGTAAGCCAGACCCCAGCAGAGACAGTCAGTGAGCTGTGGTCCTTATTGAAGCTTCACAATAACTTTATATTCATTCTATTTAAGTCTTTATGTTTATTCTATTCAAATGTGTGTGTGTGTGTGTGTGTGTGTGTGTGTGTGTGTGTGTGTGTGTGTGTGTGTGTGTGTGTGTGTGTGTGTGTGTGTGTGTGTGTGTGTGTGTGTGTGTACTGTATACAATACAATACTGTATTGAGAGTTTGAGACATATGTGTGCATATTGTCATAAACATTGTCAGGTCACATTATGTTTACCATACTTGAGACCATGCCCATTAACCTGAAGAGTTCACACTATAAAACAAACATTGTTCATGTTAACCCTTACAAGATGAAAGACGCCAATTGGCGTCTTCATCAGAATTCCGTAAATGATCAATGACGCCAATTGGCGTCTTCAGCTTTTCTTATTAATCTAACCATATTAACATCCTCCGGAGCGCTGTTTAAACTCCTGAGCTTATATTCCAACTACATTACCCATAAAACCCGTGTCACGTGACACACCGGCATCCTTTGCTATAAAACCTGGCCACCCCCCCGGGATCTGCGTGGGGAAGACAGTTTTGGAGTAGTCTATGGTGCGTGTCGAAAGTGAGTGAGTAGTATTGATTGATTGAGCGAGTTTTATAGCAGTAGTAGTAGTAGTAGTAATAGTAGTAGTAGTAGTAGTAATATTAGTAGTTAGTTGTAGTAATTTAGGTTTATATTTAGTTTAGATTCTTTAGTTAGTAGTCTGTTGTCTGTCTGTCTTTGTCTGTCAAAAAAAAAACAAAAAAAAACCAAAAAAAAGTGTCCGCGTCTTGCCGTCTTATCTGTGTATAGTATAGCTTTAGATCGTTAGTTTAGTGTGTTTATTTTTACCTGTTTAGTGTGTGTCTGTCTGTTGGTTGAGTGTTGGTTTGTCTGTACGTCTTGTTAGTTTATATAGTAGATTACGAGTGTAGTCGGTCAGTAGTCAGTGTCAGAGTGTAGTTCGACATGGCGCCAAAAAAACGCTCCAAGCGTCCATCTCCCCTTCCCTCTACCTCCACTGGTGGTGTGCGCCAAACAACCATGGAGGAACATCTCCGCATGGTCTTCGTCGGGAAGAAGGGCCGGCCCCGTAATCCTGATCCTCTTCCACCTCAGACCGACGAGGAGTTGTCTGGTAGCGACGGAGAGAAGCCAGGAGATGCGGTGGTGCCTCTTGTCCCCCCCGGGCCTGATGCTAAGCCCCTTGTCCCCGATGTCGAGCCTACTGTCGTCCCCGATGTGAAGCTCTTGTCCCCCGTCAAGAAGAAGAGCAGGCAAGCGGCTTCGCCCGGTCCCCAGCCCGGTGGCAGCGGGTTGCAGGATCGCGGCCTTCTCGCATCTACTAGCCCCAAGCCTGCGCCCAGTGTTAGCGGTCCCTCTCCCCGGCCTGGCTCGAGCGACGACACCGTGCTCCGCCGATCTACACGGGTTACGAGGTATTCCAAGGGGTTTGTCGCCCCCCCCCCCCAATCTTCCTCCGAAGAGGACTTTGAGCCGTTTCGAGACAGCGATGGAGCCGAACCGTCCCCCGATGAGCTCGATGGTAAGAATCTTATTGTCTGAAACATTGTTACGAAAAATGCCAACACATTGTAGCCAACACACATCAAAGCAAAGTGTCCATCATCATCACTGCTACAGCGGTGGAGTCCTAAGCGAACCAATGGGGCTTTCAAATAGATCTGTATTGAGCTTGCATGATGATCAAATGAACGTATTGTACCGTGGTTTATATGCTATATATTATGAGAAATGTTCCATTACTTTTTTCCCCATCTATTCAGTATTGTTTTATCGTTTATTATGATCCCTGTTTTTTTGTATTACTTTTCCGCGCCGCTGGGGGAAGGGTGGTGTAATGCAGGCCGCAAAGCTAAGCTAATTCATTATACTACTAAATCTATATAATATTGCGCTTGCATGATAATCAAAATAGTGTATTGTACCGTGGCTTATAGGCAAAATCATATAAGATGATCGCTAGAAATAAATGATTTGGATGATGTAGCATGCACGATAAAACTATCATATAAAAAATGTATTTTGACGATGACGAAGGTTTTCAGGAGGAGGCCGCCATCATGCGGCATGGCCGCATGATGGCGGCACCTTCGTCAAACCTTCGTCATCGTCAAAATACATTTTTTATATGATAGTTTTATCGTGCATGCTACATCATCCAAATCATTTATTTCTAGCGATCATCTTATATGATTTTGCCTATAAGCCACGGTACAATACACTATTTTGATTATCATGCAAGCGCAATATTATATAGATTTAGTAGTATAATGAATTAGCTTAGCTTTGCGGCCTGCATTACACCACCCTTCCCCCAGCGGCGCGGAAAAGTAATACAAAAAAACAGGGATCATAATAAACGATAAAACAATACTGAATAGATGGGGAAAAAAGTAATGGAACATTTCTCATAATATATAGCATATAAACCACGGTACAATACGTTCATTTGATCATCATGCAAGCTCAATACAGATCTATTTGAAAGCCCCATTGGTTCGCTTAGGACTCCACCGCTGTAGCAGTGGGGGGGGGGATACAACGATGGACACTTTGCTTTGCTTTGATGTGTGTTGGCTACAATGTGTTGGCTGAAATGGATCAACACTGAATAGATGGATGTGTTGGCCACAATTCGTATGTGATTGGCTACATTTTTGTATGAAGGAATGTAATTGTAGCGTGCACTCCAGCTAAATGATTATTTATTTGTACATATTTAGAACCGGGTGATGAGGAGTGGCACGATGATGAAGATGAGGTGAACAGTGATGTGGATGGAGGTGAGTAACTAGAGAGCTAAATAACTTGTGGATGTGGCTAAAGTCTGTCTGCATTTGGCACTATGGAGAACGCTACACCATGCCTCTAATTGATTGAAATGGTTGTTGTTTTACAGATGATGAACAGCCCATCATCTCGACAGCTGCAGATGCTGCCCCTGTGCCCATGGAAGCAGGTATAAATACAATGCACAGAACAAAATCATGTATATCATTTTATAGTCTCATCACATGTTACAGCTCCACCAGATGTATTCTACATGAATAAAAACAATGTTTTTTATGCTAATAATTGTGTATTCCTGTAATTTAGGTGATGCCAACTCAACGGCTTCGCCAGGGTGGTCTGCTGGTGGGTGGGAGCCACAGGACATCCCGTTTACTGGAGAGCCGGGTGTTCACTGTGACCTCAGTGCAGAGAGTGATCCAGTGGAGTTCTTTGAGCTGTTGCTGACCGATGAGCTGCTCCAGTATATTTGCGATGAGACCAACAGATATGCAGCGCAGTCCATCGCAATGGTGTGTATTGTGTATATTCCACATTGATGTTTTCCCAAATTGATGACTTTGTTGTAATTTCTGCAAATAAATCTAACTTATATATCTATCTATCTAGATCCAGGACCCACTCCCACACTCCACAGTGAAGAAATGGACGGATGTCTCTGTGATAGAGTTGAAGAACTTCTTCGGGCTCTTTTTCCTGACGGGCCTTGTGAGGAAGCCAACCCTTGTGTCATACTGGTCCCGGCGTAAGGCTAATGAGACACAGCAGTTCAGGCGCACCATGAGCCTGACCCGGTTTCTGCTGCTCAAGCGGTTCCTTCACTTCAGTGACCAGGAGACTCCAGACACAGCGGACCGCATGTACAAAGTCAGATATCTTGTGAACTATCTTCTGGCCCGGTTTCAGTCCATGTACACCCCAGAGAAGAACATATCGATAGATGAAGGTGTTATGCTATGGAAGGGAAGACTGGCTTGGAAGTGCTATAATCCGTTGAAACCGGTAAAATGGGGAATTAAATCCTACTGCCTAGCCGATTCAGCGACGGGCTACCTCTGGAACATGAAGCCATATACCGGAGTAGGCTGTGGGCTGGACACGACCGTGATGGAGCTTCTCGGACCGTTGTCCAACAAAGGCTACCATTTGTACATGGACAATCTGTACAACTCAGTGAACAGGTGTATTATGCTACTGTCTTTGGGAACCCATGTATGTGGGACGATGAGGAAGAACAGGGGGGAACCACCGGAGATGAAGCGGCTTAGCAAACCAGGCGACATGAAGCTGGGCGAGACTCTGATGCGCCACAACAATGACGGGGTGATGCTGTTGGCTTGGCGGGACAAGAAGGTTGTCAAAATGTGCAGCACCATCCACCCACACACGATGGTCACAGTCACTGAGAGGCGTAAGAAAGCCAGAGTGACGCCAGGCGAGCCAGTCAGGGATAAAAAAATTAAGCCACATTGTGTCAACGAGTACAACAAGTACATGAATGGTGTGGACAAACTAGACCAACATATCTCCTACTATCCGTTTGCCCGTAAGTCCTACAAGTGGCCTGTGAAGTTTGTCTTTTACATGTTTCAGATGGTGATGTACAATGCGTTCGTGTTGCACAAACTCAAGCAGGGCAGGACAAAAACTCTCCTGGACTATATCATGTTGGTGGTGGAGAGGTGGACATCACTGAGACCAGGGAGGCCGGAGGAGGAGGAGGAGGAGGAGGAGGAGGCGGCGGCGGAGGGGGCAGTGGGGGGTGATCGTCCATATAGGGCAAGAGCAGGTGATGAGAATAGGAGACTTGAGGTGCATTTGCGTGGCCATGTGCCAGTGAGAATTGACAAGAGAACCTGCAGGCTCCACCTGCTCAGTAACGGTCCCAATGGTAGACCACTCCGGCATATGACCCTGTATTACTGCCCTGATTGTGAGGTGCCCTTGTGTTTGTTCCCATGCTTCTTCGTTTACCACAAGGACAAGAATATCAAGCACTACTTTGAATAACTGTTCTCTTTTTTTTTCTTTTTTTCTGTCTTATTTTGAAAGTCTACACCCTCAACGTCAATAGAACTGTAACTACCCTGTATACCCTACACACACACTGTCAACGTCAAATAGAACTGTACCCTGTATAGCCTACACATACAATGTCAACGTCAAAATAGTGTAACAGTGCGGCTAAGCTGCTTCATCTCCGGTGGTTCAGGGGGGGAGGGGGGGAGGGGGTCCTACACACACACTGTCAACGTCAAATAGAACTGTACCCTGTATAGCCTACACATACAATGTCAACGTCAAAATAGTGTAACAGTGCGGCTAAGCTGCTTCATCTCCGGTGGTTCAGGGGGGGAGGGGGGGTCGGTGTCCTACACACACACTGTCAACGTCAAATAGAACTGTACCCTGTATAGCCTACACATACAATGTCAACGTCAAAATAGTGTACAGTATGTACACTATGTATTGCATTAGTATTTATTTATTTTCTGTAATTATTTTAAATTATAATGTTTATGTTCTGGTTATGTTCTAGTTATGTTCTGGTTATGTTCTGAAAAAATAAAAGTGCACTTTTCCAATTTGAGATACCTGTCGGGCTATTTTTACACTATTCTGAGGTTTATGGTTTGACTAAGCGAGTTTCAACTGTGATTTACTCTGTAATTGTAGATGGTAAGAACCCAATTTTTTTTTTATAATGCAGTATACATTCAAGTCTATATTTTGATACATATCATGGGCACCAAGTCATATCAAAACAATGTCCTTGGATGTGTTTTTTATCAAAACTGTGTTTCTTCGTAACAGGTTTTTGAGATTCATGCATGAATATACAAGGTACTGGTAAGACTATGTAGACATGGTATATATCAAAATGTGCGTTAGAATGTCTACATTTACCCCAAAAAGAATTTGAGTTTCTATCACGTTCCAATGCAGAGCTATGGGAACTTTTAGCTGGATAGGTCAGATTGGTCCTGACTGACCATGCTATTTATAGATGGCAAAATATCTACAGTGGTACATGTGAGAAACTTTTTTCTTTTTCTTTTTCTAACTAGACAACTCACCCTTTAAAATGAGATATGGCATGGGTGTGTACGCCCAGCAGAAAAAAAGTTCTTTAGAAAATAAAACTTCAACTGGTCATAACTTTTTTTGTTGTCCTAGAAACAGAAAACAGTGTAAATGCAGGCTCTTTTAAATGGCTTCCAACACAAGAACTAAACATTTTATCAACTCAGTTCATTTTTTTCCTGGAAGCAGACAAGTCAAGCTTTCTCTGAAGGTCTTTCGTTGTCACACATTCACAACAGAGAATTTTCAATAAATCATTCAAAAACGCCATTCTGCCATAGAGAAGTCTAAAAACTATATAGAAATCCATGAATATCTCAAAGAGTTAACCATAACCCCCAAATATATGTATTTGACCACAGACCATTTTTCAGAAAACTGTTAGGATATAGAGACTGATTTAAGAGATATTTTTTAAGAGATATTTTTACCATGAATGAATGTCCATTTTGAAACAATTAAATTTAAATAATGCTAAGAAAAAAGAAAAGAAGAAGCGCTCCGTGGGTCGCTTATGTAGAAAACTGCAGACAGGTGCTCTTTGGAGAGGGTTTCAATAATACAGCACACAAGTTCTTTAAACCTTCTATACGTTTGAATCAATAAAAGTCAATGTAGAAGGAGGCCAACTTTAAAGATGATCCAAGGCAGCTCTGTGCAGTTGTAGAAAAATCCTTTATTTCATGAGATTTAAAAACAACAACAAGGGTTAAAAAACAACCAACGCGTTTCGGCCTGATTGGGCCTTCATCAGGGTCAACTGAAGATGACTGCTTGGGCCTTCATCAGGGTCAACTGAAGATGACTGTTTGGCACGTCATTAAACAGTGCCAGCAATCAGCATCTCAATAGATCACATGAACAATACAAAAGAAAAATAGCACCTGGGTGTGCACACCTAACTATTACAGACCAACATAGCAAGCTGCACACTACATACAATAGATCAAGTAGAAATACAATATATATAAATGGAGAAAATGTATAAATGTTGGTACTATGTATACTTGTATAGGCCTACTATGTATATTTTTAAATCTCATGAAATAAAGGATTTGTTCTACTTCAACTGCACAGAGCTGCCTTGGATCATCTTTAAAGTTTGCCTCCTTCCACATTGACTTTTATTGATTCAAAGGTATAGAACATTTAAAGAACTTGTGTGCTGTACATATAATGCTAAGTTGAATTCCTATGATAAATGGATGTAAACTACGGCATATACCAACAACGCATAACATGAACAGTCAGTAAATGTTAGAATTTAATCAAAACCTTCCCATCCAAACAGACAGGTGACAGACAGGTGTCATTAGTGCTGATCATGAACAGCTGTGGGACCAGCAGCAAGCCTTTTAAAGCTCTGCTGAGGACCAGCCAGACACTCACGTCTTCCTCAGCAGTGGTCACTGGTCCAGCACTTCTTCTAACCTGTACAGTGGCAGCATTTGACCTTATGCAGACTGCTGCCATCTTGCCAGCAAGGTGCTAACTAGTTGCAACTTCCCATTGACAGCCTATACATTTATAACAGAAATGGTCTATCTAATTGTATTAAACATCAAACTCACCAACATTGCAGCTGTACGGAAAGCTTGAATTATCCTCTTTCTATCTGCAAAATGTTTGTTCATAAAAATCACACCTGTGTGAAGTGAGTGGTGAAACTCCATGTGGTGGTCCCCGGAGGTTCCAGACCCACAGGAACGCACCCAGGGTGCCGGCCCGGTTCCGGCGAGCCTCCCCGCGTCTCGCCCCACATTACACTCCTCCCCTTTTAATTTACTAGTACAACAACACAAAACGTGTACTCTCAACAGTCACAGTGTAACACCAAAATGCACACATAACAGTCAAATGATTACAATGAATGGGGGAATGTGTTTCTACAGGTTCAGGTGTGTCATTAGCACAGGCAACCTTGTCCGCTGTAGGCGAGGCTGTTGGGCACACAACCAGGGCTTCCACTCTTATTATCTTATCTTATCTAACACCATGCCAAAATTCAAGTGCAACATTTTTATGATTTTTTACATATTAAATCACAGGTTGTAGGCATTTTAGCTAATTTTAGCCAATGTGGACGCCATCTTGAAAACTATGCCTTTCTGCTTGTTCGTTTTTCCTAAAAATGTACTATGTTGTTTAGCACACCCAATAGTAACATAATCCATTGAAACTTTTATTTTATCAATTATTTTGATTTTCAACCATACCTATACATATCTAATATTTGAGTCTGTGCAAACAGACCACTAGGGAGGCCTACCCAATGTGTTTGCACAGCTTTTTGAAAACCTAATACCCATACATACACCACGCCAAAATTGAAAAACTTGTCACAAAAAGCCAAACCTCGGTGATTTCTTACAAGTCCGCCCCCCAGAGGAAAACTCTGTCTCATTTAAAGCTGATCTATTGCTTCCGAGACAGAAAGGAGCTAACATTCTGTTGTGTCAAACCATGTGACTCCCATTGGAAATGAATTGCGAGCTTGCATCAGTAAACAAGTCTCATGCATCAGCTATACATCAATCTGTTGTGCACGTGTGAGTCAGGCCTAAGGCCAACATCAGGAATGACCCCACCCACCCACACCAGGGACTGTTCACTCTGTTGTCTTCTGGCAGAAGGTATCGAAGCATTGGAAGTAAAACAGCAAGATTTTCCAAGAGCTTTTTCCCCCAAGCCATTAGACTTTTGAACAAGTGCAATATCCCCTAACCTTCTTCCCTCCATATGCTGCTATAAGGACTCCTGTTGTGCAATATCTGTCTCTCTATGAACTAATGGTGCTTTTTAATTTATTTGTTTTTAAAAGTGGATTTTAGATTTTAATAGTATTTTAGTTCTCTTTTAACTAGCATACTAAAAGCCAGTGAAACGACATTTCGTTATCTTATGCATTTTATGTATCTGCTGAATGACAATAAAGTTATCTATCTATCTATCTATCTATCTATCTAACAAGCAGATGCATAGTGCAGTAGTGTGTCTAAACAAATATAAAAAGGGAACACACTGTAAAGACAACTACGAACAGATGCACATGAACATTAACATACACTGAACTCATACACTGTCAAACCCGACTTACACTGAACTCATACACTGCCAAACCCAACTTTTTTCCCCAATGGTCCTGAGTAATACAACTTTAACGACTTTTTACACACATACATTCAAGAAAAACAAAAGCAAGCCAAAAACGAAGACAAACCAGTAAAGGAACAAAACAAACATGGACAAAAAGCAAAACAAAAGAGGGGGGGGATACACACTATTCACTCTTGTTTAAATGCCACTTTTCCCAACGTTTTTAAAATCGCTCCGCCTTGGTCCTCAGATTATGAGTCATTTTCTCCATGAGACATATTTCTTCAATAATTTCCATCCAGTGCTCCTCTCTAGGAGGGTCTGCTTTCAACCATCTCCTCGTGATGGCTTTCTTAGCTGCTATTAGCAATATTCTGAACAGGTATAAGTCCTCATGTCCTATTATGTCCTCTGATGTCAGTCCAAGGTATAAACTATGGGGGTCATGAATGATGTTATATCCCATAATTTTCTCCAGGTTCTGGTGAACACAGTCCCAAAATGCCTGCACCTTCTCACACAGCCAAAATATATGGGAGTGATTGGCACTAGAACACCCACACTGTCTCCAGCAATATTGCTGCTCTCCCATTTGTTTGCTTTTTATTTTTGGTGTAATAAAGAAACGTATCAAATTCTTCCACCCAAATTCCCTCCAACTCTTAGAGCTTGTTGAAGAATGTTGTGTTTTACATATGGAATGACAACCCGTGAAGGTGTTCGTTTGTATGCACCCGTCAATACACCAATTACCTTCCACTGAAATTCCTTTTTTGATTTCAGTATCATAGAAATGTCTTAATTGTAAATATCTGAAATAATCCGTTTTCCAAATCAAATTCCCTCTTAAGTTGTTCAAATGATTTGAAGTGTTGACCATCAATAAGTGTGCATACAGCCGTCCCCATCTTTCATAGGTTTTATCCATTACCCCAGGTTTGAATTTTGGAGTCTGAGCGGGCCAGACCAAGAGTTTACTGTCGCCTGTCAATTTATACTTTTTAACCACCTCGTGCCACACATCCAATGTTTCGTTTATAATAGGGTTGGCACCGGGTGGCGCCTGGCACAGATGCATCTCAATGACCTATATAATTTGGAGAGTGTATACAATGTATCTCAATTGTGCCGCATAATAGTATTCTTTAAGATGACTTTTGGATGTTTTAATGTCAAGGCCAACCAAGGTCAGACCCACCACTGCAACATAATGTTGAAAGCTTCAACATGATACAGTGTGGCATTTCTGTACTACCAACTGCACAATGTACCAGAAACATTCCCCACATAACAAATGCATTAGTTACATCACATATCCATAAGCAAAAGGGGATCGTACATTGAAGGCTGAATAAGGCTCTTTGGATGCAAGAAACAGCCTTTAAAGTGTAAAATGTGGTGAAAATAACCTGACATAGAGCAGACTTTCGGTCCTCAGACCATCATCAGCACTGAATGCAGGTTGCCCATGTTGGCTTTAAGTATAGGTATGAGGCCAAGGTAACCCATGGTATAGTGTGGAATGTCTGGTGCCAATAACTAACGCTGGACAGGGAGATGCAGCAGTTTTCAACGTTTTTTATTCAACCAAAATGTAAATCGTACAGGAGCGGGTCGGAAGAGAAGCCCAACGTAGGTTTCTCAGATAAACACAATAAGCACAATGTCTGTTCTGCTCTTCAGGCGCTCCCTTGGCCTGTGGGGGGATGAGAGCAGGCGATTAGATTCTCATTAAGCTTCACAAACACAGTCTTTCCGTGAGCGTGCTCCTCACTGGAGGGCTCGGCTTATAATGATAGGACGTGACGGGGTTCCCGTGCTTCAGGGTGACGTCATCCGTATAGCTTTAACAGTTCTTCTCTCCCATTAGCGGGGGTTGTCAGCTCAGAGCGTATGTCTGTGAGCCGGGTGGCAAATCAATGAGCCACTGCGCTCCACACAGTGCTCAGTATAATAATAATAAGGGTTTCTTTCTGACCTTAAGAGTTTATGCGTGCTCCGCGTCACCGTCGCTATGGCGGGGCTGCGCTCCTCTCGCAGCGCGGTGAATGGAGTGAGATTTCCTTTAATCGTATGGTCCGGTTTCCTCCTCTGTCCCTCGGACCCTTTATAAGCCCTGCCATGTTCTGTAGTACGCTCTCTGCACAAGTAATACCTAAAGAGCAGTCCAGCGCTTGTCAGTCTGTCATTTCACAAGAACACTATAAATAGAAACACAAGACACCCTGTACAGATTAAGTTAACCATTGGAAATCTGTAAACCATCTCTGTTGGAATGACAACACCCTGTTTGGCAGGGTTTGTTTATCTATGTATTTCACATGTGGCTCGATCCCTCCCTGGACTCTGTTCTGCAGCCAGCATCTAGCTGGGTCCTCCTTTGGTAACTGGTCTCTCCACGCCGGTGTCTGGCCAGCACAGGTATCTTCGATCTATTACACTCCCTTGTGGAGTTCCGTTCTCTACTACATACCGACTAGACATTTCTGATCCTACCCTAACCTGAATGGCCCTCCCAAACAGAAAATCTTTAACCCAGTTAAACACTCTCCCTCCCACCCCAGCCTTATGTAACCTTTTTAAAAGGCCTTCTTTCCACATCATATCGTATGCCTTCTCGACGTCAAAAAACACAGCCACAACAGATTCCCTATTTCCCAACGCCTTCCTCACATCTGCCTCCAGGCACACAACAGGATCCATAGTACCTCGCCCTTTTCTGAAACCACTTTGGTATTTTGCAATTAGGCCCTTGCTCTCAAGGTAATATGTTAGTCTCTCCGTTATCATTCGTTCCATGATTTTGCACATATGCGACGTAAGTGCTATAGGGCGGTAACTCGTAGGCTTTGTTGGGTCTTTACCTGGTTTTCCTATCGGTATGATCACTGCCTCTTTCCACCTTGCTGGCAACTTCCCCTCCTGCCATACTGTGTTATACAGTTTCAGGAGTTTATTTGACCCAATATCCCCAAGTTGTTTCATCATACTGTAACATATTTGATCTTTCCCTGGTGAAGTGTTTCCAGACTTTCCAATAGCTCTCTTCATCTCCTGCAACGAAAATGGGGCATCTAATATATCTCCTGTGCTCTCCTTCCTTCCTAGTACCCCGCTATATTCTCTCAGGGTCTGTTCCCTTCCTCTCTTTCCCTCCTCTGACAAGTTGTCCGAGCTGTGAACTTTCACAAACGCCTTCACCATCATTTCTGCCTTGTCTTTGTCAGCTACTGCCATCACCTCATTTTCTTTTAGAACAGGGTAACCCAATTCTCTCCTATTCCCACCCATCTTCTTAACCATCCCCCATACCTCTCCCACCTGTGTTGTTCTGCCAATGGTTTCACAAAATGCCCGCCAACTTGTCCTTTTTGCCTGCCTTATTGTCGAGTTTATTCCGTGAGTGGGATCATTATAATATTAAGTGCCGGCCCAGCTTATATTTGTAACTTCATGTTGTGTCATTTATGTATAGAGTGTTGGTGCTATTATGAAGTTCACTGCCTATACAGTAAATACTCTGTGTTATATAAGAACAGAGATCCTCTTATCAACCAATTGCAGTATATCTCAGGGATGTAGATATTAATACAGCTAATTGGGGGGTAAATGTGTTACCAATGTGTTACTAATACTATATACCAGGAATGCGAGTTCATACTAGGACAGGACATGGTATGGCGATAGGAAGTGTCGGGTGACAGAGGAAGGGGCGAGCTATACCAGGGGGCACGATGTGTTCGTTCATTCCTACAGAAACAATGTAGCAAACGGGATGACGCGTTTAAGTAAGTCCTTTTAATGTGTTATATGTTCGTTAAATGCTCTAAATTCAGTCATAAATGATGCATCTATGCAGTCGCTATATCTGTGAATTAATAGTATGTATCTTGTGTTTCCCTTGTGTTCGCAGTTATTACCTAAACGCCACGGTCTCAGATTCCTTTGTTGTAATGATCATCATGCTATTGTATTAGATCTAACACGGGCCAGACAAGGCAAATAAGGCTTTATACTGTACACAAGTGTAGTAGAAGTATGTTTGTACGTGTGTGAGTGTGTTATGAGATAATAGTAATAAAATGGCCAAAATCAAGTGATTGTTTACGGGCATTATTGCAACGTCGAGGCTATGTGTGTTTGAGTAATATAAATGTTACCTTGGTGTGTGTTAAATCACAGTTACCAGACCTGTTTGTTATAACCCCTTTGCGGAGGGTCTGAATCAGTAATTAAGCAAAGCTATGAAACAGCAAAGTTTAGTTATATCCGTATAGTAATAATTAAATGCTCTGTAATTCACCATAGTAATAAGTAACCGTGTGTAATCACCGGTGAGTAATAATTCATTGCGGTGTAACCCACCGACGTGTTACTGAAGCAACGGTACTTAATTCACCGTAGCTATTCAAAGTAATACGAGCATTGTGTGATCCGCAATGCTAAATGAAAGCCATTGGCCCGTGTTAGCTTAGCTGTTAGCTTAGCTACTACGTGATCAATGGTGGTTGTCTGCTGTTAGCGTGACGCTAGCTGTGAAGCAAGACAACGAGAGACGGCCATCCAGCGTTTGCGGAGCACCGCTGACCCGTCATCGATCGCCGTGTCCAAGGACCAGCGACCGAAACCCGTAGGCTGCCGGAGTAGCTGATATCTGCGGGAATCATCCGTTGCCGTATTGAGGTGACCTGAGTTAACTCGGGAAAGGATGCTAGTGGCGTGATCCTGCTGCTAAGGAGGTTGAGCCCTGGGTGCTAGGAAGCATCCGGTTTTGCCGACCTAAATAAAGAGTTTCAGTGCCCACATGAGTGCTTGTGCATTGGGGGGAATATCGCTGGGATTGTGTGTTGCAGAAAGGAACTGTGCATTGACTTTGGGGGGTATACCAGACCAAGCTAAATTGTAAACAAGCAAGCTAGCCACCTTCCCATTGACATTGCATTGTGCCTAGCAACCAACTAGCATTAGGCTAACGGTGGCTAACTGGCTGACTGACGCTAATGCTAAGCTAAAGGAGGGCTGACTGGCGCTAATGCTAAGCTAAAGGAGGGTAACTCCAGTTGGATGTTGTTGGGGCTAGCCTAGCCAATGCTAACGCTAATAGCATAGGAATTGGGGCTACGCATTGTGTATGTTTCACAGCACGACTGGCCGCCAGAGAGGAACGCCGAACCGGCCATCTAAAAAGAGAGACAAGGTTGGTGGGGGGGGGGCGAGCGAGTAGCCTCGTGTAACCATGGCAGCCTTAGATGCGTTAAAGAAAGCGCGCTCGGCGAGCCAAGGCGCGTTAACAAGGTTAACGACCAGAGCCAAAAGTACGGCTGCCCATAAGTCCGAAAGTGAACTTAAGGCTTTACTGAAAGACATGGATATAGGTTTTGATGAGCTTCTAACCTGTAGCACGGATTATAAAAGTGCAATGGAAGATGCTGGTGAAAACGCTATGGACATAGCTACCGTTAGTACGAGACTCAATGCCGCAAAGATATCCTATCTTTTGGCTCGGACAGAATTGCAGGAAAACTTATGGAAGCGGTTCATAGAAGAGTCTGTGCGGCGCGCCCTCAAGTGGGCGGCAGAGGCAGCAGACAGAGCGCGTCCTGCCCGTTACGAAGAACAGGATATTAACCTAAGTCTTATTTACGGGCTAGAGAGTGTAATCGAGCGATCATTAACAGACATGCAGACGTTACTAAACTCTTGGGAAGGTTGCATTTCTGACGAGAATTTGGCCAAGGTATTAGCTGAGATATATGCTTTGAAAGCACTTAAGAGTGCCAATCTCCAGGATTTAAAGCACAAAGGCGAAATAGTAATAGAAATGAAAGAGGAAATTAAACAAGAAAGTGTACCTCTCGCCGTTGACAATGGAGGAAAGAAGTCAGCCGGTAGCAAGCTGGCTGCTCAGCCAATGAAATTACCCCAATTCAGTGGGGAACGCATGCAATACTTCAGATGGAAGAAACAGTGGCATAGGATTTATGCACTCTTTGACAATCCTGGGTGGGGTGATGACATGCGTTACCAGCTACTGATTGATTCCATTGATAAAAGGATAAATGATGAATTAAGGCTTGATTATTGCCAGACTTCAGATGAGGTCTACCAGAAATTAGAACTCCACTACGGAAACGTAGGACAGATTGTCAAGGAGATTATAATGAAGTTGGAAAGTGTGCCCGCTGTAAGCAGTGGCCAGCCAAGGGAGACATTACATCTTGTTAGATTAATAGAGCAATCGGTGCTGGATCTAGCGGATCTGAATGCTGGCGACGTCATTCAGAATCAGCTCGTCATTCACAATTTAGAGGCTAAATTGCCGCCAGAAATGCAAGAACGGTGGCTTGTGATGCGTTGTAATCCAAATAATAATATTGATAGCCAAAACCGGTTCCCGCATTTCATTGCCTTCTTACGCGAGCATACAAAGGTGCTCGTTGAACAAGAACAATTAAATGCAAAAGGCATAGGGACCAAACGAAGTGATCCGAGCCCACGTAGCCGTAATAATGACCGACAGAATGATAAGCCGGGGAACGGGGCGCGCGAGAAGCGTGCTTCGACAAGGGCTACGTTTAGCGGCGAGGAGGCGCGGGGTTCGTGCGTAATCTGCGGGGAGAGCGATCACTCAGGGGCATTGTTCCGTTGTAAAATGTTCATGAAAGCCAACGTGGAAGGCCGGCGTGCGTATGCGAAAAAACATAAAGCATGCTTTAAGTGTTTATATCTACATGACGGCCAATGCAGAGTGCGCAATGACAATTTCCTGTGTAGGTTAAGTGAGTGCAAAAGGGACGGCTCGTCGCCTCCTCATAATTTCAAGTTGTGCCCCAAGGCGCGTCCACGTAATGGGGATAGTAGCACTAGTAATAATAATAATAGTGACAGCGCGAGAGGGGGGGCTAGTAGCGTGGGGAGGGACTCACGTGGGCCTACACATGAAATTGAACTTAAGCTTGCTGAGGCCGAGTTGACGCCAAAGCAACTAGCTATAGTGCGCAAAGCTTACACGAACAATACAGCCGCGACAGGCTGCACTGAGGGCGGAGAGATGCCTGCTCTGATGATGACGCTGGAAGTAACCACGAAAAGCGGTGATTGGGTGGGGGCTTTGATTGACCTCGCCTCTGATACGAATTATATCACCCACAAAGCTGCAGACAGGCTCGGGCTGAAAGGAAGACCTGTCACTCTGAGCGTGCAGGGCGTTGGGGGGATGAGAAAGACATTCAAGACGAAAAAATACTCCATTAAGTTGAAGACAATGGGGGAAAAGGGCTCTTCTCCACTGGACCATGACATGACTTGTTATGGTCTGAATGAGATTGCAAAGATCAATTGTCCAGTTAATCCTAGGCGCATTGCAGATCTTTTCCCGGGCACCGATCCGGAGGAGTTGAGACGTCCACTGGAAGTGGAAATACTTATCAGTGCGCGTGAGGGTCGTTTAGCCCCACAGCGGTTGGCTAGATGTGGAGATTTGGTACTGTGGTCGGGGATTTTGGGTAAGACGGTTAGCGGATGTCATCCGTCTCTATTCGACGCCAGTGAAATGATCACAGGACAGTGGGCGTCAACCCATTTTGCTCTTTCAATGAGAGGTGGAGCCGTTGAAATTAAGGCTGCTACATGCCATACCGACACCAGCGCGGCACTGTCTTGGTGGCGTTGGGACAGTATTGGCGCGGCATGCGATCCCCTGTGTGGGGGTTGTCGTTGTGGAAAATGCGCCCCTGGTGGCAAAGAGATGTCTCTCGCTGACGAGAGAGAAATGGAGATTGTCAAGAGGGGCCTGACTTTTAAGACAAGCGACTCTCACAGCGATGAGTCGCATTGGGACGCGAGCTATCCTTGGAAAGAGGACCCGTCTACTTTGCCAAATAATAGGGCGGCGGTTGAGGCCACGTTCTTAAAGTCTGAGAAACGTCTCAGGCGAGATCCCGTGTGGTACCAGGCCTATGCTAGCCAGGTGCATGAAATGCTCAAAAGAGGTGCTGCTGTCAAGCTGTCTAAAGCTGCCATGGACATGTGGAACGGGGCTGTTTGGTGGATCAACCATCTTATGGCACCAAACCCACACTCAGTTTCCACGCCAGTTAGGATAGTCTGGGACAGTAGTCAAGAATTCCGGGGCGTGAGTTTGAACAGTATCCTGCTGAAGGGGCCCGATGTTTTGAACCCGATCCGAGCAGTGTTGCTGCGTTTCAGGGAGGGGGAATACGCCGCCATTGGCGACGTAAGCAAAATGTACCACTCCGTTTGGCTAGAAGAGCGGGAGGTACATTTGCACCGGTTCCTATGGAGAGACTCAGTTGACAGCAAGATTGAAGACTATGCAGTTGTACGGGTCAATATGGGAGACCGTCCAGCGGGTAGCATAGCTCAAATAGCGATGCGCGAGACAGCGTATCTACCTCAGTTCACCCACATGGTTGACGAGAGGGACGTAATCGTGGAGAACGCTTACGTAGATGACATTTTTCTATCTCACAACTGCCCCCAGAGGCTGGAGGAGGTACTGGCGGGGGTTAAAACCATTCTGGCTACCGGGGGGTTTCACCTAAAGCCCTGGGTACGGTCAGGCCAAAGTGGGAGGGAAGGAGATGGAGAAATGAAACCAGAGACTATGTTGTTTCCGAATCAGATGAGAGAGGAGGACAATAAGGCTCTGGGGGTTGGTTACCATGTGAAGGAGGACAGCCTCTTCATCATGGTTGCCATAAACTTTTCCGCCAGAAAAAAGAAAGTGCGGAGCGAGGAAAACCTTGCTCTGGGGGAGGTGGCGGAGAAGACGCCAGATCCTCTGACTCGGCGTATGTTGCTGAGTCAAGTAGCGGGGCTGTATGATCCCATTGGCCTTGTGACGCCTCTGAAACAGAAAGGCGTTATTCTAGTCAGGAGGGCGTTCCAAGAGGCGGGGTCATTGACCAAAGACACTTGGGATCAACCGTTGTCTAGCGATCTCCGCGTGAGAGCGGTTGAACTTTTTGAGGAATACGCAAAGCTGAGTGCGATCACGTTCCCCAGGTGTATCACTCCGCCCGGATGGGTGGGGAAACCCTGGGGCATCACCTTCTCCGACGGGAGCTCAGAGTCCTACGGAGCGGTGCTCTACCTGCGGTGGGAAACTACTAGCGGGGTGGAGACTCGTCTGGTGGAGTCAAAAGCCAAGTTGGCTCCTCTAGACCAAAAGGGTGATGCAGTGAAAGCTGAAATCTGCGGGGCTGTCTTTGCCGCACGACTGAAAGGGTACGTGCTGAAGCATAGCAGGCTGACAATCGAGAAGTGGTATCACTTTGTCGACAGCCAGACAGTGCTGGGTGCCATTCAAAGGGACAGTTATGGGTTCCAAACATTCTTCGCCAATAGGGTTGGGGAAATCCAGAAGGCGGGGCCTGTGACTGACTGGTGGTGGGTTCCCGGGGTGGAAAATGTAGCTGATCTAGTCACGAGGGGGGGTTCTCCTGAGCAATTAGACAGTGATTCCCTGTGGCAAAAGGGACCAGAGTTCCTAGCCAGACCAGTCGACCAATGGCCTATGAAGTCAGCTGCTGAGGTGGCTGCTTCCTCGCGGGAAATCGTGAGTACATTGCAGAGAAAAGTGTTCAAAATGAAAGCATTCTCTGCTGCTGTTACTAGATCCCAAACTAAGAACCAGGGGTCCGCGCCACTGCCAGACAGTGGCGGGTCCTCACCAGTCAGTGGCAGATCTTCACCAGGCAATGGGGGGTCTCCAGCGGTCAGCAGGGGTCCTTCACCAGTCAGTGATGGGGGTTCTGTGGCAGCATCTAATGACGAAACTGAACAGCTGTGGGGGTCAGGCCTTGTGAACCAAATGGACTTGGCTAGATGCAGCACACTGTCAAAACTCTGCGGGGCAGTTGGCTACGTCCGCAGAGTGTTGCACGGCCACGGAGGCTTATTCAAGTCCGGCAGTCGTGTACAGTGGGGGGCGGTGCTCTCTGTCGGAGAGCGGGACACAGCATTTAAGGAGCTGTGCCTTGCCGCCCAAGAGGGAATTTCTTTCCCGACAACGACACTAAACCGTCTTGTAGTTAGTAAGAACGACAAGACAGGTCTCTTGCTATGCCGAGGCCGGGTTCAGACCGTTGACCAAGAAAGCCAGGGCGTGCCCATCATTCCTTACGAGGCACGACTCAGCACACTGCTGTGTGAGGAGGCCCATCGTGCAAACCACGAGGGCGTGGCTGGGACACTCCTGCGAGTCAGGAAGAAAGCCTGGGTGGTTCAGGGGCCAAGGGTCGCACGTAAGGTGATCGACTCTTGCCTGTTTTGTCGCAAACGGGGGGCTAAGCTATCCAGTCAAGTGATGGCTAATCTTCCTACAGTGCGCACAAGTCCAGCAGCTCCGTTCGAGTACACAACGCTGGATTTGTTCGGTCCTTACACTGTCAGGGGCACTGTGAAGCGACGCATTAAGAGAAAAGTCTGGGGCGTGGTCTTCAGTTGCATGGCCTCACGGGCTGTCCATGCAGACCTAGTTGAGGACTTGTCTACAGAAGGCTTTCTGCAGACCTACCAGCGATTCACTGCTCTGAGAGGCCATCCAAAAAAGTTGTGGTCTGATCAGGGTACGAACTTTGTTGGCGCGAGGCCAGCACTGGAGGATCTATACAAGTTCCTAGGGGACATTGACAAGGAGCAGATCCAGCAAAGAGCAGCAGTTGCAGGGACCGACTGGGCATGGGAGTTTAGCCCAGCGGACTCACCGCATCGGAACGGGGCGGCCGAAGCTGCCGTCCATGTTCTGAAAAGGGCGTTGAGCAGCGTCGGCGACACCGATGATCTGTCGGCGTTGGAGTTCCAGACTCTACTCTACCTGGCTGCTAACCTGGCCAACGAAAGACCCATCGGAGCCAGAACTCAGGTCGACGAGGATTCCGTGGACATCATCACTCCCAACTCTCTGCTGTTGGGGCGGGCAGGGCCCAGGGGAGACATCCTGGGCTTTGACTTCCCTAGCTACCCGTACAGTCGTCTTCGGGCGGTCCAGCGCGAGGTGGACAAGTTCTGGAAGCGGTGGAGCCAGCTGGCGGGCCCTCATCTCTTCATCCGAGAGAAATGGCACGTTCCAGCACGGAACGTGGCCGTCGGCGACCTGGTGTGGGTCGCGGACCAGAATGCTCTACGAGGTCGATTCCGGATGGGTCGTGTCGTGGAGGTGAATCCAGATAACCAGGGTGTCGTCAGGGACGTAAAGGTGCGGACATGTCCAAGTCTGCCCATCAGTTGGTCGCAGGTGGTGAAAGACGTGGTGGCATGGCCATCCGTCATCCTCCATCGTGATGTGCGGCGGCTGGTTGTCCTAATCCCGGTTGAAGATCAGTGAATTAGACTAGAAAGACCTCTTGAGAAATACCCTAACGAACTCTTCCATATGCATGCTGCGCGAGTAAGACTAGTCAGTTGGGTGTTTACTTGAGGCAGCTGGGTGATGAGGCATACTCGTCACTCAGTAAGGAGCAAAGCGGTGGTGCCTACCTCCTACAGTCAGATTGAGATCAAAATTAATTCAGTGCATGAAAGTAAACTAGGTTTATTATTTCATAAGTTCAACTGGTGAGTGCCATCCGGAGGCGTTCATCGATTAGAAGCATGATTGATATACTTATTTTTTATTTTTGTTTGAATGTTTTTGTTTGCAAATGATTGTGGGGAATCTATTTAGCCTACTGGGTTTATTTCAAACCGTAGCCTAAAAGTGGGAGGTGTCGAGTTTATTCCGTGAGTGGGATCATTATAATATTAAGTGCCGGCCCAGCTTATATTTGTAACTTCATGTTGTGTCATTTATGTATAGAGTGTTGGTGCTATTATGAAGTTCACTGCCTATACAGTAAATACTCTGTGTTATATAAGAACAGAGATCCTCTTATCAACCAATTGCAGTATATCTCAGGGATGTAGATATTAATACAGCTAATTGGGGGGTAAATGTGTTACCAATGTGTTACTAATACTATATACCAGGAATGCGAGTTCATACTAGGACAGGACATGGTATGGCGATAGGAAGTGTCGGGTGACAGAGGAAGGGGCGAGCTATACCAGGGGGCACGATGTGTTCGTTCATTCCTACAGAAACAATGTAGCAAACGGGATGACGCGTTTAAGTAAGTCCTTTTAATGTGTTATATGTTCGTTAAATGCTCTAAATTCAGTCATAAATGATGCATCTATGCAGTCGCTATATCTGTGAATTAATAGTATGTATCTTGTGTTTCCCTTGTGTTCGCAGTTATTACCTAAACGCCACGGTCTCAGATTCCTTTGTTGTAATGATCATCATGCTATTGTATTAGATCTAACACGGGCCAGACAAGGCAAATAAGGCTTTATACTGTACACAAGTGTAGTAGAAGTATGTTTGTACGTGTGTGAGTGTGTTATGAGATAATAGTAATAAAATGGCCAAAATCAAGTGATTGTTTACGGGCATTATTGCAACGTCGAGGCTATGTGTGTTTGAGTAATATAAATGTTACCTTGGTGTGTGTTAAATCACAGTTACCAGACCTGTTTGTTATAACCCCTTTGCGGAGGGTCTGAATCAGTAATTAAGCAAAGCTATGAAACAGCAAAGTTTAGTTATATCCGTACACTTATTGTCCTTCTTACCATTGCCTGCGCTCTCTTATACTGTATTAAATTCTGAAAATTGTGTGTCCTCTTAAGTGCTCTAAATGCTTTGTTTCTACTTTTAACTACCTCGCTGCACTGTTCCGTCCACCATGGGACTGCTTTTCTCTTCATCCTCCCTTTACTTCTGGGAACTGATCCTGTGGCTGTGTCAAACATTGCTGCACTTACTTCATCATTAAAGCTGTCCACATCATTGTAGTAGCAGAGGCCTATGGATCTCTGCATTGGCTCATCACTTCATAGTTTGCTGACCACTGACTCCTTACACCAAAAACATGTTGTTGCCCCGGACAGGACATAGATACCATGTATCAATGTTACACTGGAAGCCTTTGAAGGCTAGCGCCCGCTACACTCCTCCTTAGCCCACCACTCACAGAATCCTAAACTCAGGGGTTTTTGGTTGATGGATGGACTGAGCAGAGACAGCATGTCTAGAACGAGGCCCGGGAAGCCATTCATACTGTCAGGAAAAGTCTAAAGAAGTGGACTGTTGGGGATGCCTCCCCACAGCTGCAAGGTCGTTCACTTGAAGATTAGAACGCTAAGGAATGTTATACTTCTTTGCCTTATACAAGTGTCTACTGTACGTTAAAATATATGCATGAATGCCCCTTTGAAACAAGTTGTGGGAAAGAATTTTTAATCTAGTATTGTTTTGATAACAGATTACAATACATGAGTTCTGGAAATATGTGATGGTATGTTTCTCTCACTCTGTCTCTCTCTCTCTCTCTCTCTCTGAGAAACTTGAGCACCCCAAGGGAACGCCCCAAAATATGCAAATACGCTTAAACCAAGAGCAACTACAGCTATGCAAAAAGTTAGTTGATGTATGTAGCTGTAAGTGTATGTGGAGAGTTTTTCTAACTCTCCCTCCCCGCTCCCGAGACCCGGTGTGTTTGTGTGTTAGTCGGCGTTCTGTGTAAAAACACCCACAAGTGGTGACATTAGGAGAACGTGAAGAAGAAATTACCATCTGCAACAAAGTTGACTAATCGCGCGTTTTATCGATATAGCTGTTGACGAACATCCTGTATCAAGAGCCGCGAGCTGTCAGCTGCAAGACCGTCCACCCAGTCAGAGCGATTCTGACAAACCCTGTTTGGCAGGCTCCAAGTGTATATTGCTGGACCGTTGCCAAGCTGGACCAGAGGAGTAACCAGAAAGAACTACATTGGATCGATTAGATGCGGGTTGGATAACCTCGCCTACGAATGAACTTTTGCTGGTTATCTGGAAAGAGGTAATCGAAGAACTGTCGATAAAAGAGTCAAAGCCGATGAAGAATTGTCGATAAAAGAGACATAAGCCGTCAGAAGAGGATACCAATCGATCGACTGATTCATCGTTTGCACGCGTCAATCACAGGTCTGTCATTTATTACGTTACGTTGTGACAGGGAACATCATTACATGTGCTTTGACAAACGTCAATACGAGCTAGCCTCTATCCCTCTTTCTACCTCTGTCTTTCCTTTCAATACAAGAACTCATCTGTTTATCATATTCAGTTATTTGCAGTGCTTTGAGTGACATATAATTTGAACCTGTTGTTCACTATTTTGAACACGGCTGTGTTCTGAACGTTTACATTTCTGTTCACTTGAAAATAGTTAATAAACTCTAAAGGATTTGAAATAGATTCTCTCATTGTCATTACTGAACAGGTCTTGTGGATTTATTATGAATAAGAAGGAGACAATGTACCGCGAAATGAACAAACGATAATGAGACTGATTAAATGATCCATATATTGCATTCATATAAGAAAACGAGCATCAGTCTCTGACTGGTGGGCGTTTTCATACGACCGCAATATATTATCACACATTGTACCAGAGTGATATTTACTACATCATCATCCCCCTCCACTCCCCACACCATACTACCTTACGTCTGTCTTGACCCTCTATTCTCATCAGTTTATTCATCTCCAACGGTTACATGGGTTATAAAAGTTGATAATCACCAATGCTCCTCCTGCTAACCACACCTCTACTGCCACATACTCCTCCTCCTGGCCTTTACCTAGCACTCTGTACGGTACCCCTTCCTTAATAAAGGTGGCACATCCTCCTCCTACCCCCTCCCTATCTTTTCTAATACCCACATAACCATACATTATAAAATCTAGCTGAGGCTTAAGCCACGTCTCCTGCACACAAATAATGTGTGGTTTATCTGTTCTTTCCTCAATAAACTGCTTGAACTCCTGTCCGTTTGCAAGCATACTTCTAGCGTTCCACTGAAGAATGACCACCATTTTAGCTAAGTAGAACATCTTGCTGACTCTTGGCTAATCTGGGCATTAATACCAGCTTCCACCGCCTTCCAGTTTAACCCTACCATGCCCAGGTGGTCTCCTGCTGCCCTTACAATATGCTTTGTACTTAGTGTCTTTGAGGTGACGCCCGCAGTTGAATTAACTGCTGCTACTATGAACATTACTAATTGCTTTTTGTCCACCCATAATCTATCCCTATCTGGTCGCTCTGGCTCCCTCACTCTTGTCCCCCTTCTCCCTCCTCCATCTGCTGCACCCTGTATCTCACTCTTCTCCCTCACCACCTTCACCGCTTCAGCATATGTTATCTTGTCCAACACTCGGACCTTCTGCACCTCTACCTCCTTCCTCATTATTGCACACCCTCCAAATGTTACACTGTGCGCCTCCCCACAACTACAGCACTTTAGCTGCGCTCCTGCTGGGCACTCATTATATTCATGGTCCCCTGTGCACTTTGCACACCTCCTCTTTTCTCTGCAGAACTTTGCAATGTGGCCGAACTTCTGGCACTTATAGCACCTCATTGGCTTTGGTATGTATGCCCTCACATAATAGCACATATAACCCATGTACACTCTGTCTGGAATTATCTCTCCTTCAAACTCCACCAACACCGTTTCACATTCCTTCCTTTCTGGTCCCTTTGTCATCCTCCTCACATTCACTATTTCGACACCCCGGGCATCCAGGTTCTCCTTAAGCTCCTCCTCCTTTACACTTAATGCAATTCCTGTGATCACTCCTCTGCTTCGCTTAGGTCTCTGCTCTCCGACCTGCACAGCCTTCACCACTTTTTGTTTCCCGACCATTGTCAATTGCTTTGCTATCGCCATCTGAATTACATCCGCACACCCGATGAGCAGATTGCCATCGTTCAGCACCCTCGCAAACTTTATGACACCGCATTTATCCGCCAGCTATTTTGTCAGTTGCATTGGATTCATTTTCGCAACTCCTCCCTCACCCGCAAACCGTATCACTACATTGAACCTTGTAGGTCTCTCATTATTCTCACCTCCCTGTTCAACCTCGTCCTCACTCACGCCAAGCATCCCCTCTCCCTCTGACTCACTATTACCACTCGATAATGTTCTAGCCCTCTTCCCACTGCCTTCTCTTCCTTGTTCCTCCACGCTACCTTTCTTTCCTCTCCCAACATCCCTACTCTGTCTCTCTGATCCATTGTGACTGGACCTTTTACCCGATCTGCCCATACTCCTAGTCAGAAAGAAAAGAGATAGAAAGAAGAAAAAGAAAGGAAAAAGGGCACCGTTCCGGACCTATACAGGCCGTCGGTCGGTACCCCTTCACCCAGAAGGATCCCACACCTACTAATCCCAGTCAGTGACTCCCTGTGTCAAACCTTGCTCTTACGCATAATAAACTTTCACACCAGTGCAATACCACAAATAAATGTTTTACTGAACCGCCACAGGCCGAACTATTCAGATGCCACACCACTCCAAGTTCTCCAACCACCACACGATCCCGCTGTCAAATGCTCAGAGCTTCACTCAACTACTAGCTCAGGATCCCTCCCTTCAGCTGGTCCTCAGCAGTCAGCAGAGCTTTAAAGGCTTGCTGCTGGTCCACAGCTGTTCATGATCAGCACTAATGACACCTGTCTGTCACCTGTCTGTTTGGATGGGAAGGTTTTGATTAAATTATAACATTTACTGACTGTTCATGTTATGCGTTGTTGGTATATGCCGTAGTTTACATCCATTTATCATAGGAATTCAACTTAGCATTGTATGTACAGCACACAAGTTCTTTAAATGTTCTATACCTTTGAATCAATAAAAGTCAATGTGGAAGGAGGCACACTTTAAAGATGATCCAAGGCAGCTCTGTGCAGTTGAAGTAGAACAAATCCTTTATTTCATGAGATTTAAAAATATACATAGTAGGCCTATACAAGTATACATAGTACCAACATTTATACATTTTTCCATTTATATATATTGTATTTCTACTTGATATATTGTATGTAGTGTGCAGCTTGCTATGGTGGTCTGTAATAGGTGTGCACACCCAGGTGCTATTGTTCTTTTGTATTGTTCATGTCATGTGATCTATTGAGATGCTGATTGCTGGCACTGCTTAATGACGTGCCAAACAGTCATCTTCAGTTGACCCTGATGAAGGCCCAAGCAGTCATCTTCAGTTGACCCTGATGAAGGCCATGCAGTCATCTTCAGTTGACCCTGATGAAGGCCCAAGCAGTCATCTTCAGTTGACCCTGATGAAGGCCCAAGCAGTCATCTTCAGTTGACCCTGATGAAGGCCCAAGCAGTCATCTTCAGTTGACCCTAATGAAGGCCCAAGCAGGCTGAAACGCGTTGGTTGTTTTTTAACCCTTGTTTTTTTTTTTTTTTTTTAATCTCATGAAATAAAGGATTTTTCTACAACTGCACAGAGCTGCCTTGGATCATCTTTAAAGTTGGCCTCCTCTCACCTCCTTCCACATTGACTTTTATTGATTCAAACGTATAGAAGGTTTAAATAACTTGTGTGCTGTATTATTGAAACCCTCTCCAAAGAGCACATGTCTGCAGTTTTCTACATAAACGACCCACGGAGCGCTTCTTCTTTTCTTTTTTCTTAGCATTATTCTTTCTTAGCATTATTTCAATTTAATTGTTTAAACATTGACATTTACATTGTGTCAATGTTAAAAACATTCATGGTAAAAATATCTCTTAAAGAATATCTCTTAAATCAGTCTCTATATCCTAACAGTTTTCTGAAAAATGGTCCGTGGTCAAATACATATATTTGGGGGGTTATGGTTAACATGAACAATGTTTGTTTTATAGTGTGAACTCTTCAGGTTAATGGGCATGGTCTCAAGTATGCTAAACATAATGTGACCTGACAATGTTTATGACAATATGCACACATATGTCTCAAACTCTCAATACAGCATTGTATTGTATACAGTACACACACACACACACACACACACACACACACACACACACACACACACACACACACACACACACACACACACACACTTGAATAGAATAAACATACAGACTTAAATAGAATGAATATAAAGTTATTGTGAAGCTTCAATAAGGACCACAGCTCACAGACTGTCTCTGCTGGGGTCTGGCTTACAGTCTGGAATTCCTCCACTAGGTGGAGCCAGGGGCCTGTCTGCCTAGTACAAGAAGCTTGGAACATTGTAAACTTTATAGCAGAGTCACAAACTATAGGTTCTGTGACCATCCTCTGGCAACAAGGTTTTGATGATTGATTTGACCTCTGTGGACCCTTTATAAAATATTTAGCCCCCATGTCCCTCGCAAAAATCCCGGCATTTTTATCTAGAGGGCCAAATTCAAAATGGCGCACGGCGCCATATCCAAAAATTTACTTTTGATCCAGATGACCTAGAATCATGTATGAAGACACTTTTTCATACAAGTCAACCATGAGGATTCCAAATATGACACCATTTTAATCATAAGACCTCGTTTTGGACCCGGAATTCAAGATGGCCACCAGAAAACGTAACTTTTGAATAGAAAAGTAATTTATTTAGGGGTTGTAATTTTTACAGACACAAAACATCATGAGTCCACCCTCCTCTGTGCATCATCCTCATCCTCCTCACTCTCACCTTCCTTGTCCTCTTCAACTGGCCCTGGTGCAGGTAGGTGTGTTGGGAGAGCAGGCCGCGTGTGGCGGGCAGAACGACCACCCACCAACTCAGATGGGTTCTGTAAAATTAAAATGTCTGTCTGTCTGTCTGTCTGTCTGTCTGTCTGTCTGTCTATCTGTCTGTTTGTCTGTCTGTCTGTCTGTCTCTCTCTCTCTCTCTCTCAAGATGCACAGTGCACACTATAGCCTACTAAACATTCAGCATGTCCCCTGGAATCAATTTCAATTGTTTTTAGCGTAGTTTAATTGCATCATGATTAAATATATTGTTTATTCTAGTACTTGCTAATGAAGTTAGTATGGTGGGTTTCTTAACTGTCCACAGCCACATTATATTAGCATTAGCAGGCGTTGACACTAAGGGTTGCTCACCTGCCCCTGCTAAGTAAATAAAACACTAAGCGTTGCACACCTGCCCCTGGCAGATAAATACAACTTTCAAGCAAGCACGTGCTTGTTTGTGAGGGGACGCAACCGTCTATAAACAACACCAGATATCTGTCTAAACACCTGAACGTGGCCAGAGTGCTGTCTTCTGGTCTGTGTAATGTAAATTAAGCACACTATAAGGTGCTATAAGGTTCTGTTTTCACTATTGCTACACTTAAAATAAGATAATACAAATCACACCTGTGTGAAGTGAGGGGCGCTCTTATCATCATCTCATGCTGACCAATCACAATTTGCGTCACTTTTGTCTTCAATGTTTGTGTTTGCACAAACCCTTAAAACTGGATATAGGAAGGGCAAGTGGGCCTGACAAGTAGAACATGACCTGTACACATGCCTCTGAGACCTTAGTGTCAACCCCTGATTAGTGAGGTGTGTGTGTGTGTGTGTGTGTGTGTGTGTGTGTGTGTGTGTGTGTGTGTGTGTGTGTGTGTGTGTTGGTCATATCATGCAGACTAATTTATGTATTCCACAATGCCCCTTTTATGTAGTCATAGCACTTTATAGTATATATGTATAGTATAGTATGTATAGTTTATATGTATAGTTTCATTATATAGATATTCCAATGTTACGTTCTTAGCTTACGCATGTTTCATGTATTGCCATGGTTTTTGTTTTGTTGCTTATTGTAAATCGCTCTTGATTAAGAGCGTCTGCTAAATGCCTAAATTGTAAATTGTTTAGGACCAAGACCACCCTCAGGTGCTTATGCAAAAGCTATGCACACTTGGTCAACTGAACAACAGTCCTTCCAGGAGAAGATGCAAGATGCTCAACACAGATGGATTGAAGAACAACAGGAAAATAATCATCAAAGGGAAGAGAGGATCCTCTTGAGGTTTATGGAAGAGCTCCAGCATTCTCATACCCTCCTCAGATGCCCCAGCATCCCTACCCAGGCTACAGCGGTCCTACACAGTACACACCACTCCCAGCCGGTGCAGTCTGCCCAGCCTACACACCATTCCCAGCTGGTCCAGCCTGCCCACCACTCTCAGCCTGCCCACCATTCGCAGCCTGCCTACCATTCCGTGCCGGCCCAGTCTACCCACCATTCTCAGCCGCATTGCCAACCTTCCCACCGTTCCCAAACTTCCCAGCCTGCCCACCATTCCGAGAACAACCCAAACTGCAGTGAAAGCTCTGATTACAGCTATACCCCCCTATAGGTTAAATATCCAAATACAAAAGACGTCAGCATTTTCAGTAGTATCCAAATGTTGTTAGTGGCAGTGGTTTGTGTATAGTTTTTCAGCAAAAGTGAGAACAGATTTGTTTTTAAAACATTACTGTTACAGTTGAATTGAAGAAATCTGTTTTGCGAGTTGTTTTTGTTAACGGTAAGATAACGGTTAAAACTGAATGTTTAGTCAGCCAATTTATTTTATGTTATTTTATGTTCAGTATAATTGCCAGGACCTAAGCTATTGAGATGAGAAAGATCAACAGTTAACAGTTGAATATTTTCACAGCGAAATAAATACTGTGAATAGTGCATAGTTGCATTCATTGAATTGTGTCATCATCATCATCATCATCATCATCACTTGTAACAGTTGTGTTAAAGACAAATATTTGTTTTTTTCTTACATTAACCAGTTGAACCCTAGCATCCCTATTCTGGGAACTTAAGCCAAAAAGAGCAGATTCAAGCTTGTTGATCAGCTATTTCTGCAAAGAGGTTTGGTTTAGAAGGACAAAACAGAAGACCAAGTTCAGAGCAAGGAAAAACACAAGATAAATGGTAATTCATCAGTCATATAATGCACACACACACACACACACACACACACACACACACACACACACACACACACACACACACACACACACACACACACACACACACACACTGTTATGACCCTATAGGGTCATTATGTATTTTAGTGTTGGTATTGCTCTGCATTGTCTTCCTTCCGTGTGTGTGTGTGTGTGTGTGTGTGTGTGTGTGTGTGTGTGTGTGTGGTCTTCTTTCTAGCCAGCCTCCAAACACCAGCATTTCAGTCCTGCTTGTCCTGCTTTTAGATTTGTGGGTATAATGTAGGGGTGGGTGACTTATTTTGTGTTTAGTTTTTCCCTTTTTTTTTGTTAGAGTTGGTTAGGTTAGATATTTGTATTTTTGGTTTCCTTTTGTTAGGTAAGAAACGGTTTATTTTTGTAATCAGGCTTTTTGATCCCACCCTGAGGTGTGCACTGTCATGACTTGTATCGTAAATTATGAAAATAAATCCTTAATTCTGGGGATTGTGAACCTGTGTGGCCTGTTCTGCAGGTATGCAGCCTCCAGCAAGTCTTCTCCATTTCTTTTTCATACATCTGATGTGCATGTTCTTAATGTTCACTTATACATCGCCTGTCTTTAAATATATCTCCACCTCAATCAGCTGTCTCTCTGTGTATCTGTTTGTCTCTGCAACCTCCAGCAAATCCATGCACCTCTGCTGATACAACCGCTCCAGTTCCATGTGAAGCCTTGCCTGAAGCTCCATGCACTTCTGCCATAATGTCACCTCCAGTTCCATCCATCTTAGGTACGTTAGTTATGTTTGTAATGTTCACCATCATCCAATTTGTCTGTAAATGTACATCCACTGAATCCATTCTCTTTGGATCTAATAGTAATCTCAGCAAGGCAAATGGCTTCTTGGTTAGAGTGGGTGACAATGTTATCACACGTAAAGATGAAATTACCTACCTAGGTTCCATCCGGAGGCTAATCTTTCCGGTGATAAAATGGCCACCAACGTAATCAAAAGTCAACCAAAGAACAAGATTCCTTTACAGGTTCTCCTCACTGGTCAACAAAAACACCTTGAAGACCTTAACAGGAGCCCTCTTACAAGGTTTCTTTGACTATGCATGCACCTCCTGGTACCGCAGCACCTCAAAGGCCCTTAAAACTAGGCTCCAGACTTCCCAAAACAAACTGGTCAGGCTCCTACTTGGCCTCACCCCCCGAACCCACCTCACCCCTGCCCACTTTGACAGGCTGGAATGGCTTAGGGTCGACGACAGAGTACAGCATCTTGCAATGGGTCTGGTCCACAAGATTCGATACACCACCAAGATACCCATGTACCTATATGTACCTGTATGTGTCTAGATACTTCCTTAATGTTAACGAAGTCCACAACACCAGAGGAAGTGCAACGAACCATGTACAACCCAGATTCGGCACAAACAAGGGACTAAATTATTTTCGCTCCTATGTCACCAAAATGTGGAACGCCCTACCAACAGTCATTAAGACATGCAAATCCCTTGACTCCTTCAAAACCGCTCTCAAAGGGCACCTACAGATGGCTGCAATTCGAAACTGGCCTCTGTAAAATCTGAATCCCCCCCCACCGCCCACCCCCTTTTCCCCTCACTGTATATTTTTCTTTTCCCTTCCCCCCCCCCCCCCCTTTTTACCTCCCTTATGAGTGTATTTGTACGTCTCTAAATGTTTTGATGAATTGAACAAGGTGGACCCTCTTGTAAACAAGTGTAATGCTTAATTGGGTCGTCCACTCACAGTTAACAGTCTTTGTATTGAGTTTGTGCTTGAAATGTACTTTAATTCTGCAAACTGCAAACAAAATATTTCAATCAAACTTCAATCTTTTCATGAATAATGCTCTCTCTCTCTCTCTCTCTCTCTCTCTCTCTCTCTCTCTCCCCCCCTCCCTCCTTTCTTTGCAACCTCCAGCAAATGCATGCACCTATGCAGATACAGTTCCATGTGACGCCTTGCCTGAAGTTCCATCCATTTTAGGTACTTTAGTTCGGTTTGTAATATTCACCATCATCCAATTTGTCTGTAAATGTCTCTCATTCTGTCTGTGTGTGTCTCTCTCTCTCTCTGCAACCTCCAGCAAATCCATGCACCTCCACCTCTGCCGATACAACGGTTCCATGTGAAGCCTTGCCTGAAGCTCCATGCACTTCTGCCATAATGTCACCTCCAGTTCCATCCATCTTAGGTACATTAGTTATGTTTGTACAAACCCTCCCGCTCACGCAGGGAAGCTGGAGGTACCTTCACTAAAAACGCCGGGACAACGCTCCACACGTCCCAAACTCTTCTCCCTTCTGGCTCCAAAACTATGGAATGCACTTCCCATCGCAGTCAGAACTGCAGCCTCACTCCCAATCTTCCGCCGTAGTCTGAAAACCCACCTCTTCAGACTCCACCATGGCCCGTAGCACTTGCCCTAGCCTAGCCCCTTAGATAGCACATTATGTAGACTTAAATAGTATTGTAAGAGCCATACGATGTCTACTGATTTTAAATGGTATATATATTGATGACATCACAGCAGGGCATGGGCGAGGCCAAAGTTGCCATGGTTACCCAGGGTATTTAAGCCTAGTCCCTGATTGAGCACAGGTGTTGCTGACAGGCAGAGGCACACTGTTTTAAACTGTGTTGGAGGAGCTGTGGTCTGACTATAATATCTATGTGTTTGACGGTTTATTTATGTATTCATTTCTTACTGAAGTATAGGACAACGGTGAGAATACATTTCATGTATCAACTCAACAAAACGTTTGGTCTGCAGTTAATAGAGAGCACACGTCTGAACAACCTCCTAACCGTCAGTAACCAGTAGTGCCAGTATAGTGGTGAGTATCCCCGCCTGTCACGCGGGAGACCGGGGTTCGATTCCCCGACGCGGAGCCACAGCAGGTCAGGGACGAACCTGAACATTTTCCATCTTTTGCTATTATGTCTGGACCGAACATCTGAAAATAAACACCACTAAACTTCACTGCCTGTCTGGACTCATTCCTACCTCTGCGTAAGATTCGCCAATAACACAAGCAAACATGGCTCACTGCACATACATCAAACTTTCATGTTTACTAAGATTATCTAGCGTTCGTGTTGTTGACAAAGCGTGTGTGCTACAGGCAGGGAGAGAAATAAAACATGCCCCCTGGTACTGTGCTTATTTTACACGTTGTAAGAGTTCAGGAGGTGCAAACTCCCTCCAAGAGAGACAGAGGCAGCAGATGGCCAGGGGACTGCCCAAACAGAAGCCCATTGCTGGGGTCAAACAGGTGATTGTTGTGGCCTCTGGGAAGGGTGGCGTGGGGAAGTCCACCACAGCAGTGAATTTGGCCCTTGGACTAATGGCCAATGATCCGTCTAAGTCAGTTGGTCTGTTAGATGCTGATATATACGGTCCATCTGTTCCTAAGTTGATGAATCTGAAGGGAAACCCAGAGCTCTCTGACAAAAACCTGATGATACCTCTCACCAACTTTGGGATTCCATGCATGTCCATGGGTTTCCTAGTAGATGATGTAGCTCCTATTGTATGGAGGGGTCTGATGGTGATGTCAGCCATAGAGAAACTACTCAGACAGGTAGACTGGGAGTCATTGGACTATCTGGTGGTAGACATGCCCCCTGGTACTGGAGACGTACATCTGTCAATCTCACAGAACATCCCTATAGCAGGGGCGGTCATAGTGTCCACACCTCAGGACATTGCTCTGTTAGACGCACGCAGAGGTACTGAGATGTTCAAAAAAGTAAATGTGCCGGTCTTGGGCCTGGTTCAGAATATGAGTGTGTTCCAGTGTCCAAACTGTAACCATCAGACCCACATCTTTGGTTCTGACGGAGCCAGACACCTGGCAGATACACTGGGAGTACCGTTCCTGGGAGACATTCCTCTCCATCTGAATATCAGAGAGATGTCGGACAAAGGCAAGCCTGTGGTCGTTTCCTTTCCGAACAGCCCTGAGGCTGAGGCTTACCGGAAGTTGGCGTCTGCAGTTGTCCAGAGACTACAAGAAGTATACGCTTGATTGACGGCTTCAACAGGAAGTGGACAACAGGTCATGTTCAGGGATGTGATGAGGAAAACGTGCATAATCTGTCTAATTATTATGTAGTGAGATTATAATGGTTAAACCACAAATGTTGATTTATATTATTTTTGCAATCCACACAAATAAACAATGACAATCAGTTTATGGTTACTATGGCCTGTGTTTATTAAATTACACAATACCTACCTAATAAAACAAACAAACCTAAACTAACTTACTGTACAGTAACAATGAATGCTGTACATCTAATTGAACCCACAGCAAGTGAGGAATCCTTCAATGGTGATTATATTGTACTTTTGGTCACTTGTGCCAAATTCACACCAACAGTGATAGACTTTGGGTCACTGCTTAATTCTGGCTCTGCAAACTGCTCATTTAAAAATATTAATAACAAATGCACTTCTATTTGGCTGCAGGCCAAATATCCACATGACAATCTTGAAGGCTTCAGACAACTTCACTGCAGAGGTGGGGTGGCTAGTTCATCATCTGCGAAAATATGGAAAGAAGGCAGATAAGACCATAGTTTAAACGTCTAAGGAGGTCTGATGGTCTGATGGAAGAAAGTGCTTGGGATGGACACAAGTGCATTGTTGACATGTATTACAGCCAAAGTGAAGCTGAATCTCAGAAAGACATCCTGGAGGACTTCCCCCGAACTGACAGTACTATCAGATGCGTGATCGCAACGGTGGCTTTTGGACTGGGAGTCGAAATACCTGATGTACGACATGTAATTCACTGGGGAGCATCAAACGATCTGCTGTCATACTGGCAGGAAGTGGGAAGGTGGGCCCGGGATAATGCACGTGGAAAAGCTTGGCTTTACAATGTCAAGTCTTTAATGCCCAAAAAAACACATTGACCAGAATGTGCTTGATCTGGTGGGGAGCGAAACATGCTACAGAAGGATTATCCTGGACTACTGCTTTGTGGACGGAATGGTCAGTGAGACCATTAAAGCTGCATGCAACAGAAAAGGCTGCTGTCGACTCTGTGATGATAAATATGAGTAAGTGTTATGATCATACCTTGTCTCCTCTTTCTGATCTTGTCCCACCTCTCGATCTCCAGTGTCAACCTCATCATATTTTCCCCCATGTTTTCTGGTTTACGAATCTTCTTTGTGTATGTGAGTGTTTGAAATCCTTCGTGGAACCTCCCTGGCTGATACCGGAAGAGCCCATCATGCCTGTACACCTCTACAAATGTTTTGATGTCGGCGGCCTGTCTGTTCCTGAATCTCCTGCTGGTGGTAATGGGGCTGTCTGCCTGGGCAACTCCAGCACTGGTCAGGATGCGTCCCACCTCCTTTCCAAAGGCACCTGACATTCCGGCACACCTGTCAATTTGTGTGTCAGTGTACTGACCACCAGACTCTTTCAGCATGGCTTTGGGGGTTAAGACATTTTAAAAGAGAAAATGATAACTGAATTATCATCAAAATTACACCTCCTTTGTGTGAGCATATTGGTGTTCTTTTTACTTGTTTAACTTTTTTTTAGTTTACATAATATTTCAGAAGAAGTCAGTGCAGTTTGAATATATTTCAATGTTGTTTTGTTTGTATTACAAAATAAAAATCGTTACTTTGTTTACCTTTAAAATCTCCGTTCAGAAATTCGTTGACCAGGTCCAGACCGATAGTCCCCCCCGGTCGCCCCTGAAGTTTTGCCACCCTGTTCCATGTCATGTCCAGGCGAAGGTTCTCTGGCAGATAACCATTTACACCTGACAAGACATTTCCACCCAGGTGAAAAAGAAATATACTAAAGTATAGTACATTTATTATATAAATGTATTATTTTCAAAAAAATTAAGTTGTACTTAGTTGCACTAAAGATATATTTAAACATATTTTAAATATATTTGAATGTACTTTCCCCCCCGAAAAAAATACAATTTAATTACAAATAAAGTACAGTACAGTACACTTTTGCTGGTGTCATTAAGTATATTAAAGTATACTATCATTACATTTATAGTGCATTAACAATACATATCAAGTACTAAATAAATATATAGAGTATATTGCAATTATGCTTAAAATATACTATCAATGTATTACAAATATACTTGTATTAGTTTCAAGTATACTATCAATCTATTACAAATATACTATGTATGTAATACATAGTATGTAATAAATTCATTTGAAGTATACTTTTAATAGTTTCAAGTATACTAGCAATATAATAATCATTTAGTTAAAATACAACACAAATATACTTTCAGTGTAATAATAGCATATATTAAATTAACTAACTGTGTAATTTTACTTAAATAGAATTGTAGATTAAATACATTATTATTACATTGCTAGTATATTTGAAACTATTGAAAGTTTACTTCAAATTATGTTTTTTCATACTATAAGTATATTTGTAATACATTGATAGTATATTTGAAACTATTGAAAGTATACTTCAGATTCATTTATTTCATACTATACGTATATTTGACATATATTGATAGTATACCTGCAACTATTGTAAGTATACTTCAAATAAATGTATTTCATACTACAAGTATAGTTGTAATACATTGATATTATACTTGAATACATTTGTAATACATGGATAGTATATTTGAAACTATACTTCAAATTAATTTATTACATACTCTAAGTATATATGTAATACATTGATATTATATTTGAAACTATTGAAAGTTTACTTCAAATTATGTTTTTTTCATACTATAAGTATATTTGTAATACATTGATAGTATATTTGAAACTATTGAAAGTATACTTCAGATTCATTTATTTCATACTATACGTATATTTGACATATATTGATAGTATACCTGAAACTATTGTAAGTATACTTCAAATAAATGTATTTCATACTACAAGTATAGTTGTAATACATTGATATTATACTTGAATACATTTGTAATACATGGATAGTATATTTGAAACTATACTTCAAATTAATTTATTACATACTCTAAGTATATATGTAATACATTGATAGTATATTTGAAACTATACTTCAAATTAATTTATTACATACTCTAAGTATATATATAATACATTGATATTATATTTGAAACTATTGAAAGTATACTTCAGATTCATTTATTTCATACTATACGTATATTTGACATATATTGATAGTATACCTGAAACTATTGTAAGTATACTTAAAATAAATGTATTTCATACTACAAGTATAGTTGTAATACATTGATATTATACTTGAATACATTTGTAATACATGGATAGTGTAACGAAGACTCTGACTAGGACGTTGGGCTATATGATATATGACATGTTTAGTATGACAATCCCTATATTTGGGCCCGAGCCGACCTAGTGCTGATATCGATAGATATGGTAGAACCATATATGGATAGAACCATATATGGATAGATCTAACTGGCTTAGTCATCGTGACAAGCCTGGTCGGAGAATATATAGAGGGTCGGCTTCAGGGAGAAGGCAGAAGTCAAAGCATCCTGGTTTAAGTTCTAACCGGACACCACTGCGGGGGTCCTAAGCTAAGTAATCAGCAATACAGCCTTGAGCTATTTTATATGGTCCTTCTTGAGTACGGATTAGGGCTTACCGCAGTAACGGGATGCTGAAGTCTTCCAGACACATGAGAACCAAGGTATCTGGCTTTACAACCCATATACCTTGAGTAGCCAACCCCTGACTCAGTGGCAAGATTCTAACCAGATGGTAACCCAGTTGCTGCCAGAGTCTGAACGCTCTGTCGGTCCTGGCTGCTCCGCAGGTGAGCAGCAGTATCTCGAAGTTGTGAGATCCACTCTGTTGCCGCCAGAGCATGAACGCTCTGGCGGTCCTGGCTGCTCCTTAGGTGAGCAGCAGCGTCTCGAAGCTGTGAGATCCACTCTGTTGCCGCCAGAGCATGAACGCTCTGGCGGTCCTGGCTGCTCCTTAGGTGAGCAGCAGCGTCTCGAAGCTGTGAGACCCACCCAGTTGTCGCCGTCAGAGCATGAGCGCTCTGTCGGTCCTGGCTGCTCCGTAGGTGAGCAGCAGCGTCTCGAAGCTGTGAGACCCACCCGGTTACCAGAATCTCGGAGCCGTGAGACCTCCCCGGCCCTTAGAGTCAGAGAGCACTGGTGATGTGCAGGAAAGAGAGAGCACTGGTGATGTGCAGGTAAGAGAGAGCACTGGTGATGTGCAGAGCACTGGTGATGTGCAGGAAAGAGAGAGCACTGGTGATGTGCAGAGCACTGGTGATGTACAGGAGAGAGAGCAACCATTGACAGGGAACGCCCTTAATGGGTGGCATGTGATTTGATCTTGAGGTTTTTATGACCCACCGTAACATCAAAGGAAGAAAGCGCGAAGCTTGGACGCCCTCAATGGGGTGGCTTGAATGGCTGACGTTTGCTGTTCAAGCCTCAGTATGCTTGTATTGGGGTGGCCTGAGGGGTCTACTGTTCAAGCCTTCTTGATATGGTACAGATTTCCATGGGAAATCTGGGGGTGGCAATGAGTGTAACGAAGGCTTTCACCTAGAGCTTCATGTGTCATCGTGTAACGAAGGCTTTCACCTAGAGCTTCTAGTGGATATCATGAGAGCATTGTCTGGACAGCATGATGATGCAAGGGCATCGGAGCTATATCAACCCTCCCATAGATTTTGGAGCAGTCGGAGGACGGCAGAGGCTTCGTTCACCGATAGGATATCGAGATGAAAGTGCAAGCTGACAGACCAGAAGTCCAGGTTCATAGGGACCGAAGTAGTCCAGCAAGGAGGCTGGACGGTCACTCTCGCAGAAATGACCATGAGCATAACCGGAGACGAATAGTCATCATGCATGGTACGGTAGTAGCACCCAATTCTGCCGATCGTACACCAAGTAACCAGCAAGATGGCATTACTGTAATAGCGGCACACACCATCTTGGGGTATGCGGCAGGTTCAAACGACGAGATTTGATATGACAGATGAAGCTGTGTTATCAGCAATGGACGTCGTCATCAGGCAAGAAACTGTAAACTACAGACTAGGAGTGAACTGTGGTGGAAGGCACCCTCTGGCTTTTCACAGTATTAATAGGAGCCGGTTGAACTGGAGAGCAGATGAACATTTGCGGAACCCTAGGACACCTAAGATCGAGACGGGACAGGATTTACAAGAGGAATTACCGCAGCCAGCAATCTTGACTATAGCAGGAGAGTCCTTGCATGTGGGCTATCCACCGCCTAAAGGGAGAAATGTCATGTTAAAGGTGTGCAAAGTTCTAATTTGCAATTGTGGCAAAGTAATGGAAGTATATGCAGTTCTGGATGATGGTTCGGGGCGAACCATTTTGTTACACACAGTTGCCAAGCAGGTCGGATTGAGGGGTCAACCTGAAGAGTTGCGTATCAGAATCATGAGAGATTTAAGTTTTGCACGGGGTGGCTGTATCTTCCGAGGTATCTCCTGCCGTACAGCCAAACCAAGTCAATAATATTGAGGGAGCATTGATCGCCAAATAGCTTGGATTGTGAGCATACACAGATTGTCAGCAGACTAATGGAGAGAGATTAACATTTTCGAGAGCCTCCCTTGCTGGATAACTACCAGGCCTGGCCTGTTAGAACCTAGCCGAAAGAAAGGACAATTGTCTGAGTCTTCTGGATGCGGTATAGATTTCAACGTGAAATCTGGGGTGGCTGTAACGAAGACTCTGACTAGGACGTTGGGCTATATGATATATGACATGTTTAGTATGACAATCCCTATATTTGGGCCCGAGCCGACCTAGTGCTGATATCGATAGATATGGTAGAACCATATATGGATAGAACCATATATGGATAGATCTAACTGGCTTAGTCATCGTGACAAGCCTGGTCGGAGAATATATAGAGGGTCGGCTTCAGGGAGAAGGCAGAAGTCAAAGCATCCTGGTTTAAGTTCTAACCGGACACCACTGCAGGGTCCTAAGCTAAGTAATCAGCAATACAGCCTTGAGCTATTTTATAGATAGTATATTTGAAACTATACTTAAAATTAATTTATTACATACTCTAAGTATATATGTAATACATTGATAGTATATTTGAAACTATACTTCAAATTAATTTATTACATACTCTAAGTATATATGTAATACATTGATAGTATATTTGAAACTATACTTCAAATTAATTTATTACATACTCTAAGTATATATGTAATACATTGATAGTATATTTAAAACCAATACAAATATACTTCAACTGCAACTATAAGTATATTTGTAATACATTGAAAGTATACTTCAAATTAATTTATGTCAGAGTACAAGTATATTTGTAATACCTTGTTAGTATACTTCAAATACATTTATGTCATACTACAAGTATATTTGTAATTCATTGATAGTATATTTGAAACAAAAATATGTATATTTGTAATGCATTGATAGTATACTTGAAACTATTCAAAGTATACTTCAAATTCAGTTATTTTATACTCTAAGTATATGTGTAATACATTCAGTCTATTTTAAGCATAATTGCTATATTATATATTTATTTAGTACTTGTTATGTATTGTTAATGCACTATAAATGTAATGATTGTATACTTAATGACATCAGCAAAAGTGTACTGTACTGTAAGTATATTTGTAATTAAATTGTATTTATTTCAGGGTGGAAAGTACATAAAAGTATATTAAAGATATATTTTAGCATATCTTTAGTGCAAATTTAGTGCAACTAAGTACAACTTAAGTTTTTATAAAATAATACATTTATACAAAGTATAATAAGTATAATAAATATACTTCTGAAAATCATTTTAGTATATTTCTTTTTCACTTGGGCAAATTCATACAAGTTTGTATACAACTCAATTGAACTAAAAGTTGATTTAAAATATACTATCCTGCAGTACGTTTTTGGTATAGTAACATACTAACTGACTTGAATATATAATGTATACAATCAAGAACAGCAGATAGACAATGGTACATGCATTTTGTTTTTAATCTGAATAAATCAAAGTATATCATCCATCTTGATCACCCCGGCTGGGTCGCCTGAGTGAGGGGTATGTTGGAAGACCCGAAACCCTGTTGACCTCAGGATACGTCACTGAGGATACGTCCCAGGTGCATCCATGCACCTGGGACGAAAATAAATAAAACAAACAAATCAAAAGAATGCGTTAGCGACTAACTGTAGGAAAAAAAACTAAATGAAACAAAAAGCAGGCTAGTTCTCTGAGCCTGCGAGCACTGAACCACTGAGACGGTTCATGGTCTTGTGCGTCTGGTCTTCGTTGTTGCATTTCCTTCTAATTGATGCTCTGATTTCAGACACTTGTGCAAGTGGAAATTGCTCTTTTACAGTATCTGTAAGAAATGAAATGAAAGACTAATATAAGTACACTCCAAGTATCCACACACACGCACGCACGCACGGTGAGCCTAGGGTCTATAAAAGTGAGGCTACTGGACTGGAATTTTTGGGGATTTGATTCTGTACACTTACCTATTACAGCCTCAACTAATTTTGGGTCCAGTTGGGCTTTGGATGGTTTGCCCTCAGGGCTTCTGCCTGTCAAATTTGAGGTTCTAAGAACCTCCCTCCCAAACAACAGGTGGCAGAGTTCTTGCGTGTAAACCGTTACTTTTCCCTTGTTCAGCCGTTCAAACTTAATAAAAATAAGTGAAAGGAAGAAAGGAGAAATGTCATGTTTCCCCAGGAAACGGGATGTTGGATCCAAATGTGTGTTTTTAAAATAATAACAATAATCTAGGACCCATGCCACATACCGTCAAGCATGTGTGGTCAGTGTCACTGTCTTCATCATCGACATCAATTGCATCACCATGTTCTGGACCCTGTTCAACGCTGACCTGAGGACATATCAAATAAAAAATGGTTACACCATTATCATAATGTACACACACCATACCTGTGCATTAGGCTGTATACAGAGCTGCAGAAGCACAGTTAACAGCTTATGGGAATTCCATGGAATTTAATCTTTTCAAATGAGGTTCCATGGGGACCATTGACATGAAAATGTTTGAGAACCACAGAACTAGATGACTGTAATTCACAGTATACTGATGGTAAAGTCAGTGAGTTGGTTGGGGGTTATGAGACATTTGCTAAATTTAACTAATATGGCAACCCATTAACTGTATGTAGCAGTGGCTTACAACCTCAGCCTGATGGCCTAAAAAGTCTGATATCTGGCCTGGGCCGTGGCTCAGTGGTCCAGGCACCTTGGCCGGCAGTCCAAGTCTGGCAGTGTGCTGTGGGTTTGACTCCCGATATCTCCCCTGAAGGGATGTCCCTTTGGATTAGTGGTTAAGATGTTGGCCTTCTATGTGGGAGACCCAGGTTCAATTCCCAGGTGATACATATAGTCAGTATCAAGTGCAGCCATGCAGCACTGGGATAATTCAAACCTGCAGGTCTCCTGAGTGGAAAGTTAAAGGGAATTCCTTGTAGCTTTAGGGGAGATTAGACTTTTAGGCCATCAGGCTAGGTTGTCATCATCAACCACTGTTGAGAAACCCTGTTGTTTATTCCGGAGGTCCTTCTTCAGGTTGGTTAAGGCAGCATATCTTGCGGCAACTTTCAAAGCTGATGTGGATGACTACAGAACATGTACATTTTTAGTAAAGGAAATTAAGAGAGAAGGAAAATGTCCCAAAAACACATTTCTAACATGGTTGTCTATATTTTCCACTTTACTACTAGCTACTCAAGAAGTAACAACCAGCTAGATGTTGCACAGGAAGACCAATTGAGCAAAACCAGTTTAACATGAAATAAGAAACCTGCATTACTTTCACAGTTGCGATTGTAGCAATGTGGAAAGCGGGGATTGAACCCAGGCCTCCCACTCGCCAGACCAACACACAACCTGTCATGCCAATAGGGCTGTTGCGGGCTGGGTCTTGGCTGGGGGCTACACAAGTATTTAATATGCAGCTACAAACCTCTGATTTCTTGAGATGAGGAAGCCTCCTTCTGTATTTTCATCATGTCTGATCTTTTAATATCATCCCATATATTAATATTCTTTTCGAATAGCTTTTTTTGGTCTACCAACTCTTTGAAATGATCTGGAAGAACAAAACACACACTTATATTAATACAAACCACTTATTGCATGAAACAGGCATTCCACCTTCAACTACATGCAATTATACTCCAGTGCAAATGAAAAAATCACACCCCTCTCTCTCTCTCTCTCAACAGCGCCCCTTTTGCCCCTACTGCTACTCATAGTCACACACATAGGTTAACAGTTAACACACACATAGGTTAACAGTTTAACACAGACATTGCTGTTCCTTGGAGTCAAAAATATGAGCTTTTATAGCTAGTCAGGTGGCTAACAATAAGTAAGCATTGCTGAGACATGAGGCCAACAGGGAAGCCTTTCTATAACATTTGTCAGAGTCATTGGTATGACACAGCCAAGGATTGAACCCCGACTTCTCAATCTTAGGGCAAGCACTCAACCCACAAAGCCATTGAGCAGGTAGCTAAAAACATGCCCACCCAAGCCATGATTGATGATGGAGGAGCTTGATTTGCTGAGTGCAAAGCAGGGAGGCACTGGGTCTCACTTGTCACAGACTAGTCACTAGTCACTAGTTCAGTGGCCTTGTGGTTAGAGTGTCTGCCTTGAGACTGAGAGGCTTGTGTTCAAACCTCAGGCAGGGTCATACCAAGCCATTAACATACATTAACAACAGTTTAGAATTTGGTTTTGAGAAGCAATGTATGTTACACAGTAACAGTGACATTTTATTTATTAACCAACTTACTTCCCAAAAGAAGAATCTTTGCAGCCACTTTGGTCGGTGGCCCTCTTCTATTTGGGTATTGGAGTTCAATCCATCCACGGTCACTTTCAAGGTCTGGCATGCAGGTGATCTGCGTTACAGCTGCCTTTTTGTAAGAAGGTCTTATCATGTCAGTGGTATCCACATCAAAAGACTTGGATTCAAAATAATAAATGGCATACCTGAATATTGGCATTATGAACGTTATCCCAGAAGCCCAGCTACAACACACAGCACTTGGCTATTAGCATCTGTGATGCTTGCATCTGGCTACCCAATGTAAGGTCACATGACAAAAACAAGTACAATCAGCAAGCTGCAATCAGATCTGGCAACCCCATTCCTGAATCTGACTTGAGCCCATATAAGGAAGTAAAAATGCGATGTCACAGGCTGCGAAGCACATTCTATTGTAGGCAACAGACATGTCTTTAAAAAGAAAGTACAAGACATTTCTTGATGATTCTACACAATCATCAACACCTTCAGGAAAAACAGTGAGTATGTGTTACCTGTCACTATAGGAATATAGGCTGTAACGTCCGTCATTTAGTTTAATTAACTCACTAACCCACTGAATTGGCTATTTTGTCTTTTTAATCATCATCAGCGACCAAAGCAGTACAAGCTACATTTAGAAGGAAATCACTGCATTCCCGCAGCTAGAATCAGAATCAGAATCAGGTTTATTTGTCACATCACATTACAAGTAAGGTGGGTGAAATACTTGGTTGTGCAGACACTCATTGCAGTTACAGGGGAAGGTGACAACAAATTGAGCTACACAGCTGCAGCCATATTTCGGCGCTGCCCTCAGCTTACTTGCATCAGAAAAATTAAGAAAAGAAGAAAAAAAAAAGAAGGATGGGGGGGGGGGGGGGGGGGGCAGAGAGGGAGGGGGGGAGGGGTGTAAACATCACATCACATTACAATTATCATTGTATAGTGCAGGCACGGAATGTACTTGGGTGGGGGGATGGGGGGGGGGGGGGGGGGGGGGGGGGTGGTTGGGGTCGGGGGCTTGGGCCAGGCACAAAAAAGCTCTCCTCCTACGCATACCATATCGAAAGGGATGAGCTGCGTGGGGGGAGGAAAAAAAGATAACCTAGCTGGAGCAGGGTGGGTAGAAGGCGGCTGTATGTGTAGACATGTGTGTCCATGAGAGAAAGTTCGGTGGAATAGTTCATTTCCCATGTGTTTGTGTAAGTGTGTTCCTGGTATATCTCAAATAGTAGGGGAGCCTATCACTTTCCGTGATTTTGGAATGTTAATTTTTGGAGACAGGTATATCTTGATTCTTGGGGTTACCAGAATGCCAAAAAAACATGTCTCCAATTTTTTATGTCAGGTTTAGCATGTTTAATTAGCATAATTAGCTAATAAATTGTCAAAAACGGAAATGGCAATAACTTTGCTTCTAGGTAACTTATAAAGGTGATCTAAGAGTCTGAGTCCATGTTTGTGATGTCCAGAAATGCATCTGTTACCATTGTGAAGTCATACAAGCTTTCCTAATTAGCATAATTCCCATAAATTATGCAAAAACGAGGTGAACATCAGCAAATTGCTGCATGTTTTACTTTTAGTCAACTTTGAAAGCTTCTCACAGACTCCATGTGTATGTTTACAACTCCAGGAATAATTATCATCCTATGAATAAATCATGCAACCTTTTGTCTATGTTATAATTATGTAATAATCACACCAAAACCAGAAATAGCTATATTTCGTTGCTTTAAGTTAATTAATAAATGTGATCTTACAGACAGTAAGTCTGTTTGCATGTCTAGAAAATATTCTCTTTCCATAACTAGGATATGCAACCTTTCCATTATTAGCTTTATATATATATATATATATATATATATATATATATATATATATCCCTCATAAAATAAAGAACAATATGAGAAATGGTCACAGAATTATCACATGATTTTTATTCTAATATTTACAGAAAGTTTTGAAAACACATTTAATTGAAGGGTCTTTGTCATCGTCAATCCCCATCAGATGTGCCTTGTTTACATTACCACACACCTCTAATCATCGGCCCTACACATGCACATCTCAGAGCAGTTCAAATTTTGAGATCGACAAGAACAATGTGATATGCACTGTGATTTCTTGCAGACACATTTTATCAGTTGGGTAATGGTGGCTGGGCCGTGGGTATCCCGTGTTGTGACTGGCACCAGTTGATCTCCCTCAGCCTCCCATCCATTTTTAGTTTCTGGTGGCATCTGTGGGTTAGGTACGTGGTCCTGATCCCATACCATTGCCTGATAATATGCATGGGTAATGGCTTGATTTAATGCTGCTTGTGTAGGTGGCAGCTTCTCGGCTTCTAATTGTTTCTTTGTGAATAACCTCCACCTGAGCTCATCAACATCCACAGGATTTGTACCGGGCTCGTACAGCTGGCAAACAAATGCTTCAATCTTTTTTGACAGTTGTACCCTTCCAGCTAAGAGTGTAACTGTCATAGATGGAATGGCATTGGTACAGGCAATGGGAAAGCCAACATGGATCATGACATGTTCCCAGTAAGCTGACCACTCCATAGCCACACTGGACAGGAAGACCAAAGAACATAGTGAGATCCATGTAGTATTTGACCGACGCCAGGGTGGAAAGCCCCGGGCCCCTACCACTTATCATGTGGAAGACAACACACCGATAGGGAAGTGTCAGAAAAACAGTTCTTGTCAGGTATCAGCACCAAAGATGAGCTGACTGTCTTATCTTGCTAAGAAAGCCCTCCAACACTTCCAGATGAAACCCAATGTTTTTATAATCACGTCAAGGCAGGCTGTCCACTCAAACTCTATCGATGTAAAACATCTCCACAGCGTACAGGAAGAGGCTGACACAAGGATAATCCTGCACAGCCTGGATGCTGTCCGAAGAGGGGCAACACAGCTCTACATTGAGTCCCCTGACACTGATGTCTTTGTTCTTACAATACGACGGTACCATCAGCTGTGCAAGGACATCTATTTCATCACCGGTGTCGGGAACAAAAAACGTATCATCGCTGGAGCCAGTAGTGCAGGCACTGGGTAAAACGAGGACTTCAGCCTTACCAGGGTTCCATGCCGTCTCTGGAGCTGATCAGACAGCTCCAGGGAATTTAACCTGTTGGCCAGGTCTAAACAGGTGTCCTGTGGAGGTGGTATCTGCAGTTGCTACTGTATATACTATGAGCTACAAAAAGGCTCAGTTCTGACGCAGCACGTACCTAACCCACAGATGCCACCAGCAACTGAATATGGATGGGAGGCTGAGGGAGCTCAACTGGTGCCAGTCACAACACGGGATACCCACGGGCCAGCCACCATTACCCAACTGATCAAATGTGTCTGCAAGAAATCACAGTGCATCACATTGTTCTTGTCGATCTAAAATTTGAACTGCTCTGAGATGTGCATGTGTGGGGCAGATGATTAGAGGTGTGTGGTAAGCAAGGCACATCTATTGGGGATTGACGATGACGACGAAGATGGAGACCCTTCAATTTTCAAAACTTTCTGTAAATATTAGAATAAACAATCTGATAATTCTGTGACCATTTCCCATATTGTTCTTTCTTGCGACTGCAGGTCGCCTTTAGGAAATTATGGACGGGCCTGCCCCAAAGTTATTAGTTCTCAACAGGCCCGGAAATTAAATTAGATCTCTATATGGAGCTGACCTGTTCTGACATTCCATATGTTGATCTGACCTCATCAAACCCTGTACACTCAAGACACGCTCCATATATGGCCAGTTCAGAATACATTCCATATGTTGATCTGACCCCCCATGCCAAAGCACCAGCACTCGCCCAGCAGTCTGTCATGACCCAGGCAGATATGTTGATCTGACCCCCCATTCCAAAGCACCAGCACTCGCCCAGCCCTTTAGTGCGAGGTCGCTTCTAATATTTTCTAGACATGCAAACAGACTTACACTGTCTGTAAGATCATGCGTATTAATTAACTTAAAGCAAAGAAATACAGCTATTTCTGGTTTTGGTGTGATTATTACATAATTATTACATAGACAAAAGGTTGCATGATTTATTCATAGGATGATAATTATTCCTGGAGTTGTAAACATACACTTGAAGTCTGTGAGAAGCTTTCAAAGTTGACTAAAAGTAAAACATGCAGCAATTTGCTGATGTTCACCTCGTTTTTGCATAATGTATGGCATTTATGCTAATTAGGAAAGGTTGTATGACTTCACAATGGTAACAGATGAATATCTGGACATCACAAACATGGACTCAGACTCTTAGATCACCTTTATAAGTTACCTAGAAGCAAAGTTATTGCCATTTCCGTTTTTGACAATTTATTAGCTAATTATGCTAATTAAACATGCTAAACCTGACATAAAAAATTGGAGACATGTTTTTTTGGCATTCTGGTAACCCCAAGAATCAAGATATACCTGTCTCCAAAAATTAACATTCCAAAATCACGGGCATCAAAATTTGATTGATAGGCTCCCCTACTAAAAGTCCTGCGTTATCATGGCAGGTTCAGTGGAAACTAACACGGCCCAGTCTGAAGACACAACAGGTGTCAGGGAGGAGGGAGGGTGTGGGTTGAGGGGGGGGAGGCAGAGGATTCTTTTCTTGCGCTGTCTGTTCGTGTGGAGATTGTCAATGGGGGGGGGAAATCCAGATTCGTTTTTAGAGCGAGGGATATAGCAATATGGCTATTTCTCCTCTCTGTCCGTTATGGCTCTCTGTCCGTCATGTCTCTCTGCAGGGCGCTGACCTTTTCCAAGATTGTGTCCATCCTCTCCTCAAGTGCCCTGCCCAGCTCGGCCACGGCAGGCAGCATAGGGGCTCCGTTCAGCGCTGCCACTTTTCCAATTCTTCGATACACAAGACTAGTGCACAGCCCGATCAGCAGAAATCCTGTCACCGTAAATCCAAATAGATATACCTCTTCTACGCTGATAATCTCCATGCACATTACACGCCAAGTCTTGTAGTCTTGGGTATAACTTGCGGGTGAAGATCCATCAGAGTATTGAGCGGGCTCTCCAGAACCCAATTTACATGGAAAAATGTTGTCTATCACGTACAGAGACCAGCACACTAATTCCATGAATAAGCTAAAGTACCGGTAAGTAGATTATGTTTATATGAAACAAACAAGAATATTTTTTTCTACATTTTAGCACTTACAGTATGCCCCACTTGCAGTGGGATTTGAACCCATGGTGGTGGCATTGAGAGTCTAATGCTTAACAGTGCAAGCCACAGAGATGTCTGGTATTACAGGGTTTTCAGAGTTCTTTAAAGGGATAGTTCAGATTTTTTTAACTTAAGTTGTATGAAATACTTGCCATTAATATAGTGGTTGCAACTGTATTAATTGATTGCCCGAGTCCTGTGGTGGGAGTTCTGCTCTGGTTTTGCTGAAATATCAAGTAGTTCCGGTCATTTTGTGGGGGGCACTGGGGGCCACGCAGTAAAAGTAAATGAATCCACAAAACTAACGTCATTTGTATTGTTGACCTATTTCTAAAATATTAGTGCAACTTCCGTTCTTTTTTTACCCCTCTATCACACAGAACTATGTTTTTTGTGTCCATATCACTACACCCAAAAAATAGTTCCATGTGATAGATTGGTCAAAGTTGAACGAAAGTCGCGCTAATATTATAGAAATAGGTCAACAATACAAATTACGTTCGTTTCGTGGATTCATTTACTTTTACTGCGTGGCCCCAGTGCCCCCCACAAATTGACCGGAACTACTTAATATTGACCAAAACCAGAGCAGAACTCCCACCATGGGACTCGGGCAATCAATTAATACAGTTGCAACCACTATATTAATGACAAGTATTTCATACAACTTAAGTTAAAAAAATCTGAACTATCCCTTTAAGGCTCATGTGAGAGACAGTTATGTTTGTATAGATTTGAAACCTTGAAATGGGACATTTTGCATAGTGAGTACTTTCTACTTCTGGTACTTTAAGTATATTTTGTCTGTGTGTGAGATATATATATATATATATATATGATTTACATTAAGCGACTAACTTGACAAACATTTTATACAAACATCAGACTGGGCCAGGCGATGGAGATGATGCTATAGTAGAAGGACAAGAGACTGAGGGACAGGGGGCAGAAAGACCAAATCCGTCCCAGGTGAGATGAACTATACTTTACTATACGTTATTCAATACTGGATGTATTAAGACATAGAATGCTGACAAAAAAAATAAGATATTAACTTGAATATGCGATAACATTTTGCCAAAGATACTGTATGATTATTAATCTAGATCACCCATTCTCTTTAGGATGAACATTATGGAGATGACCTTTTGTACCCTGGAGCACCAATCACCAAAGGTCAAAGTCTGCTCCTTCTGATGGCTTATGTCCTGAGGCATAACCTGACCGGGATAGCTCTGGATCATCTGCTTCAGATTTTCAATGAACATTTCCCCAGATTGATGCCAGCCACATCATATCTCTTCCATAAATCATATGGCGAATATGGAGAGTATGAGCCACATTTTTACTGCCATATTTGTTCAAACTACATTGGAAGTAAGAAATGTGGATTGACACAGTGTCCTCTGTGTCAATCAGCATTTGATGTGGACAGTTCCCTAAAAATGGGTTCATATTTTTTGGTGGTGAGTATATCATCACAACTTAAAGCTATTCTGGAGACTCTCAAAATGAGTAAACAAACATCAACTCCAGGTTTCATATGTGACATCCAATGTGGAGGAGAGTACAGAAGGCAAAAAGACAGTGGAGAAATTGGAGATGATGACATCAGTCTTCTCTGGAATTGCGATGGAATTCCCGTATTTAACAGCTCCAATTACCAAATATGGCCTATTCAGTGCCAGATAATTGAGTTACAGCCTGCAGAACGGGAAAAAAACATCTGTGTTCCTTGCCTATGGTTTGGAGAGAGCAAGCCCAACATTCAGGCTCTCCTCACTCCATTTGTAAAGGAACTTGAGGACCTTCAAACCAACGGCATCACCTGGGGCAATGGTTGCAAGACCAAAGTGCATGCCCTTATATGCAGTTCGGATTCAATTGCTAGGCCACTTCTACGAAATGCAAAACAGTTTAATGGAATTTATGGTTGTGACTTTTGCTATCAAAGAGGTGGGGGTCCTTATCCTTATGTTAGTCCTGAGCCCTGTCTGCGGACAGAAGCTGAGCATTTTGAGAATGCCATGAGTGCAACACCTCGGCAGCCAGTCATGGGAGTGAAAGGCCCAAGTGAATTGATGAAATTGGACAAATTTCAAATGATCCAAGGATTTGTCCCTGAATACCAACACAGTGTATGTCTCGGAGTTATTCGACAGATGGCTACTCTGTGGCTGGATTCCACTAATCATGTACATGAGTGGTACATAGGCACCAAAACTGAGCAGATTGACAAGGAACTTTTAGCAATCTTTCCACCTACTGAGATCACTAGAGTTCCACGATCTATCAAAAAAAGGAAATTCTGGAAAGCATCTGAGTGGAGGTCATTTCTATTGTTTTATGCTTTGCCTGCTTTGAATGGAATCCTCCCCAGAAAATACTGGAACCAGCTTTTCCTTTTAGTTTTTGCAGTATATTTTCTCCTACGAGAAAGGATCAATGAGGATGATGTCGCTAAAGCTGAGCAGGCATTGAAAAAATGTGTTCGAGAATTTGAGGGTTTATATGGCACATCACATTGTTCGTTTAATGTGCATCTGATTGTTATAATAGGTGTCCTATTATTGCTTGCTGAAGTAGGAACCTTTATTGCTTAGGTAGGAACCTTGCATATACAGGGGCGTGACGCACGGGACCTGTTGTTGGTTGCACTAGACTGAGATGACCGGTTGTTTATTATTGTACTCTGAGCACTGATCTTTATAATAAACCATTGCCCGGCTGGGCTAAGATACAATACTTATTGGGTGATTCTTAAGGAAAAGAACACAATTTTACATGGTGGCAGCGGTTGTGAACCAAAACGGAAGAAATTACGAGTTTTGAAAGAAACTTCAATAATTCTCACAGAGGCGGGAGAGACCTGTCTGCCGCGATATGGATGGACTAAAACCTCCACAGACCCTGTGTCTGGACTCGGGAAACCTTTCACGGTCGTGGAAGACATGGAGAGACGAATTTGTGCTTTATGTGGACTTAACATTGGACGACGAGGACGCCGAGGACGTCAAGAAAAAAGTTAAGTTGTTCTGTTATCTAGTCGGTGAGAGTGGCAGAGAGCTACTGGACACGTTGATGGGAGATACGCCCAAAGCTTCATGGAAGTTGGAGGACATTATCACGAAGTTTGATGATCACTGCAACCCTAGCATCAACGAGACTGTGGAACGCTATCGTTTTTTCACAAGGAACCAAGGCGGTAGTGAAAACATTGACAATTATGTCACGGAACTGAAGCTGTTGGCAAGGACGTGCAATTTCGGGACATTGAGAGACTCACTCATCCGCGATCGGATTGTATGTGGACTCAACGACGCAAGCATGAGAGAGAGACTGCTTCGTGAAAAGAAACTGGAACTGGATATGTGCATTCAACTGTGCAGAGCAGCGGAGCTGTCGCGGGAAAACAGCAGAACCATCTCGGGACCGAAGATGGGAGAGGAGGTGCACGCTGTGAGCGGAGGCGGAGCAGCGCGCCAAAACTACACAAAGACCACAGTCGAGTGCAGCTTTTGCGCCAAAACACATGAACGTGACAAACGGAAGTGCCCAGCATTCGGTAAGAAGTGCAAAATATGTGGCAAAGACAACCAGTTTGCAATAGTGTGTAGGTCAAGCCCAGAAAAGTATAAGAAACGTGTGCACAATGTAGCAGGGACTGAGTGTGACAGTGAGGAGGAATATGAAGACGTCCTCTGTGTTACTGCAACAGAGACTGAGAATGTGAATGCAGTGGACACCAAAGCTAATGATACACAGCTATTTGCAGGCATGCTACTGGGCAAAGATGTGGTGAAATTCCAAATAGACTGTGGGGCTAGTTGCAATATAATTCCACTCTACCTGCTAAACCCTGACACTAAACTCGAAGAGACCAAGACAGTACTTATGATGTACAATAAGAGCAAACTGAGACCACTGGGCAAATGTAAAATAAAACTGAGGAACCCAAGAAATCAGAAACTGTACCAGTTGCAGTTTGAAGTGGTGGACAATGACTGCAGTGTGCCACTGCTTGGAAAAAAAGCCAGTGAAGCTATGAAGCTGATTAAGGTGCAATATGAGAACATAATGGCAATAGATAGCATTGTGACATCAGAAAAGCCCACCAGTGGACAGTGGACATTGGGACAGATTCAAGCGGAGTATGCAGATGTATTCACTGGGGATGGCTGCCTGGAGGGCGAATATAAAATGGAGTTGGACGACACAGTAAAACCTGTACAGCTGCCAAAGAGGCGTGTTCCAGTCGCTATGATGAAACCCCTGAAAGCGGAACTGCAGGAACTGCAGGACCTACAGCGTAGAGGAATTATCGCTCCAGTTGAGTGCAGTACAGACTGGATCAGCGGGATGGTCGTTGTACAGAAACCAAACGGGAAACTGAGAGTATGTATCGATCCAAGGCCCTTAAACAAGGCACTGAAGCGCAGTCACTTCCCACTTCAGACCATCGAGGACATACTGCCTGACCTATCCAAAGCCAGAGTATTCACTGTGTGTGACGTCAAGAGTGGTTTTTGGCATGTCAAGCTGGAAGCCGAGTCCAGCCAACTGACGACGTTTGCGACCCCATTTGGACGGTACCGATGGCTGAGGATGCCAATGGGTATAAGCCCGGCACCAGAGATCTTTCAAAGAAAGCTGACACAAGCATTAGATGACCTGCCTGGTCTCTACATAATAGCAGATGATGTGCTGATTACAGGTCAAGGTCAGACACAGGAGGCAGCGGAGCGTGACCATGATGAAAAGCTGAGACTTCTCCTAACCCGATGCAGAGAAAAAGGCATACAACTGAATGGAGACAAATTCAGACTGAGACAAAAGGAGACTACATACATAGGACATCTTCTGACAGCGGAAGGCCTCAAAATTGATCCTGAGAAGGTGCGTGCTGTCAAACAGATGCCACAGCCAACGGATGTGAAAGGCATACAGAGGCTGTTGGGAATGGCTAACTACCTGGCCAAGTTCTGCCCTCATCTCTCGGATCAGTGTGAGATGTTGAGGCAGTTAACACATAAGGACTGTAAGTGGGACTGGACAGCACAACATGAGGAATCGTTTCTCAAACTGAAGGAGACTATCACGGATGCACCAGTGCTGAAATACTACAACCCAGAGGAAGAGCTAACTGTACAATGTGATGCATCAGACACTGGTTTGGGTGCAGCGCTTATGCAGAATGGTAAGCCCGTTGCTTTTGCGAGCAGAGCACTCACAAAGACTGAGCGGGGCTATGCCCAAATAGAAAAAGAGTTCTTAGCAATGGTATTTAGCATGGAAAAGTTCCACCAATACACCTATGGCAGAAAAGTTACTGTGCAAAGTGACCACAAGCCATTAGAGACCATTGTGAGAAAACCCCTACTGAGTGCGCCTAAAAGGTTGCAAAGAATGATGCTACGCATTCAGAAATATGATTTGGAGGTGGTGTATGTACCTGGAAAACACATGGTACTGGCAGACACATTGAGCAGAGCCTACCTTCCTGAGTGCTCATCCTTTGGCTCAGTGGAAGCTGAAATAGAGACTGTTAATATGGTACAGCACCTACCTATCTCTGAAGACAGGCTCCATGCAATACGTAATGCAACAAAAGAGGACAAAACACTGCAGATGCTGATTGAAACGATGGGCCACGGATGGCCAACGGATAAGGCAACGACACCAAGTGAAATCAGACCGTACTTCTCATTCCAAAACGAGCTGACATCTCAAGATGGAATAGTGTTCAGGGGCGAACGCGCTGTTGTTCCTGATGTACTGAAGAGAGAGATCACTCAGCGTCTACATTCATCTCATCTGGGTGTGGAAGGATGCCTGCGGAGGGCTAGAGAGTGTGTCTACTGGCAGGGCATGAACGACCAGATCAAGACATATGTAGCCAAGTGTGACATCTGCAGGTCAGTGGACGATAAACAACAGAAAGAAACACTGATCCCACATGATATTCCGAGCAGGCCATGGGCAAAGGTAGGCACAGATCTGTTTTCATTTGATAACAAGGACTACCTGGTCACTGTAGACTATTATTCAAACTTCTGGGAGATAGACTATCTGTCTGACACCAAATCTACCACAGTAATAAAGAAGCTGAAAGCACATTTTTCACGTCAGGGGATCCCAGATATTTTATTTTCGGATAACGGCCCACAATACTCATCGCAGGAGTTCCAGAAATTCAGCAGGCTATGGGAATTCCAGCACAAGACCTCGTCACCGGGTTACCCCCAGAGCAACGGCAAAGCGGAATCAGCTGTGAAGACGGCAAAGAGACTCATGTACAAAGCCAAAGCTGCTGGACGGGACCCTTATCTGGCCATTCTAGATCATCGCAACACACCATCACAGGGCATGGACACCAGTCCGGCACAGAGGCTACTCAGCCGGCGTACGAAGACGCTACTCCCGACCACCGCAAGTCTTCTGCAGCCGGAAGTCAATGAGGTGCAGAAAGAGTTGCAGATGAAACAGAATAGTCAGCGCATCTACTATGACAGATCAGCGAAGGACCTGGACACGCTGAACACGGGTGACTGTGTGAGAATACAGCCCTTTGCACCTTACACTGTCTGGCGTCTAGGCAGGGTGCTGAGGCCTATTGATGCACGATCCTATGAGGTACAGATGGACAGCGGCGGAGTGCTCAGGAGGAATCGCAGACACATCAGGCGTGCCCCGATGGAGACTGTTGACCTCGGTCACCCAGAGACTTTTCCTACGCAGTCTGATACACGCACTGTCCCTGAGAGAGACACTGGACCACACACACACTCCCTCCTTGACAGAATCACGGACACACACTCACACTCTGGCCCCAGGATCACAAACACACACACACGCTCTGCCCCGGAAAGAGACACAGCCACGGGCACTGGTGACGCTCCAGTTACCACCAGAGCTGGTCGTGCAGTCGTGACACCACAACGTTACAGGGACTTTGTGTCTTAATCCCACTCTATGGTCTTTGGGGGGGGGATTTCAGAAAGAAGAAAAAAAAAAAAAAAAGGAAAAGAAAAGAAGGGGGAACAGTTTATTGAAAATGTGATTTCTGCATTTGAAAAAAAAAAAAAAAAAACAGTTATGTTGGAGTGTGTATGCCAAAGTAGTTTGAAATTCTGTACTGAAATGTTCAATTTTGCAAGAATTGCTATTATTGAAATCAAAAAACAAAAGAGAAGAGATGTTATAATAGGTGTCCTATTATTGCTTGCTGAAGTAGGAACCTTTATTGCTTAGGTAGGAACCTTGCATATACAGGGGCGTGACGCACGGGACCTGTTGTTGGTTGCACTAGACTGAGATGACCGGTTGTTTATTATTGTACTCTGAGCACTGATCTTTATAATAAACCATTGCCCGGCTGGGCTAAGATACAATACTTATTGGGTGATTCTTAAGGAAAAGAACACAATTTTACACTGATGACACACTTAGCTGCGAGTGTGAGGAACTGGGGACCTCTGTGGGCCACATCCACTTTTTCCTTTGAATCTTTTAATGGCACATTATTACAATATTTCAATGGAACAACTCATGTCCCTGCCCAAATAATGAAAAGATATCTTAGGTGTAGAAGTCTCACAGAGAAAGGAGCTGCTGTAATGCTAAAAGCAAATGATAATGTTAAAGATCTTTTCTCTGAATTACAGGGCAGTAAGCATTTCACTGAAAAATCTGTTCAAATCAGTGACCATGTCAGAGTTTTTGGTAAATCTGTAGAGACAGATGTTTCAGTGTTACACAAACTCGCAATTGATGCACTACTAGGTGTTCGAGTAAGACAAGGTTATTACTACAACCGCTTCATTGTGAATGGAATATTGTATCACTCTGACAACTACAGACGTCTTCAGAAAAGAAACAACTCTGTTGTAGAGTTGCAGGATGGAACATTTATCAGAATACTGAGCTTGGGTAGTTTCTGGTTCAATCCACTGCATTTTGGTCAAAGAGCTTCTGAAGTCTGGTAGAAAGCTGTGCAGAGACACTACACTTAAAATTGCATCAAACTTTATACACGAAGTGTCTCAGTGCAACAAAGTGTATGCCATACACCCAGAGTCTTTGAAATGCAAAAGTGTCATGATTAAGTCAAGGGAGAAGGTATATGTTATTCCTCTACCAAACAATATTGAAAGAGACTGATGTGACATTAAAGAGAACTGTCAACCTCCTGAAATGTATTAGAGTTGGTAGTCAATAGCGGTGGTAAAAAGTGTTGTAAATATCTGTACATTTCACAAATTACTGTATTACACTGTATGACCTGTAATGTGATAGCCAGTTGTTGTGCATTAATAAATGATTGCAGTTACTGACTATACTTGGGGTGGAGATTTATACTTGATATTAATTATTCTTTTCTTTTTTTTAAACTAAAACCATAACATTTTATATAAGATGTAAGTAGCTCTGGCCCATAGCTCTAATGCCGCATTTATTACCGTTGACTTCCGGGGCTCGCATAAATGCAGTCCAGCCTGTAGCGTAAAGCCTACTTTCCTTAGTGGACGCACTCTGAGACCCCCACCACATAAATGCACTTTTTGGCCAGCAATTTATTTGTATTTATTTATTTATTATTTATTAAGAATAATCTTCTCTATGAGGGTTTTCTCTTGGCAATATAGGTAGAGGGCACAGTGGAGTAACTAAAAATATTTTAGTAATATTTTTCGGTGGAAAATAAATCCCTTTCTGGCCAAAAGGTGCAAACGTTCTTTAGATTTACGCTACAGACGAGAGGCTGGTCTGCATTTATGCGAGCCCCGGAAGTCAATTGTAACATAGCTCTAAATAATACGGCCTTAGATCTATGGACCAGAGCTAAGATGTAACTACTGTACATAAGTACACTTATATGTTACTAATAATTCGTTCTAATTTAATTTACTTTATTAAAGTACGCTATTAGAATATTAATAATATATTTACATTTAAATACACTAATTTCTAATATATTTGAATACATTTCTAACGTGGTGTATTTGAAATACACTTTAATAAAATATAGGGGAAATGTATTTGAATTGAATTGAAAATAAGTGCACTATAATGTAATATACTAAAATCAAAATAAAATGTTATTGAAATGTATAGTACTTTTTGAAAAGGTTTATTTGAAATGTACTTTTCAAAAAGTTCACTTTCAAAAAACATAATTAAATATAAACATTATCAGAATACAAATTTGAAAAGTACATTTTAATTGAATTAAAATTATCTTTTTTGTTTAGTACACTTTAACAAATGTGCTACATGACATCTTATTTTATGTTGACATTTAATGTGCTTTATATAAATATATTTTGAATTCACTTAATAACAATACCTTACAAGTACAACGTTAAGAAATATATGCCTAAGAGCATCCAAGAACATTCATGAATAGTATACTTTAAAAAAGTAGACTAAAGTAAACTTTAAGTATAATGCTTTTTCTGTATACTTTGTCAGAGTTATACTATAAATGCACTGATGAAAAATGTACTTTTATGAAGTATAATTAAATTAAACTTCAATACATTGGGCATTAACATACTTACAAAAATGTATACTTGAACATATTGTGATTGCATTTGTGAAAAGTATACTTTTGATAAGCATATTATAGTATATCTTAATTTAAGTGCATATTGAGGATACTTTCCTATGAGTTTACTGTAAAAGCACTTAAAATACAATAGTTCAAAATATATTTAAAATTAAATGTACTTAAGTTCAACACAACTTAACATTATCAGAATACACTTTTGAAAAGTACAGTTTAATTGAATTAAAAATATTGTTTTTGTTTAATACACTTTAACAAGTGTGCTACATGACAACTTTGTTTATGTTGACATTCAATGTACTTTCTAGAAATATATTTTGAATTAACTTAATAACAATACATTACAAGTACAATGTTAAGAAATATATTACTAAGAACATTCATGAATAGTATACTTTAAAAAGGTAGACTAAAGTAAACTTTAAGTATAATGCTTTTTCTGTATACTTTGTCAGAGTTATATTATAAATGCAATGATGAAAAATGTACTTTTATGAAGTATAATTAAATTAAACTTCAATACATTGGGCATTAACATACTTACAAAAATGTATACTTGAACATATTGTGATTGCATTTGTGAAAAGTATACTTTTGATAAGCATATTATAGTATATCTTAATTTAAGTGCATATTGAGGATACTTTCCTATGTGTTTACTGTAAAAGCACTTAAAATACAATAGTTTAAAATATATTTAAAATGAAATGTACTTAAGTTCAACAAAACTTCACATTATCAGAATACACTTTTGAAAAGTACATTTTAATTGAATTAAAATTATGTTGACATTCAATGTACTTTCTAGAAATATATATTGAATGCACTCTGATTATATTTGTAAAAAAATGTATTGGAAAAAAATGTACTGTTAGCATGCTTTGACAAAAGTACCAACATACTTTTAGTACAAAAGTATACCTTTAGTATAATAAATGTACTAAAAGTATACTTTTAATATATTAAAATACATTACTTTTTCACCTGGGCAGTCATTTAATTAATATTAGTACTTCCATGTTATTGTTTTTCACAGCGCCTGCTTAAAATTAGACTAACCTAGGAGCATTTTGTGGCCAATTGCAAAATATTTATTATGCTTTTTTTCCCAGAAGTTTATCATGTCCATTTTCCAGCAGTTGATGATTGCTGGTCCATCCCCCTCTCGCACGCAATCCCGGCGGGTCAGATGGAAGAGTCCCTCCCACATCAAAATCTTGGAGTAGTTTTGGACAAGATCCAGTCCCTCTGTTCCCAAGCTGCACTCCTCAGAGCAAAACCAAATGTCTGTAGAACATGCCAGTATAAAAAAGGACATTAACAACTGTTTAATTCAGGTCTATTATAAATATGTATTTATTTTCTAAGTGTATTAATCAAAAACCATGTTTACCTTCCTCTATGTGTTCACGCTTGTTAGTGGGAAGGCACTCCACATGGTACCATTCAAAGCGAAGGCACTTCTCCCCTATGTGACACTGCACCATCTCACCTCCAAGCCTTGCATGGCATGTGCAATATATGAAGCTCCCATCCTCTTGACAGGTTTCACAACAGTACCAGTCCCCTTTAGGCACAACGTCCAGCTCGGCACAAGAGGGGTGGTACCACGCTGACTTGCACAACTCATTGCAGCAGCGCACCAGAACCTTGTCTTTATCTATTGTAATCAAAGAAAAAGAAGCAACACAATCTTAACGTGTGTAATTACTATGTTATTTCCTATAATGGCATTGACACTGATGGAACAGTCTATATTGGTTGTCAAATGGAAAGTGGAGAGTCTCAACTAATTAAAGGTGATCAATGCAGTGTTCTCTATAGTAAACCAACAATACCTTCCATACAGTGGCAGTAAGGAAAGGCAGACACGTTGACATTTGATGCAGCTGCTGCAGCGTTTTGGATGTCTTCAATGTTTGGTGACATCCAACAAAACTCCACAACCTGGCTTGCAACTTTAGAAAGCCACTTTATTTTTGCTTTCTGTGAAGCCAGGGGGGACCTTATCTACTGTCTCCATGCCACAGTTTGTAGCTGCCAGAAGTGTGCAGTAGGCTGCAGTTGATAACTTAGAAAATAGAGAGATGGAGAATAAAAAGTTAAACAAATTCACACACAATCACACACACACACACACACACACACACACACACACACACACACACACACACACACACACACACACACACACACATATATATATATATATATATATATATATACATATATATATATATATATATATATATATATATATATAAGTAGTACCTCGATCATATACCATGCATGGTGAAAATTGTCTTTCACTTCTTTCTTCAACCCTCTGTGTTTGAAGTATGCATTCAGCTGATAGAGTGTGCCTCTGGCAGCCTCACTCTTCTGGGAAAAGAGCGTGTTCATGGTGTCCTAAAATCAAACATATAGGGAAGTAGTTAATAATATTTTCAATTGAAGTACCTCAGCATTGTTCCTTAATAATGGACATTTAGTTTAAGTGATTACCTGCACTAAAAGCATTTCTTTGTGAAAGTATTGGGGGGATGGCACGAGTCCCTCCAGTCTCCCAGCCCCTGTCCTTCCATTTATCCTGGCCTTGTGGCATTGCTCCATTCTCTCAATGCTGAGTCCATCTCCACCACAAAGAAGGGGAATTGGTTTGCCATTGGCTGATGGCACATATTTTTGGAGGTTGTCCATAATTTCCAATACCCCAATCTTGGAGGTTGGATTGGCAGCAATAACTCCAAGATTGACCTATACAGGATGTGTCATTACATTGAAAATATAATATAAATATAAAATAAAAGTATAGAACTATATAAAAAAATAACCTTATTATCAGTCTTGGTGAAATTCAGCCTTGTTTTAACATGGACAAATGATGTAATAGAAGCACTCACAACATTGCTCCTCTCTCGCATCTCTGCAGAGAACTGGTGAGGGATGTGTCGCTCAACCTCTCTCTTGATGTCCTTCAGAGCAACAAGGTTGTCTGCTAAAATGTGCATGACCACAACAATCATGTGATCCTTGAACCAGTCATACTCCTGAAATTAGAATTGTGCAATTAAATAACATAATTAGCCTAAATGCAGTTAGAAAGCAATATTAATATTAAAATGTTTTTAACTAAAACAATATTTTTTATACAGAGAAACCATTAAAGAGTTCAACCACATAATTTAGTCACCTCTGAACTGGGCAGCAACACCAGTGGGGAGATTGCCCCTGCGTTGTTGCCTGGGCCATCCAGGTGATGGAAGTGCACCTTGTTGCGGTGGGCAAATTGCAATGCCCAGATTAAGAATTGGTTGCCATGGTCTTTGGTGTGTTGTTTTCCTTTTACACTCATCTGTAGAACAAAGGCAAGTGACATTACAAGAAAGTATAATATATTTGTATTTAATTTAAGCAAGTAAAAAATAATGTTAAGGGTTCACAAATATCATGGAATTACTTGAACACTGTCCCAGCACAACGAATAGGACATGGACTTTTTCTGTGCAGTAAATTGAAGCCGTCTTCTTGAGGGCAGAGATGCGGAGTTAATAAGACAATACCAACTAAACAAAGTTGTTATAATATATGTGTTAAGTTATTTGTAAAAGTGCAAAATTACAGATGAGTGTTCGATACTGCGAGTACATATTATATTGTACCTCAACACTGGCTTTCATTTCCAGGATTTGTCGATCATGACAACCACTGTCTACATGCCCTCGTGCAGCCTTCTTAGACTGGCATGCCCCAAGTGCATTCAGCATAGAAAAAACATTCAGCGAACACCCATGTCTCCAGAGCTCTACCCCCACACAGGCCTGGATAAAGTTCACCCTCATCACACTGGAGGTGAATAGCACTACAGAGAGAACTATCCCCAACCTTCGGTTGATGCGCTCTTGGGCGTCATCCTCTGTCTGTGAACTTTATATTAAAGAAAAGAAAAAACTTATGACAGTAACTTATATTTTCAATACGATGTATTCCCAATTTCTCATAATATTCAGGGTAAATGTTCAATTAGTCATCTTACCTTGTTTTTTTCTGGCAACCGTGAAACCTGTGCGTCCTGATTGTAGATGGCACAGGGAACATGGCCTGGAGCTTTATCATTACCCCAGGCCAATGTGTTATCCCAGGAAAATGTCCTGATGTCATCCTCTGTGGGCTTCAGACGCAGTGGCCCACTGGTGTCTTTCAGCATTTCTTTTCTCTGGAAATGTAATAACAAGAGAATATTACAGAATATTTGAAAATGTATGTATACTTATGTGTGTGTACACCGGTGTGTGTGTGTGTGTGTGTGTGTGTGTGTGTGTGTGTGTGTGTGTGTGTGTATATATATATATATATATATATATATATATATATTGTGGTGTCTCAGTGGTTAGTTATCACCCAATATGCAAGCGCCGCTCTGGAGAGAGAGGGAGACAGAGAGCGCCAACAAGCCGCCGCCCTTTAGGTCGGGTGATTAACAGCAGGTACATCCCTCATCATCAACTCAGACAACTAGGAGCACCTGCATTCATTAGCGCACCTGAGCAAGGCAGTATAAAGGGGCGAGCTCTCTGTCTCTCTAACAGATTCACTCTCCAGAGACGAGGCGAGGCTGAGGGCAGCAGCATTGGGCGGTAAGCTAAGACACCACTATTTCAAATACCATTCTATGATATATGATGAAATCCGTAGACTGACGAGTGTATTCTCTGTATCTCACTCGCAGGCAATATACCGGGCACGCGCTCCGTGGCCAAAAGGCGCGTGCATGAAACCGGCTAGAAACAAGTGACCATCGGCCTATGGAAATGGAAGGGCAGCAACCAGAGTACAGGAGTATGGAAAAGGAGTAGAAATACGACCCCAGTACTAGGCATGCCGCGGTTTACCGAATTTCGGTAATACCGCGACAGGAACAGCCACGGTGTTGATACCGTGAGATTTCCGAGTTTACGGTATTTTAATACAGCGTTGGTGGGCGGCGCATGCTGCGCGCATGCAGTGCAACTCCACTCCCAGACTAAGGCAAAACGTTTATTTTCACCACACAGCTGCAGTAGATTGAAAAGTTGCTTCCTACCTTTGAGTTAGTGTTGCTGAAAGACACCCAGATCCAATTGTATATTCCATATTTCCACATGTACTAAACTAAAAGTGTGAACTGTCAAGTGTCAACAACACAGAGGCGCGCAGTTGCGAGCATGCGCATATTGCATTACAGCGTGCAGGGTACAAAACGGCCATTAGGGGGAGCCATAGTACAGTGAAATACAGTGGGGAATAACTATTGATTCATTGATTGAATACTTTATTGGCAGAAATGTAATCAGTATAGGGTACAGTCAATGTCCAAAGGGATCACTGAAAAAAGTCCTTGCAGTCTTGTTTCCATTCGGTCCTGGGTAACCAATTCATAATCATGACAAGTCACATGACAAATAACAAAATTCAAATGATCATAAAAAGGGAAAAATAAATAAATAAGATCTGTAGGCCTACAGGTTGGGGAACAAAGAAGGGCTTATAAGGAGGTGGGGGTAGTCACTAGACATAGGTGGGGGGGGGGGGGGGGGGAATCTTTTTTTATTATTATTTTTTTAATATAAATACCGAGGTATAGGTTTTCAATACCGGCACCGTACCGTACTGTAAAATCTCATACCGTGGCATGCCTACCCAGTACACAGCGTATACGGAAGGAGTACATCTACTCAAGTACAGGCTGAGTAGAAATACTTATCCCTCTGAAACCCCCTTTTGAGGGCACATATTGACTGTTATCCATCTGTCTGGCTAGACCTGTTGATACCCCCCTGTGGGAGAAGAGGAACTGAGATTAAGAGCTACAATAGGCCTGAAACTATCTGTGTAAATCCCGTATACTCACCTGTGGAATCCCTTGCAGGAATACTTACCAGAGCCCCCGGGGGAAGTAATCCAAACCTACCTGTGACGTCCAGCGACGAAGATCCTTCTATTAACCTAGAAATGAACTGTGTTGAAACTTACCTTCTGATTCCTGATCTATATCCAATAAATGCCCTAGTGAATGGGCAAACCTGACTCTGATCCTGAGTTGTGTATCAGTCGCCACAATATATATATATATATATAAATAACATTAACAATAACACTTTCTTTAATATTACACATACTTAGGGCCTTTCTCGGCCCCACCTCTCTCCCTGTGTTTTAGGATCCAAGATGGCCGCAGCACCAGGAGGGGGTGGGGCAGAGGTGAGCAGGTGGGGTCGACATATGACCTTACTGGGCTGCATTCAAGACACTTGCCTTGTGTCTGACACCTGACTTGTGTCTGAACACAGCTTTGATGGATGTGTTCTGTCCCCCTCCCCCCCCCCCCCCATCAAACAAAATGTTTGGTCAAACCATATGGGGTTCCATTGGAAATGCATTGGAGTGGCCATTAAACACAGACACAAGACAAAAGCAAGACAGGTGTCTTGAATTTGTGAACGCAGCCCAGTAAGGCCACCCCCTCCTGGTGCTGCGGCCATCTTGGATCCTAAAACACAGATGTGGGGCCGAGAAAGGCCCTTGCCTTAATCATGTCATCCTTGACCCTGGGTAGACTTTTTAAAAGGCTCCGGAACCCTTGTAGAAACTTTCTTTTTTCTAACAACTGCAAACCCTTGGCCAAGGGACCCAAACGTCTTATTTTGATCTCCTGTTCCATTGCAACACCTGGGGGACCTTTTCTAGAGCCACCACAGGGGTTCAATCTCATTCTTTTGGCATGTGGTGGTGATTTGCTGGGAGTCCTGTTTGGGGTTCTGTTGTGGGCCTTGGTTGGTGTGCTCCATGGGCTCTTGTAGGGAGTCCTGGCTGGGGTTATTCTTGGTGTCCCAGTGGGGGTCCTTGCTTTTGATGTCGTTGGTGTTGGTTTGGGAGACATCATTGGGGTGGTGGTGGGAGACATCATTGGGGTGGTGGTGGGGGTTGTGACTGAAGTCACGGTGGGGGTCACACTCTTCAGTTTCAGTTGTTGTAATTGTGCATGGGTCAATGTCCTCTTATATCCCTTTCTGTTTGTAGTTTGAAACATGTTGGATTTGCATGTAAAGCATAGGGAGTCCTCTCTAGAAACTTTGGGGAAAAGGAACTTACATGTAGTAGGACTGGCAAGGGTAGAATGTCTGTGGCAATTGCAACCTTTCTTTCTTTTAGTGATTACACATTTGCAATATCTCTCCTTCACCTTCTGCTGCATTGATGTACCTCCTGATCCTGTTGCACCTCCTCCACCCTCCTCCGCCACCTCTGGCATTGCTGCTGTTAATAAATATTTCAATCAATCAATTTCAGACTGGCATTATGTAATGATCATTTTATTTATAGACTATACAACTCAAACTTGTAAGTTTATTACTATTCTGATTGATTGATTGATTTAAAACAGTTTGTAGAATGGGTACAATGGGTACACAAGGAAACATCTGGATAAAACCAGAAAAGACGTGTTTACACTAGGGTCCTCCATTTTCAATTAATCTGAACATTTAAAGACATACAAATATAAACTGCTATGCAAAAAGACAACAAAAAAAATATACAGGAGTACATCTCTAAGTACATATATTTATAAAGAGCTTATTAAACAGAGCTAATTACCGTGTCCAAAAATATCTTCTAATTCGTGACCGTCGACTCAACCGTTTCTTAGTCTTTTCGGTAACACTTTATATTAAGGTCGCCTTTATAATGCATTATAAGCTCATTTATAATGTATTATTATGTGCTTATAAGGCATTATAACACTCGTTATAAATGTTTGTAATCATGTATAACAACTTATAACCACAGTTATAACATATTATAAGTACTGGTCATAATGCATTATTATGCTCAGTGGTACCGCACATTATAACTATCATAACTTAGGTGGTTATAAAGGCACGCATTATAACCAATGTGTTTATTAAATGGAATAATGTCTTATAATGTCTGACAAAGTTTTGTCACTTTACTTAAAGGTCACAAAGTCATGCTATAGGGTATTATAAAATGATACAACTGCTAATAACCATTAAGGAATGTTGCCACTTTACTTAGGTATCAAAGTCCTGCTATAGCGTATTAGTGATGCTTATAAGACATTATTCCATTTAATACATTGGTTATAATGCATTATGACACAGACATTACAGCACTTCTCTGTGTCTTTATAACCACCTAAGTTATGATAGTTATAATGTGCAGCACTTATAATATGTTATAAACGTGGTTATAAGTTGTTATACATGATTACAAACATTTATAACGAGTGTTATAATGCCTTATAAGCACATTATAATGCATTATAAATGTGCTATAATGCATTATAAAGACGACCTTAATATAAAGTGTTACCGTATTTGGTCCTCTACTACTGAGCACCGTGTGTGTGTTGCGAATGGGAGGAGGCAAAACGAAGGGAGGCCCTATAGGCTAAAGGTAAAGGATCAGGTTTCATTTGACTACCAGCAGATGCAAAATTATCCTTAACAATAGTAAACAGTAAATACATTAAAGTAATTACACAATCACACACACACACACACACACACACACACACACACCAAAAAACTGCAGTAATAAGTAGCCATATAAAATCCTTTATTGAAAAGGGATTTTAATGAGCCGAGTAAAAAACAGATGGAAATCTGGTATTAACATAAATAACAAACTAAATAGTTACACATTTGTTTGGGAAAATGTATTTATGTATTGCCCAATATTTTTTTACGAAGACATTGTATGCGTAATTGCGTATGCCACTGTTTACACATTTAAACTGGAAGAAACAGCTGGAGCGCATACAATCTCATAGGGTTTTATTCCGCTCTGCAACGTGGGAGGCGCTGTTTCGTAAAAACATTTATCACCGAGCGGAAGTGTGTCCGCTCGGTGGATTCTGTTACATTTTGGCAAAAAAGTGAATTTTATAGTTTTGGTGGGGGGCTCAGAGTGCGTCCACTAAGGAAAGTAGGTCAAACGTTTGTGAGATTTCCACAAAAGAGGAGAGGCTGGTCTGATTTCCATTTGAGTAGAAGCAGTAGAAGCCTATGGACCAGAGCTAGGTTGGAGGTAGATTGTCGTTCGGACCAATGCTCCGTCGGACCAAACACATGAACCCCTGTTCAACGTCAAGTTTGCAGCACCGGCTTTTTAAAATGTTGCTCGAGGAACAGGATGCCGAATACGCTGACCTCCTTCAGCACAACAACGTGAGGTGGTTGAGCAGGGGGCGTGTGCTGGAGAGATTCTTTGCACTGCAAAACGAGGTAACTGATTTTCTCTGGTCAGAAATCTGCCAAATCACAGGAGTTCTTGTCATTTATGCGAGATCCAGAGTTTATATCACATCTCACATTTCTGTGTGATATCACAAGTCACCTTAACACGCATTTGTGTCCGAAATGGAAGCATTGCTGAAATGCTTGAGAGATAACTTTAAGGCCCGTTTTGAGCATTTCAAACTCCCGAGTGAAGTGCTCAGATTTCTGTGCGACCCATTCACTGCCATCGGGTCATGCCCAGCCGAAGCAAAGGCTCTGCTGCCCGTTATCGACGAGGGCACATTCCAGCTGGAAATTACGCAGCTTCCAACAGACGAGCTGCTGAAAGCCAAGTTCAAGGAAGAAGAAATGTGGGCGTTTTGGACTCGTTCTGCACAGCCATATAAGAACAGCAAGAGACTTGCTATTTATCTTTTGACAATGTTTGGATCAACCTATATTTGTGAGTCAGGGTTTTCAACGATGAATCTGATTAAGAATCAGAAGCGCAACAGGCTGACAGACGCGCACCTCAATCATTGCATGCGCACCTCAATCATTGCATGCACATCACGCTCACCGCACACACACCTGACTTCAGTAAGCTTGCAAAGGAGAAGGTTTGCCACCCGTCTCACTAGATTTATTTTGTATATTTTTATTTTATTTTTTTGCTCTCATTTGAGCTGTTCCTTACTTTTTATGGTGGTTAAAGTGGACCAAGTCATGCAATGCAAATGAAAGACATGTACTCTGTGTATCCCTATTCGCTGACATAACTTTCAAGTAGCTAAACGGACAGAATTTTATTTAGTTGAATGATGAAACTCAACTGCCATTAATAGTTCTTCACTTATAGCTATCTATTTTCAGGTAGATTGTTTTATTTTATTTTACTCAGTCAGCCATATAACTACTCATTTTATTTTATGAAAAAGGTCATAGCTGGGTAATTTATTTTCAGGCAGATTGTGTTTATTGTATTTTATTTTACTCAGCCATAACAATTTATTTGCTGTTAACCAACTTGCTGGCAGGCAGGCAGGCAGGCAGACAGACAGACAGACAGACAGACAGACAGACAGACAGACAGACAGACAGACAGACAGACAGAGCTACTCATGGACAGACAGACAGGCAGACAGACAGACAAACAAATAGCTACTCATGGACAGGCAGGCAGGCAGGCAGGCAGGCAAAGAGCTACTCATGTTACATGTGCAATCATTTGTGCAGTTATGGAAACAGCTGTTTGTGTTTATGCAAGCAAATGTAACACATTTATGTATTTACATATTGTGTGCATGCACAGTCCTACTTTGATACATTTTGCGAAAATAAAGCAATTGAAAGAGAGAAGTTATCAAGTATCATTAATGTCATAATTTTATCAACTGGCCCCTGGCCCCTTGCCATTTTTGTAATGTGGCCCACAGGTAAATCTATTTGAGTATCCCTGATCTAAACCTTGTGAGCTTGTAGATCGACTATTTGAACTATTCAAAAATGTTTGTTTTTTTAATAGTAAAAAAGCAAAGAATTTTAGGGATAAGGAGTAAGCCATAGACGAAAATAAGGCCCTTAGCCTTCCTCACCCAAATAGTATGTGGAGTTCTGTGTTTAAGGCCAGTCCATAGTGATACATTGACCTGTATGAGACCATTATACAATCATTGTATCTACTGTATTATTGCAGAATCAGCAGTGTGCAATAGTAGTTTGACACAAAACAAACTCATAAATGTTTATAGTGGTCATAATTGCGTGTGACACAATTAATCAACCCGTAAATCTTAATCATTGCTCCATACTGTAGATTGACCCGTTTGAGATCATTATCATATAAAACCATGTTATCTACTGTCTAATTGCCGAATCAACAGATCAAAGAGTAGCTCGGCACATAAACTCATGCTAGACACACATTTACTTTCACTTGTGTTGTTTGTCAGGGATTAATTTCTGGGAAATGGGCTGACTGACTGTGAAGCTTTGTGTGTACATTACGTAGTAGTAGTAGTACACATTTTGATATCAACAATTGAAAAACGAAATCATAAAGATAGGAGGGAAATGAATAATCAATGAAAGGAATGTACCGGCGTGGCTCCACTGCAGCCATCAGTGTCGCATCAGGGAATGTTCCCTTTTTAACCAATGAAGGGTGCTCCACGGCCGACGTTGCGTTGCGTTCAGTGACGGCATCAAACCTAAAAACATTGCCCCGATTATTTATTTTTACGCCGTCACACTGTCGTCCAGACCCTCCAGTCATGTATACAAATATATATACAATACCAGTAAGACGCTCTGAGGGCGAGAAGCGAACTCGCCCGTACGCATCCACCTGGGTGACTGCTGGTGCTTTGGCATGGGGAGTCAGATCAGAAGAAATGGTCAGCTCCATATATGGAGATCTAAGGGTGGCAGCGGGGGCAGTGTCTTCAGTGTACAGGGTTTGATGAGGTCTGGCCATATATGGAGCGAGTCTTGAGTGTACAGGGTTTGATGAGGTCATATCAACATATGGAATGTCAGAACAGGACAGGTCCATATGGAGATCTAAGGATGGCAGCGGGGGCAGTGTCTTGAGTGTACAGTGTTTGATGAGGTCAGATCAACATGGAATGTCAGAACAGGTCAGCACCATATTTGGAGATCTAAGGGTGGCAGCGGGGCAGTGGCTTGAGTGTACAGTGTTTGATGAGGGCCCAGGTAGGGCCGTGCCTTCATTTTCGGGTCTGTTGAGAACTATAGTTTTCGCCAGCTGCCGGGCGTGGCTGCACTAATAACTTTGGGGCTAGAGCCAAGTTATTTTATCAGAAATTGTAGTGGTTATGACAATATATTGAGTTATTATAATGACTTACAACCTCATACAATGCTGAGACCATTTAGAACTAGAACATGTGTTTTCTGTGTCTGTTTCTAAAATTTAGACTTTCTCAAACTTGACCTTACAATATGTGATTTTCCTGCAGTTGCATAATTGTATAATGCATAGCATCAGCATCACAAATAATTTAAAACGTGTTACCCTTTTATTGATGCTATGTCCTCTTATATGTAGGCTACTGTGGTTCCTTTTTTATCTATTTTTCCCATTTGGGCTCTATATTTCAACCAGGTATTTTTTTCTATTTCCTATGTTGTCATGTGTATTCATGCATACGTATTAAGGTGCATTCTGTTCTGATGGTCCAAGTGGTGATTATTTACACTATTTAATAATGTGTGACCCTGATGATGGCTCCTTATATATGTGTCCACTGTGATGCCTACAATGGAAATCAACTTAGACTTGTGTTGTCCTGAAACTTACTAAACTCTTCCAAAGAGCACCTGATTGCAGTTTGCAATATTCACGGACCCAAGCAGCACTTCTTCCTCTATTACCTAACTTAAAATGTGTTTGAACATTCATTCACTCATTATGAGAAAAGTAAACGGGCTATCTTTTTGCATGAGGGAACCTGGCCTTGGATCAAGCCTGTCATACATTTATTTGATTGATTCTGACAACTGCGTATCTAGACAGGCTTCCTTGGACACTTGTAGATGGCCCTATTTTTGGTATTTAAAAAATAATAATAAATATAGCTGCAAGCAGTGATAAGGCGGGACCAAGAAAGAAGACAATACGCAATAAGAACAATATGCACAAATATGACTGACGAGCTGAGTTGACAGTACCCGGATTTGAACACACAACCTTGTGGTCCGAAGGCAAGCGCTATACTGACTGAGCTACACAGAGACAATGAACATTTCATGCAAATTGCAAAAAAAAAACAGAAAATCAGGTATAAGCGTTTTTTAAACTGCTCAAAGTGGCAGAAGATCTGAGGGCGGAGCTTACTGATCAAAGTGACACATATGTTCCGCATGAGTCAAGGAACAAGTGGAAACAAGTGCCATGACTTTTGGACAACCGAGGCATGAGTTATGCCTGTTCAAAGGTTTCATTTTCAAAAAATTGCCATAGCGCCCCCCCCCTTTGACCTATTAGGTAAGACTGCTTTCAGTGCTATTTGACATGACCCTCTACCATACTGTTGCAAAAGCATATGACGCTGCATGTATGTATTAGGGACAAAAGAAGAATTTTCACAAACCAGCAATTTTCATTGGCTCATAAAAACTTGTACTAAAATGTACTACGATTTCTTGTCCGTATAGGTCCAAAGTTCACGTGTAGAAGTTTTCTTGCATTTTGATCCTGGGATTATATGTTTTTCATATAATTCAAAGTGGCGGGTGATCTAAAGGTCAGAGGTCAAAAGTCAGAACACGAAGGTTGTTCGGCATGAGGAGACACATATGTGTATCAAAGTGTCATTGCCAATGGTCAAACGGTTCATGAGCTATGCACGTTCAAAGTTAGCTCTATAGCGCCACCATTTGGCCAATCGTCATGGGCTTCGCATAGTCACCGTTTGGCATGGCCCTCTACCAGATTACCACGTTTCGCGAAAACCGACTGCACGGTTCAGCCAAAACAGCTATTTTTGGCGGAAGAAGAAGAAGAAGAAGAAGACGACGACGACGACGACGACGACGAAGAAGAAGAAGAAGCAGAAGAAGAAGAAGAAGAAGAAGAAGAAGAAGAAGAAGAAAAAAAGACACAAAAACAATAAGTGACCACTTTGTGACTTCTTGGTCCCTTAATAAAGAAAAAAGAAAAAAAACATTTTAAAATTGCTCAACTAGCCAAACTAAACGTGAGCTTGTAGATTGAATATTTGAACATTTAAAAAAAAAGAATTAAATAGTAAAAAAAGCAAAGAGGTTTAGGTAAAATAAGGCCTTCCTGACCCAAATAGTATGTGGAGTTCTGTGTGGCCAGTACATGTCCAAAGTGATACATTGACCTTTATGAGACCATTATAAAATAGTTGTATAGGCCTATTGCAGAATCAGCAGTGTGCAATAGTAGCTTGACACAAAACAAACTCATACATGTATTTTATAGTGGTCACACTGTTCGCTGCTGTATCATAAGTGTGTGTGACACAATTAATCAACCCATGAATCTTAATCATGGCTCCACACTGTAGATTGACCTGTTATTATCAGATAAAACCATGTTATCTATACTGTCTTATTGCCGAATCAGCAGTGTTCAAAGAGTAGCTCGGCACATAAACTCATAACTGCTAGACACAACTTTACTTTCAATTGTTTTGTTTGTCAGGGAAATTTCAGACTGACCCCTCCACGAAAAGGCCTCGTTGTCCTGACCCCTTATCTATCATTTATACATTATGGATAAATAGTGTGGACTTAAACTGTTTTTCGTCTGTGGCATTCAATTGAGAAACTAAACCTATATATAGATAGGAGGGAACACAATTATCAATACGCCTTGTGGTTAGAGTGTCCGCCCTGGGACTGGGGGGTTCCAGGTGTTCACCAGCTAAATGATGGAGAGTTGGTGACCAAATGGACCCTTATAGATCTTTAACTCTTTAGAGCGTAAAATGAAACCAATTTGAGTAGGCCCTAATGGAGCCGTTATAGGGTCCAACTCATCTATTCAGACTAGTTGGGTCATATCTGATACTTCCGTGACCGCGGAGAGCAAAGGTCCGTTTCTCAGTGGATTTATCAGGTTAAGAAACAAATTGAGCTCCCATGCCCCTCGCAAAAATGCTTGGCAAAGCAATACTGCCTCATCAAAGTTGGTGTTGTAACTTTATATGTTGTCAATTACTTCCATGAGAGGGGGAGAGGTGGTGCAGGAGTTAATTGCTTTAGCAGACAGTTTGAGAGGGGGAGAGGTGGTGGAGTTAGTTGCTTTAGCAGACATTTTGACGGTCAAATGGAGTTAAGAGGTTTTGTCCAAAGCACTTTTTACTACTTTCCATTGGTTCAATATTTGCAAAAAGGGTGAAGTTTCCCTTTAAGGTACAATAAGGCAAACATTTCTAAATGGGGGTTTCATGATTCTGAATCCATTCCAAGCATTAGTTTTGCACAAAAATTCAGCCATAGCCACTTGCCCAAACGCGCCCAAATGTGATCATGTCATCACATTTTTGCGGGGGGGCATGGGGGATCAATTTGTTTTTTAACCTTCATAGATAATAAATCCACTGAGAAACGGACCTTCACTGTCCAGGGTCACGGAAGTATCAGATATGACCCAACTAATAGCTCTGAGTCTGTTTCTAAAATATAGAATTAAGACTTTCTCTAACTTAACCTTACAAGCTGTGATTTTCCTGGCGTTGCAGCATTGCATAGTGGATAGCATCACAAATAATCTAAAACGTGCTATCCTTTCATTGATGCTATTTCCTCTTACAGTATGCAGGCTACCTATTTCCTATTGTGTCATGTAATGTGTATTGATTAAGCATTCTGTTCTGATGGTCAAGTGGTGATTATACTCTTTACAATATTTAATAATGTGTGACCCTGATGAAGGCTTTTTTTAATAAAACATTTTCTACTTGAACTGAACAGAGTTAAACGTTGTGAGCTTGTAGATCAGCTATTTGAACATTTCAAAAATGGTTTTTTTAAATAGTAAAAAAAGGCAAAGAAGTTTAGGGATAAGGAGGTAAGGCAGTAAAAAGGCACAGACGAAAGTATGGTCCTTAGCCTTCCTGACCCAAATAGTGTGTGGAGTTCTGTGTTTAAGGCCTGTACATGTCCATAGTGATGCATTGACCTGTACGAGACCATTATCATATAAAATCATCAACTGACCTCATGCTTCCTTCTATGCATGAGGAGTCCAAGCTGCTTCTTTTCACCTGACAGGGGAGAGTTTCCACGCACGTGGAAGGAACGCGTTATTCCGACCAGTTCCTTTCCCCTCCATCAGGCTGGCCAGGGGGAGGTAATTTAGAGACCAGAATTACTGCATGTTTTTTGTGAGGGTAACCTAGAGGACATGGAGAGAACAAACTCCATACATAAAGGTCCTTTTGCCAACCCCGCCTTGGGGGCACTGATGACGCGGAGGAGAGAACACGCCCCCAGCGTCCCCAGCGGGAATCAAACCCAGGACCTAGTCAGCACTACCGTGCCACCGTGCCCCCATAAATGTATATACATATTATTTTTATCAAATCAAATCAAGCTTTATTTATATAGCACATTTAAAACAATCAAGATTGACCAAAGTGCTTTACACAATAATATCTAGAAACAGTTATCCATATAAAATCAAAACATCAAAAATAATTATGAATGTGCACCCACATAACAACAAGAAATTACTTAACATTAAACATAGATAATAATCCTATAGGAAAAAAATCCTATAAAATTTTGGGGGAAATCCTATTGGATTTTCTTATAGGATTATAATCCTTTAAGAAAATATTCAATAGGATTTGTTCCAATATCATATAGGATTTTTTTAGTAGGGGCCTCTCTCTCTCTCTCCTCCGAATCCGATCTCCAGCCGACAAACTAAATAAATTAACCAGCAACCCGTAATGCCTCGTTGCTTGGGTGTTGAACTTTAGAAAGTAGTCCTACTCTTTTGCTATGAGAGAAAAAGTCATCGATAGTCTCACAACTTCACATGCCGATCCATGCACTGACTGCCTTTCTCTCTCGTCTCATGCTTAAGGTACGGCAGTGGCACCTCCCCTCTCTGTTCTGTGCATGTGCTCTACACATGTGCGTGGATGTGCATGCGCGCACGCACATGCACATGCACGCACGCACACGCACACACACACACACACACACACACACACACACACACACACACACACACACACACACACACACCGGTCTGGCACAACGTAGAAAATTACTTTCTCCCTATATGATTTTTTGCCTAGGGCTGTTACTGCCTGACATAGAACTCCATATATGGGCATAAAAGGGACACATAATATCTGGGTGGGGCATTCATTTCCATCTTGCATCGTTCAAAGTAGGCCAGTGCCCAACGGGCACCGCTGTAGAGGCTCCAACGGGCACCGCTCTAGATCACTTGAATACAGTAAAAAAACACCTTTTATTCATTTTATGTTTTTGTCATTTGTTTGAGTATGAACTACTGTTTATATGTCTATCACTGAAATAAAAAATAAAAGGATTGAGTGAGAATTCTGAGTAATAAACCATCTCACACTGATTCTGTTTCCAGACAGGCATTTTTTTCTGTAAGCAAGCTCTTTTCATCAACCTATAACTTCCGAACGGTAAAAGCAAACGACTCTTTTTTCTGGGCGAAGTAGACTAGTAGATATTTTATTTGAGATATTTGTCATCATTTTTGGTATAGCATGACATTCTGTGGGTCTTCAAAGATTTGTAAACATTATGAAAAACTTGGCACCTGGCAGAGACCTTTCTGAATAACTGTGGCACTGATTTAATATAGTATATATTTATTTGTCTGTGTATTAAATCTTATTATTTTCCCCATATCAGAGTCCACCGATATCAGAGGCCCATACCTCCAGTAGTGACCTCCATGATGAAAATAAATACTACAGACATCCTGCGCCAAATAAAGGCTTCTTTTATGTTGAGTTTGGCAGGAATTAAGACAAAATCAGAAAGGGAGACGATTTAATAATCTTGAGTGGACTAATGTCATATTGGCAGGCATCAGATCCCACCACAAATACTGCAGCTTTGCCTTCAATGGGCATACTGTAAAAACAAAGGACTCTTTCAAATGTGATGGCTATTGCCTCAATGCCTCATGGAGGGCTGTCCGGTCAAAGCTGAGGTCAGATGATGAAGCAACGTTGAAAGCTGACATTGAATTCTCTGGTGGAGATGTTTTCCATGTTGTGGATGACCTTCAACGAAGGCCTGCACGCACAAGAATTGGAGAGGCAATGCAGGCTAAACTCCCGAGGACTCTCTATCTCGAGAATCTCCTAGAGATCCCAGAGGATGTCATGGAGTGTGGATGCAGGGACACAGCGCCAACCCCTTCAGTTTTGAAGAATGCTTTCAGTTCCACAGTGGTGACCGGTGTCCATGCAGTCACTCTAGAACGTGGCATATCCTGGACCTGGACATTTGGAATGCACTGCTCTGCATACAGATTTGTTTGGTCAGCAATGAGTTGGAGGAGCACTTCAGTACCAAATCCAGAAAGTCCACCGGTCCATCCGATTCCAGCAAAGCAGCACCACCGATAAGTCCTGGCTCTGCCATGAACGGAATGTCCACCGGCTGCCACTCCATCTCCTCCATGGTGTACCACCCATCGAAGTCCTCACCTGCAAATTACAGAAATAAATATTTTATTTGTGTGGAAATGTGAGGGAAAAAAATAAAATAATAATAATAATACAAAAAATATATATATATATATATTTTTTTAAAGCGGTTGAAGATGGATGGATGGATACATTTTTGTTTTATTTGTGTGGAAATTATGTGCAGAAAAATAAATGTTGTTCTTACTTTCAGTTCTACTGCCACCAGGACCTAGGGCATTAAGCAACTAGTCGACTAGTTTACTAGTCGACTAGTAAATCCACTAGTCGACCTTGCTGGTACTAGTCGACTAGTCGACTTTTTTACCGATTTTGTAGGCCTCAATATCAGGTAGATTATAGTTATAGTCACCAATGTACACAGTTTTTTAATGTACAAATATTTATTTCCAAAAAAAAAAAAAAACGTTTTTTTCCCCGTTTTTTTTAAACATAAAAGGTGGTTTAACAACTAGTCGACTAGTCGACTAGTAAACTAGGCAACTAGTCAACTAGTAAAAATGACTAGAAGTGAATGCCCTAGTCCGACCTGCTGTTGTAGGCAGAGATGTGGATTGAGCCTCTGTCTCACTCAACCCAGGACCTGAAAATAACACACAACTAAATCAAAATGTGCTTTCATAGACTGAATGAGAGAAGACTGTCAGTTGTCATGTAGGTTTTTGACACTACACATGTAACCAAATGGACCTTACCTTCAGCTATACTGCCACCAGGTGGTGCAGACAGAGTTGTGCACTCAGCACTGTTTTTGATTGATTGATTGAAAATTGTATTAACAGTTTGCAGAATTACAGTACATTTCAAGCACAAACTCAATACAAAGGCTGTTAACTGTGAGTGGATGACCCAATTAAGCATTACACTTGTTTACAACAGGGTCCACCATGTTCAATTCATCAAAACATTTAGAGACATACAAATAGACACTTCTATATAGACAAAGAACAGAACAGGAATTCATCATAATGGAGGTAAAAAGGGAAAATAAACATATACAGTGAGGGGAAATTCAGTGGGGGGGGATTCAGATTTTACGGGGGCCAGTTTCGAATTGCAGCCATCCGTAGGTGCCCTTTGAGAGCGGTTTTGAAGGAGTCAAGGGATTTGCATGTCTTAATGATAGGAGCGAAAATAATTTAGTCCCTTGTTTGAGCCGAATCTGGGTTGTACATGGTTCGTTGCACTCCCTCTGGTGTTGTGGGTGTGGACTTCGTTAAAATTAAGGAAGTATCTAGACAGGTACATGGGTATCTTGGTGGAGTATCGAATCTTGTGGACCAGACCCATTGCAAGATGCTGTACTCTGTCGCCAACCCTAAGCCATGCCAGTCTGTCAAAGTGGGCAGGGGTGAGGTGGGTTCGGGGGGTGAGGCCAAGTAGGAGCCTGACCACGCCCACACTGTAACTTTACATCGTGTCCTCTTGATCCGGGTCTAGAATCACAGCGAGTAAAATAGTTTAGAGAAATGGGATTAACCATTCAAAAATGTTGTCACTTTACTTAAAGGTCACTACGTCATGCTATAGGGTATTATAGGTATTATAGTATGGCACAAATGCTAATAACCATTTTGGGGGGCGCTGTTCTACACACCAAAGTCACACAGGAAACAATTGCATATTTGGCCACTCTGGCACGGTTTTTATTTCACAGAAAAGGTAGAGACAAGGTAAGTGCGTCTATGCTAGGCAAAAGTCAGTTTCTTCCTTTTCAAGGGGGTAGGGGGGGCTAGCGAGGAGGAGCAGCAGCGGACCGTCGGAGGACCAGCGGAGGGCCAGCCGAGGACCGTTAGAGGTGAGTGGGTTTATTTTAGGGTTTTCCTTCCCAGTTTCAGGTTTGAGATTCCACACAAATGCCTTTTGCATAATATGCCAAATTAATAGCGTTCAAATCAATCCAAATAATAATGCAATTTCTTACAGAGAGCAGGAGGCGCATCTACCAGTAAGTAGGGTATGTGCCGGGGCCTCTCCTCGGACAACAGGTCCCTCTCCCTCTCTCTCCCCGGGGTTGCAAACCCGTGGCGTGCGGTCCCTGATATTATTCTGTATACATTTTTTTCTGCATTTATTCTCTCATTTACTGCATTACTGTATTGCACTTCTGGCTAGACGCCACTCTTCCTTTCATTGTCAAAGTATTTGTATACTATGTGCATGACAATACATTGAATCTAATCTAAAAAACCAAGACGCCACACCATTAAAGAATGTTGTCACTTTACTTAAAGGTCACTATGTCATGCTATAGGGTATTATAGTATGACACAACTATTAATAACGCATGAATATGTGGCCACTTTACTTAAAGGCAGGGTATCACGCTGGCATCTACTTTGTCTCAGTTTAATTATGAAAAAGTTGTGAAAATATTCGAAAATGCAACTATAGGGCTCTATACAGCCTGTTCAATGCTGTGTGAAGTCGGGGCGGGCTAGTGGCCACTGCTATGAAAAATCCCTCCCACCGCGTCGGAGAGGGCCGAGCCAAAACAGCGTGTCATCGATAGTATCTCACCTACGTCATCCCATTGATTCCCATGTTAAAAGCCCCTTGGGATTGCACTATTTTAGCGTACTTTTAATAAAGTAAATAAATAACTTTTTTGATTAACATGACCAATGACATGTCTGCTATACACTAGATATTTTTTGTAAATAATCCGCCGGCCGTTTTTGCATTATCCACAGGGAAATACAGCTAACAATTGCTTAGGGGCGTGTCTTTCTTGACTCGCGAGCAGGCTGTTCCAGCGGGCCACGCTCGATCAGCCTGTCCAAGATAACGTCTCATCTGTGGGGTTAACGAGTGAGTTGACTCGGTGTGGTTATGGAGGTTTTTTTTTCTTCCTACTCCCTCTCTCGCAAAGTCGCGATGTTTGTGTTATGTGACTTCTGTCTACTCCCTGTACTACTAAACAATCAATGACACCACATTAGATTAATAGTGGACAGATAGACTGTTAATTAAAAAACAAATTAATTAAGAGTTAGATATAAAAACGTATGCCCTGTGCAGACTGCACGGGAGCTCCGCGACTGGTGTATCATCCACCTCTCCTCTCACTGTCCCCGCCGCGGCTACAGTTAATATATTATATATAATATAATGTATATTTGTACGCTAAATAGCCAATCGTCTGTCTTCAATGTGAGCACCGCCGGCGGGGAGTTAGATTCAGTTAGATTCAGTCAGAAAACTCAGAATGGAATAATTCAGTCAGTCAGAAATTGAATAGAATAATTTTGAGCAGAGATGAGATGACGCTTATGAGTCATGTTTCAGGGCTAAAAGTATGCCCAAAGCATGCATGCACAAAGTGGTAACTTCTGCCTAAAAATAATTCTCCTGTAACTTTTCCAACCAGAGAACCTGAACCAACCATAAAATTATAAGTGTTATGTTAATTGTCCTGTTGTGTTGATTACAGCCTCACAACCAGAATTGCCTATATGACTGAGCGTACATTCTGAATATTGGAAGAATATTAGGGTCCATAAATTAGGCCTATCGTCGCAACTCGCTACATCACTCCAGAGGAAGAAAAAATAAATAGCTGTCCCGGTGGACAGCTATTTAAATAGTCCACAATTAAATAGAAGCAACAAACTCACCCAACAAGGTAGCCTATAATGAAATGTTTTCCACTGGAATTAAATCTAAAAAATAAGGTCGATCACAAACGCTATGACACGTCTTGTATGCATCAACGCACATTTGACCTGCTGATGACATCTAAGCAGCTGATTGTTGTGAACCATAATTAACCGCTTTTCTAAACATTTTAATTCTAATACCGGTATATTGATTTATGTATGCATACCAGCGGGCTATCCTACAGCTACAGCCATCCACATTTTGTAGCCTATATAGTTCTATATGATTATGAAGTATGATTGCTACTATGCAGACCTATCTCATTCCAGACTTGGAAAAATCGAGATTTTACAAAAATGTCATGGAAAATGTTATTGAATGGGCTATCAGGATGCACTTTGATACTTTCTGATCAAAAAGCTCACTTTACTTATGAGCTTGTAGATCATGAGATTTTAGGTGTGACTGACTGCGTCACAACTGCGCGACTTGTGTACCTGTATCACGGGTGTCCCACGCACCGGCATAATAATTGAAAATGGCTGACAGTGAGTCGAGAAACCTCAGGTCCCAGGCCTCCATCCATGATGATGATGATGATGATGAGGAAATAGTGGAGAATGAAGATTAAGTAGATGTTGAAGAGGAAGAGAATGAAGATGTGGGGTTTGAAGATGAAGATGAAGATTTGTTGGATTTTGAAGATGAAGAGGACGAAGATGAAGAAGTTGAGCTGGCTGGTTTACTGCAACCTTTCAGGTTTGAACCTGAATCACAGCAGGCACCTGGAGCAGCAGCAGCCCCCCTCCCTTCGCAGGATGTGCGAGTAGGCAACACAGATTGGTAAAAAAAAAAGCCTCCACAATTTTGAGATCATAAACATGTATATTTTTAGCATTATTAATGAGTCATTTTAAGAAATAAGGTAGATATATCTATGTTGTAGGTGCACCTGTGGAAATTATGAGGTGAAGACCACACATGTCGAATGTGTCTGCTGCCGTGGCTATGGGGAGACACTCGGCACCATATTGGAGAACGAGGAACCAATTCAGTGCATTACTGCACATCCAGGCTTCTCAACTGTCTGCTTGGATGTGCATGTGCTCCGAACAGCCTACCACCAGTACCACCAAGAACATGCACAAGATGCAGATGAAATACCCACAGAGCATGAGTAAGTTTCAATCAATATTTTTACTAAACCACTTAAAGTAGCTTACTGTATGTTATGAACATTGCATGTATTATATGATTAACTTTGCAACAAATTATTTTCTCAAGTTGGTGGCATGACAAAACTACAGGCAGAACACATTGATGTGTGATTCATCAATATCACAGTTTACAACCTCTATGTCAAACTGATTTGAGTTGCACTGTGCTGCACCTTATTTTTCCATCTATATCAAATTGCTAATATTCAACTTCACAATGTGTAGCAAAGCAACTTGTTTGCAAATATGCTATTTTTGGCCAAAGTTCCCCCCAGAATATGGATGCTTGTAAAGTGGTTATTACATGTCAAGTTAAAAGATATTTTAAATGTTCCTTATTGAAAAAGCATACATGAAATGGGTTATAAAAGTAACAGTGTAATTCATTGCCAGTGCCATTTACAGAGGTGACCTGATCTATGAAATGATGAGAACCACTAGACTGCACTAAAGGAACACATTCTATAATATACATGTACAGTGCTGTGAAAAGTACACATTGAGCTTTGTTTTGGCAGTCACACTGAAAAATATTACTGTATGTCAAAAAAGGATCACAAAAACAAGATGTATTTAACCAGATTTACTTTTTCTTCCACAGAAAGTTCCGGTACACAGCATATAGGCAATATGTTTTTTGGAACTGGGGAAGACTTGGGAGGTACAACAGAATCCCGATTCCTTCTTGTTCGGTCAAAGCAGTCCGAGCCAGATTCCCAAATGATGCGGGGATGCCATACACTGGATTCAAGCTGCCATGATAAAAAAAAAAACACAACAAAAAACAGTTGTAACTTTTAAAATGGAAAGAAAATAAATAACTCGTCTCCATGTTTGGATTCAGGTTCTTTCATTTGTACATGACTGCTTTGTGCCCCTTCATAATCATAGAGTAAATCATTCTATTTGCATCATGCATTTACAATTCTTGCCTTATTGCAATGATACCGGCTACATTTTTTTTAACCTATTTACACACACTCAGTCAGAAGGAAAATATGAAAGGCAACAACCTACTCAGTGTTGCTCAACGACACTTCCACTACCGTTGAAAGAAATTCTAAACATACAACATACTTAGGAAATATTTGGTGGAGGGTTTCATTGTGTAATAACTGAATGAGCCAACATATAGATATTGTAAAAAGAAACTTACCATAGGTGTATGTTGCCGATTATTACTTTTTGAAGCGGCTTACTTATGAGGCAACTGCAACGCTCAACTCTGGGCGGTTTGCATTGTGGCACAACGGAGGTGGGGCAATCGGCATCGGCAGGCAGTCACTGTCTTCACACACTTTTGAAGATACCATCTCCATGACCTTCGTTGTGTATTCTGTAACCAAAAAAATAAATAATTAGAAAAGTAATGATGCAGTATATATTGCTCAAATGCAGGATAACAATAAATCAAGTCATCCTGCATTTCAGGAGTGTGCGTGCGGTCTCTTCCTTTGAAGGTTAATCTTTGTATTTTTTCTTGCAACACGCACCTCCTGCTGGGGTCTAGAGACACGCACAAGTGTTCTTTTGTATATAGTATACACTGTATATATGGTATATTAGGCAGTGTTATGCCATGCGAAATGGAGAGTGTGGAAGAAAGAAAATTGTCCGATGTGATGTGTGATATGAAAATATCAGCGAGAATGAAAGGGAAAGTGCACAACACTGTCATGAGACCAGATATATGGTATGGTTTAGAGACAGTCGCACTGAGGAAAAGACGAAGCAGAGCTGGAGGTAGCTAAAGGTAGAGGTACACTCAAATTTTGACGTTCTCTCTGGGAGTAACAAGGATCGATAGGACCAGGAACGGACAGACTTCGATGGTTTGGTGCAGAGAACGGATAGTGTGTATACTGTACATGAGAGACATGAAGTTAGTTGGTGTGAGAGAAGAGTAGGCAGAGGACTGTACCAAGGCTGCACAATACTAGTGTAGACACTCACCGTAAGTGGCTACGGTCTTCACCGGGCGAATCGTGTAATCTCCCTTCTTCGCCTTTGGGTAGACTACCGACCACCGTACCATACCATCCTCCTTCGGCACAGCCTGCAAGCGCACAATGTTTTCATTGTAATGCATCACTGCAAGGTATGTTCTAGAAAACATACAGAGCAGAAACAGAGCATGTCCCAGAATAGTAATGCAACACATAATCAAGAGATACAATAACATGTTTTAAATGTAATGCTTACCTGGCATGCATTCCTGTGTAGGAAAAGCATGTGTGCTTCGGAAGGAAGTGCAGGATCAGTGCGTGGTAGGCCTCAAGACTGGATGTTTGGTGGTTAGTGGAGAGCTGTGCGATGTCCTTGGAGATCAAAGTCCCATGCAGGATCTTCTCCAGACCAACTGAGCTAGCAGAGCCTGGGGAAGCAGTGTTCAAACACAAAAAGCATGAATCCCATTATATTGAATTCAAGGCATGCATTAGCCAATTTATACCTGCAGCCAATTTCAGACACATTAGAAATGTTATTTGATTTATTTTTTAATCAATAAATAACCATGTTGCTATATACATAGAAACATGTAAAATGACCCAGAGATGGTTGCCTGGTTTTAACCCATTTAGACCTGACACCAGGTTCTACAAAATGTCTTCTAAATTATGACAGTTTTCAGAAAAACCTCTGTTTATATGTCAGTGGTTCTCAAACTATTGTTACTATACTATAATGTCAAGGATCCCAAAAAGTCTGTATTTGGCCGCGGACCCCCATATGAAAATGTTGTTCCAGGGACAGAACAAGGATTTGAGTTAAAAATGTTCGCTTTGAAAGAATATATATTCAAAGATTTGCGCCACATTTTCACGATTTTTCAAAAATAGCAGATCTACAAGCACGTAGCTTGTAGATCTGCTATTTCAAAAGTATAACATAATCTTAAACACCAAAAGGGGTTCCCCTCCTGAATGGGATAAAGATATACAACATTCTAAAATATAATTTACTATATACTTTCATTTTGTCTATACTATAGACAAAATGAAATGGTCACTTACATGGTGCCAGCCATTCTTTGTTTCTTTCATGCTCTTTCAATTCGCCATGGGGACATGAAGGCATCAGGGGAATTGGCAGGTCTGTGTGCTGGTTTTGCAAATGGAAGAGGACAACCTTCCATTTTGCAAGAATCATCTCCCTGTTGGCTTCTGTGCACGATCCAGCACACCAGTAGAGATGGTTCGTGATGGATTTGCGCCACAGACCCACAGCTCTGGTCTCTTTCTTAGAGGCCAGCAAGTCGATCTTCTTGCTGATGCCTAGTCAAAGTATACACATTTCTCTTAGTCTACTAATAAAACAATTATCTTAAACGTTATGACATTATACAGTTCGTTACCTAATTAAAATAATCAGAAAAAGATTGATCATTATCAAGTTGTCTATAAAATCTTTTTTCCCCCTGTGCATTGCTTCAATAATTCCAAACTGTAAATGCACACTAGTCACTAGGTCATACCTTTTGCAATATGCCAAATGTCAAAACGATGTTTGACTCCTAGCCACTGCTCTCGAATCCATTTGGCTACTTGGCGATTTCTGTCGCTGATAAGGGTTCCCACTACCAGTCCAACACCATCCAGGAAGTTCTTGATCCTTATCAGCCCCTCCAGCTCACACCACGACGAGCTCTTCACCTCATTACTCTAAAATGAAAAAAGAAGAAAAAAAGAAAGAAAAAACAATTGACTTGTAAAAGATAGACAAGATGTCATAACAAATGGAAAAAATACATGCATCACATACCTGAACGATTTCAACATGGAGAATCATGTTGATCCTCTGCTCAATAACACTGACCGTGCCGTATTTAGCAGAGTGTCCTGGGCTGTCACTCCTTCCATCTGCTGCCAAGACCAGTGGTTCACCCATATCCTTGAGTGACGCCAGGATGTCACTTTGCTCATTTTTCCAGACCTGTTGAATGGCAGGCTCAAGGTGTGCTCTCTGATGCCTAAAAAAGGTGCTGCGGTGGATGGTCGCCACTCCCAATATATTGAGCATACGCAGGGATTTTGTTGGCATGCTTCCCGAAGACAGAATTGCAGCAGACAACAGCAAATTCCCAGCAGCTACCCTCCCAATCTTCGGCTGGCTCTCCCACTTCCTGACATGTCCACAGGACTTACAGATTTGCGTGACGTACATGGCGGTTCCACATTCTCTGACTGTGCCAGGTGTTTCGGCAAGACACATCACACAGTTTTGGAACAGGGTCATTAGCTGTGACCGAAAGACGATATATTTCCTGTCCTTCACAGGACCTGGGTCAGCCATTTCTGGCTCTCTGTTGTGTGCACATCTGTGAAAGTCACTTGCAATGATTAATCATAATAAATAGTATTATTAGTTATTACTATTAGTAAGTATTGTTATAATTGGTAATAGTACTAGCAGCAGCAGTAGTATTTGTAGTAGTACTATTTTTTTTTAAAGGCAACAATACCATCTACAGTGCAACATGGCCACTGACCCAGACAATGTCATCTCCATATCCTCTTCATCTTCATCTGGGAGATATTCCTCATCCTCCATGTCAATGGATTCCTCCTCCTCCTCCTCCTCCTCCTCCTCCTCCTCATCATACAACTATATTACATTCTCTTGCTCGTCCAAGAGCATGTCACATTGCACACCAATGGAGAGCATCTCGGGAGAACTGGTTTGACAACCTAAAATTACAGTCAAATTAGCAGCTACTGTTATTGAGCCAAGGCAGAGTTGTACGTTAGATTAGATTGAAATATTGTATTCTAAGACTTACACACAATGACAAAGTATTGCATGATATTTAACTAGAGAATATTAAATAAAGTCACACCCGTGTGAAGTGAGGGGTGCTCTTATCATACATCTCATTATGGCCAATCACAATTTGCATCATGACATAAAATAGACTGTCTATTTGATCAGACACTATGATGTAACATTGTCCATTCGTTGTCAATGGGCATTTCATTTGTCGACACACACTGACACACACACACACCAAAAGCTGGACATAGGACGGGCTAGGGCCCCTCAAAAATGTTTTGTTCACTCACGGATGCTCTTATGTGGAGTTGGTATCCATGAGCACTGTGTGCCATGGTGACGCACTCCTGCATCTGGAGCCAGATGTGGTGTTGGCTACAGTGTGAGATACAGATGTGGGGCCATCTATCCTCTTTGTGACAGTAGGTGCCAGCAACTATATTCAAAAGCACAGAACATAAACTATCAATATTAAATATGCAAAGGTTGTAATGTAATTCTAGTGATGACAATTCCATGTAGAATGTTTCTGCATAATACACATCAGTGCTGATCCAATATAGAGGATAAGGTAGGGTCAAAAAACGACCTGAGGTAGCCGATTTGTATAGAAATTAGAAATACAATTTGGAAGCCTTGGTATAGCTACCATTAGGCTCACATAGCGCCGAGCATCTAACTCTGAGAGTGTACAAATGGAACCAAATGGACCCATTAGGGTCCAAATGTTGGTTCATTTGTACACTAACAGAGCTAAATTAACATTGATTTTACAATATAAATTGGGGTATCAGAGATAGAAATGCCATTACAAGGGGGTCCTTCAAATTAAAATGGTTGAGAATCACTGCTAGAGCCGTAAAAATCTTCTTATGGTGGTCCCTGGCATATCTTTTCAAATGGGGGTCCGCGGGGTAATTTGGGGGTGCTTGAAATGAAAAAGTTTGGGAACCACTGATTTAGAAGACAAATAAAGAAACCACATAGTTCTCAAAACATCTAGGTAGAACCGTTTCGCGTTTCTCACCGTTTAGTGAGAAGTGGAAAATAGTAAACCACCTCCGTCCATAAACGTCGGGAGTATTGTTGGTTATGAAAACAATAAAAATGCGATCGATAATAATATAATATCTCCATCATGGCACACGCTCGCGACTGCGAAGGTTGAGGTTGGGTAACTGTGGCTGATGGTGGAGCACCAGAAACGGCAACATTGATTGTGGGAACAGCATCCTTCTTCAGTCTCAGCTGCTTGCTTAGTCCAGCTTTCCACTGGCCATAGCCATCAAAATCACTCTGAATAAAGTGGGCCCCACATATCGTCGAGACGCCCGGGGTCCCCTTGATCCAGTCTGCTCTTTTGATCCGAGCAATCTTCTCGTTTTTTGTCCAAAAGTGCAAAGATACATTATCACACTGCGAGTTACTGCACCCGCCGATAACGCAACGCCTAGGCATCTTGTTAGCTTTTAAACTAATAGTACATATATAAACAACAACTCCGTCTCTGTCTGGCCGACTCTCACTGAGCGACGTACAATGCTAGCTTGTTATGCTAGCCGCAACTTCCGCAAGCCGAGCCGAGCCGAGCGCTATTGCCTACGTCACGTGATGACGCGTTCGGCTGTTTTCCCGAGTGCAAGCCTGTTCAGGGAGTCTCAACTCTTTTCTTCAACTGCGGCTGTATCTTTTATTTTTTCTAAAACGTTTTTTTTTCTGGACATCTTTAGGGGGTCTTTGATAGATATGCATCATTATTTTTAAAAGGAGATATCTCTGCTTCCCACCCTTTAAAGGTCTCAAAACCATGTTATAGCATTATTATTGACGTTTATAAGATATTATTCCATTTAATAAACATAATGGTTATAATGCGTTATGACACATTACATGATTTCTATATGTGCCTTTACTTTACTACATACAGATCATTGTTGACTGTTTAATGTACACCTGAACTCGAGTAGGCCTTGCAATTTAGTTGAAATTCTTATGGAGTTGAATTTATTTCCCACTTACTGGCATACATATTTGTGTGTCCTGTTTTCATAAATGCCATGACTCCTGACATGCTTGACTGTGGGTTGTACAGTGGATCTTAAAAAAAATATTATTTTTGAGAGACAGCTTTAGAATAGCTTTATTTTTATTTGTCAAGTCTCCAGTGTTGAAGTACATTTTAAACGGAACAGATTTGTTGTTGAATTATGATTACCAGATCAGTAAGTATAAACATGGCAGGCTAGTAAGCAATGCAGCTAATAGTAATAATAATAATGGTTGTGTGAGATAAGATTTACATGCAGAGCAGAACATTGGTTGTCTTTGACTCATTTGGCATCTCCACATTTAATCAAGACAAACGTCCCAACTTGCATTGCGGGAAAACATTTTGTATTGTATAACATTGTATAACAAATACATTAATACATTGTCTAAAGACGTATGAGTCAACTCCCCAGAGACAGTGTTTCTGTATCTTGTGAACAATATATTTCTAGTCTGGGAAGAACTATGAGTCAGACCTCTTGTAAATGGTGATCTTGTGGTATTTTTACCTCAGTGCGTTAATGTTCTGTAAATCAAGGAACCTGACATCTTGCCAATCCAACACTTTATACTATACTATTTATAGCCTACTATTAGGAAGGCGACAAATAGAAGGCATGGGGAAACGGAATAAAACATGTTCTGCCTACACAGGTCCCCAAAACCTGCTTGGATAATCAGCTCCATACATTAACAATAGTGTGAATTTACCAGCATGCAGCCGAAAAGGAATTGAAGAAAACAAGTTCAGTGTCATTGCATATTTTACAGAGAACACGTACAGCCGTCCATCTGAGTTACCTGAGGCTGGCCTGACCAGCTCTCATTAACCTGCAAGGTTAATGAGGTTTTGGTGTTTTAAGCATTATGTTATACTTTAGCCATTGAAAAATAGCAGATCTACAAGCTCATAGTGTGGCACTGAGTACTGCGCTATTTTTGAACAATCGTGAATATCTTTGAATATATTCTTTCAGAGTGAACGTTTTTAACTCAACATATTTTCAGATGGGGGTCCGCAGCCGAATACAGAAAATTTGGTAACCTTTTATTTTACAGTACAGTAATAACCAGGTAGTAAGAAGTATTTACTGGGTAATTGCCAGGTAATAACATGGTAATTACATGCAATGGTAATTTAACCAGTAATTACCAGGTAATATCCAAGTATTTTCCTGACAACTACCGGTTTATTCCCAGGTAATTACAAGTATTTACCAGGTAATTACATGGTAACTACCTGATAATTAAACCGGTAATTACTAGGTAAATTACCCTGTGATTACTAGGTAATTACCAAGTATTTTTCTGACAACTACCAGGAAATTATAGGCATTTACTAGTAGGTAGTTACCAGTTATTACACTGTAAATACTTGACAATGGCCATGTAGTTACCTAGCAGGTATCTGGTATTTACTAGATATTTCACTGACGACTACCAGGTATTTACCCAGTAATTATTTATTCATGTATTATCAATCAATTGGTGCAGTGACTGTGAGGTGGTTAATGACTCATATTTAACTGGTAATTACCAGATATTAACCGGATAACTACCTGGCAATTGACAGGAACGTACCTGGTAATTTACCCAGTAATTAGACAAATATTTAACCGGTAATTACCTGCTATTTACCCAGTAAGCGTGGTTTGTTTCTATTATATTTCCTGGTATTTTCTCAGTATTTACCAAGTAACTGTAAAAGAAAGCGTGGTTTGTTGCCATGATATTACCCTGTACTTTTCCTGTACTTGCAGGGACTGTAGTGTTACCTGGCAACAACTCTGATATTTCAATAACATTCACCTTTAGTTACAATAACCATATTTCAGTTTGTAATCAACGAGTAGCCCATGGACTCAAGGATGACACAATGATGACAGTTTAAGGGTTTTGATATAGCCACAGACAGACATGGATGGATGATTGTATGAATGGTATCTGAAATAACAGAAACAATAAAACATAAGGATATGGAGAAATGACAGCAATTCTTATATCCTCACTGGGGATACAGCAATACAAATTAGGTAAGACTGCTAGTCAGATGTAACCTGACTCCGCCAGATGGGGCAGCAGAGAGTACACTGGGTTCCCCCCTCCTGCTCCCATCTGGGAACTCTCAGGCAGACTTGATGCCTGGGCACAAAACGGCCTGGCCAATCAGCAGCAGCTAGAGGCGGGATCAAGGCAGCACTGTGTATGCCTTGATCCCGCCTCTGCATTAGCATGTTAGCATGTTAGCATTAGCACATTAGCATGTTAGCATTAGCATGTTAGCATTAGCATGTTAGCATATTAGCATTAGCATGTTAGCATGTTAGCATGTTAGCATGTTAGCATTAGCATGTTAGCATGTTAACATTAGCATGTTAGCATTAGCATGTTAGCATTAGCATGTTAGCATTAGTATATTAGCATGTTAGCATTAGCATGTTAGCATTAGCATGTTAGCATTAGCATGTTAGCATGTTAGCATGTTAGCATGTTAGCATTAGCATATTAGCATGTTAGCATTAGCATGTTAGCATTAGCATGTTAACATGTTAGCATTAGCATGTTAGCATTAAAATGTTAGCATGCTAGCATGTTAGCATTAGCATGTTAGTATTAGCATGTTGGTGGCAACGTAATGCGCAATAAACTTAGACAAAATACCCCATTGAAAGTCAATGGGGAGACCTGGCTTACATGTAACCAAATGGACCCTTACAGGGTCTGAGAGTCTAAATGTCATCAAATGGTGGTCTGTGGCTCAAATGCTGCACAGACTTGGCGAGCTGCAGGCACCCAGTCAAATTTCTTGAAATTTGTTTCTAGTTTCTTAGTGTTTTTCCCCTAATAAAGTTGTTTTTGATTTTTCGTCCCCCTTGTAAAGCATCTTTGGGTACTCAGAAAAGCTCTATATAAATTATTAAATTTGGCATGGGCCATGGCTCAGTGGTCCAGGCACCTTGGCTGGTAATCCAGTCGGGCAGTGTGCCGCGGGTTCGACTCCCGATCCCGACGGCCTTCACTGCATGTCTTCCCCCCAGCCTACTGTCTGTCCCTCCATAAAAAATATAAAATAAAGGCAAAAGCCAAAAAAAAAACATTTAAAAAATATATATATATTAAATGTAATTATTATTACCCCTATTATTACTACAAAAACAATGTTTTATGTATTCACTATTCATTGATTCACTAGTATACCAAAATCCATTTGAAAATAAATACTCACAGTTCTCAGGTTCATTCTCATATTGATATGTGATTAAAATGTGATTAATTGAGATTAATTAATTACAAAGCCTCTGATTAATTAGATTATTTTTTTTAAAAGAGTCCCAGCCCTAATATATATATACACACACACACATCTATTTAGAACAGTGAAATATTGATATTAAATAGTCAGGGTGTGTGTATTTTTAAATGTAAACCAACTCAGATGTAATGTCTCACTTTCTCCAGAGGTGGAGCCCTTCCTCATCGTAGCTACCTGGGGGAAGCTGTTGAAGATCAGCTTGGACGGCTCCAGCTCCACAGTGCTCAAACAGGTGAAAACCATTTAGACATCACACAACAACACATCCTAATCAAACAGGTGAAAACCATTTATATCAAAAGATTTTATTCGACTGAATCTACAGTTGATTTTGTCGTCTGGCTGGCTTTGATGGCGTTGAAATGGCTGATTGTACACTTAGTTGCATGGTGAAAACAGCTGATGTACCAGCTCAAAACGCGTCGCAGCGTGCCGCGTTGTGAGCTTGTAGATGCACGAGCACAATCAAACATAAAATTACTTTTATTTTAGTTCTACTGGATCTCTTCTCCACTAGTCCCTCCATGACATTTTAGTCTATAGTTTTCTTTATTTGTCGTCAATTTATTAAATATTATTTAGTCTAGTTTCAGTCGTCATAGCTATTTGTTTGTTTATTTATTTATTTATGTTTTGCCGGTGAATAAAGGTTGTGATCAACCTTTTTCTTGTCATAGTTTTAGTCGACAAAATCAACACTGACACAGTGCTTTTGACATGCTGGAATGTATTCCTGTCTGAGACTAACAACTGCTGTGGTGTGACAGACCAAGGGAGGGGCAGATGATCTACTGGATAGAACTGTATCCCTCCAGGATCCTTCGCATGCACATCAGTGGCAGAGACGTCCAGGTCAGTGTGACAATGACCATGAGGATGAATGACCGGGAAGGGAAACCAAATGAACAATAACTGATAATTGTAATGTAAATACTTTGTGACATCAGTGCTTAAATATCAAACAAGAGAAAAGTGCACTAAAGTTGAGTGTGGAATACTTCATTGTGATTGGCTGTGCTTTCTGGAGCTCCTATATGAGGTCAACTCCAAACATTATGATGACTAAAACTAAACAGACTAAAACTAGACTAAAACTAATCATAAAGACATGTCAATGCTTGTTGTTCCTATTGTAGTCTTGACTAGCTTTTTTCTTTTCAATTTCAATACATTTTCATTCATTTTCAAAGCCGGAGATGGATTGATGTGGTTTCAGTGTTGATTTTGGTAAATGGTAAATGGTGCATTTATATAGCGCCTTTATCCGTTAGCTATCAGGAGGAGGTAACAGGGGGTGAAGGCAAACAGAATTTTGGAACGGATAGTATGGACTACAGTTTTATTAAGGAAAGATTGGCATGTCAATCAAATCAACTGCGTCAGACATCTCCCGCAGCCCGCTGTTAATAAAAAAGCAAACGGATTTCACATCATTTCAGATCAAGTTGTGTTGAGCGTCTTTTTCCTGCGATCCCATTGATGTCACAACAGACAACATTAATAGGTGGGTCTGGTTTGGAGTAGCCTAATTTAAAACACTGTCCGTACCCTGGGTAAATATAGTAATCATTTCATTTCATTTCATTTCATTTCCGACTTTGTTTTGAGCGAATATTAATACCTCGCGCTATTGTAACAGCCAGGTGCATCGTGCATTGCTCAGACCGTCAGAGAGAGAGAGAGAGAGGGAGAGACATTAGGCTAAACCTGTCGCCTATGGATAAGGGCGCATCGTTGTAACAGGTTTCAACTTAAGCAATATTACACGAGAGGGTGTGGGTTAACGTGATTATTGCCACGACAGGGATGCGGTGAGGAACGAGACAAAGTCGAGTTCCGCAAGCATCACTGAAGTGGCAATAATCACGTTAACCCACACCCTCGAGTGTAATATTGCAATTATACAACAGTTACCCTTAAAACTAAGAAAATCGCTGAAAGAATATATTTTTTTAATGACAGATGTAGTCACTACGACCACAAATGTCCCAATAAACTAGCTAGCCTAGTCACCGAGTTTGCTAGCGCTCTGGGAGAACAGAGCAGCTGAATTCTTTGTTTTGATTAGGTGGTGAATGGTGCTGGTTTAACCCACGGCTAGAAGGCTGTTTCAACCAATCAGATTTCTTCCTCGAAATGACCTGTGGTATAATTAAGCAATATTACATGAGAGGGTGTGGGTTAACGTGATTATTGCCACGACAGGGATGCGGTGAGGAACGAGACGAAGTCGAGTTCCGCAAGCATCGCTGAAGTGGCAATAATCACGTTAACCCACACCCTCCAGTGTAATATTGCAATTATACAACAGTTACCCTTAAAACTAAGAAAATCGCTGAAAGAATATATTTTTTTAATGACAGATGTAGTCACTACGACCACAAATGTCCCAAGAAACTAGCTAGCCTAGCCACCGAGTTTGCTAGCGCTCTGGGAGAACAGAGCAGCTGAATTCTTTGTTTTGATTAGGTGGTGAATGGTGCTGGTTTAACCCACGGCTAGAAGGCTGTTTCAACCAATCAGATTGCTTCCTCGAAACGACCTGTGGTATAATTTGTATTGATGTCTGTCAGCGAGAGACAAGAAGAGAAAGGGGGAGAGAGAGAGAGAGAGAGAGAGAGAGAGAGAGAGAGAGAGAGAGCGAGAGAGCTGTTTTTATCTTTTGACTGACTATAAGTCCTTCTGCACACCTACAATGGACAGGTGTGTCGGATAACTGGAACTGAGAAGTAGAGAAAAAAAGAATCCCGCACACTGTCTTCACTTGAGTTTAGATTTATTGAGCAACGTTTCGGTCGTCAGACCTCCGAAACGTTGCTCAATAAATCTAATCTTTTGACTGACAACGTTTAGACTGAGGTTTAATCAGTCTAGATAGTAGGTCTATTGGGCTGGAATGATTTCAAACACTGTCATTTAGTTTTGGAATTGCAATGGCAACCATTCTCACTCCAAGGAAATGCTCGCTCAGCAGCGCATCGCATGAAACAAACACCTCACCATTCAAAAACGTCCCCTCATCATGGAACCTAAAATCTTAAACATATTAAACAAATTCCAAGTTAACTGATAGATTTAAAATATGATGAATTGAAAGGTTCAACTTCCAGCCGCTCCACACCACGCAGCAACTGCGCGCCTCCCCACTCCCCAAGCCATGAGTTAACATTATTGCTTGATTGATTGATTTAAGTTTGTATTAACAGTTTACAGTACATTTGCACAACTCAATACAAAAACTGTTAACTGTTACTCTGTGAGTGGACGACACCATAAAGCATTACACTTGTTTACAAGAGGGTCCACCTTGTTCAATTCATCATAACATTTTGTACACTATACACTTCTATAAAGCCAAAAACAGGAAATCATCATAAAGGAGGTAAAAATGGGGAAAAACACAGTGAGGGGAAAAGGGGTGGGTGGGGTCAAGGGATTTACATGTCTTAATGACAGTTGGTAGGGCGTTCCACATTTTTGTGGCATAGGAGTGAAATGAATTGGTAACCCTTCATTTTACGGTACGGTAATTACCAGGTAACTACCAGGTAATTACCTGGTAATAATAGGTAAGTACCTGGTATTACCTGGTAACAACCAGGTTGTAGTTATAAGTATTTACCCATGAATTACCTGGTAATTACATGGTAACTTCCAGATACATTACTCAGTAATTACTATGTAATTACCAAGTATTACCCAGTATGTATAACTATTTACTGTATAATCTCCTGGTAATTATATGGAATTTACCATGGTAAATGACACACTGGTTGCCAGGTAATTACCAAGTATGTTCCTGACAATTACCAGGTATTTATACGTTTTTACTATGTAATTACCAGCTAACTACCCGATATTTATAAGTATTTACTCTGCAACCAGGCACGATACCCTGGTTGCAGGTACTATAGGTATGTAGGTACTATAGGTATACCAAGTATTTTCAACAACTACCAGGTATTTACTCTGCTACCAGGCAAGTTACCCAGTAGGTACTAGGTCATTACCAAGTAATAACATGGTAACTGTATTCACTGTGTTTACATGGGGACTACCCATGAAACACATGGGTAGTAGCCTACCAGGAAATTACCTACCAGTTGTTACTAGGTAATTTCCTGACAACTACCATGTAATTACCTGATAGGTACCCAGTAAGGAAGGAGGAACTGTACTGTAAAAGGAAGCGTGCTCTATTTCCATGATATTACCATGTACCTACCTGGCAATTGTAATTCTAATCCTCCCCATTACCCATCAGGGTGTATTTTGAACTTTGAACTTTGAACTGGCATTAACTGTTAATTACCAGGTATTTACTGTGTTAATTAACAGGTAAAATCTTGCAAGTTACCATGTAAGAAAGGTGGAATTGTACTGTGAAAGGAAGCGTGGTTTGTTACAGTGAAAGTACAGGGTAATATTATGGAAACAAACCACGCTTCCTTTCACAGTACAGTTCCACCTTTCTTGCACTGTAACTTGCAAGGTTTTACCTGTTCATTTACACAGTAAATACCTGGTAATTAACAGTTATTGCCAGTTCAAAATTCAAAGTTCAAAATACACCCTGATGGGAAATGGGGAGGATTATAATCTACAATTACCAAGTAGGTACATGGTAATATCATGGAAATTGAGCACACTTCCTTTCACAGTACAGTCCCTCCTTTCTTACTGGGTACCTATCAGGTAATTACATGGTAGTTGTCAGGAAATTACCTAGTAACAACTGGTAATTTCCTGGTAGGCTACCCATGCGTTTACATGGGTAGTACCCATGTAAACACAGTGATTACAAGTTACCATGTAATTACCTGGTAGTTGTCAGGAAAATTACCAGTTGTTACTATAGGTAATTTCCTGACAACTACCATGTAATTACCTGATAGGTACCCAGTAAGAAAGGAGGAACTGTACTGTGAAAGGAAGTGTGCTCAATTTCCATGCTATTACCATGTACCTACTTGGTAATTGTAGATTATAATCCTCCCCATTTCCCATCAGGGTGTATTTTGAACTTTGAACTTTGAATTTTGAACTGGCAATAACTGTTAATTACCAGGTGTTTACTGTGTAAATTAACAGGTACAACCTTGCAAGTTACAGTGTAAGAAAGGTGGAACTGTACTGTGAAAGGAAGCGTGGTTTGTTTCCATAATATTACCCTGTACTTTCACTGTAACACCCGTAAGAGTCTCCGTGACAACTTCATCCACCCATCATGGGTGGCATACCGTAAGAAGACATCCTGCAGACAGATAAGATGAAATGAGCTATACAAGAACATAGTCAACATGTTTCCCCACCAGTGATGTTGTTCCATCCTTCACTCAATCGAAAAACAAACAACAAAAAAAACAGTGAACCAGAGTAATGTTAGATAAAAACCTACTTGACTCTGTGCCCAGCATAGCCACAGACAGGGCCAACCTGGCTCAGAGATAGCTCTGGTCCATAGCCTTCTACTGCTTCTACAATTCTGCCCTGCAGTATAAGGCTATGGGACTTTCGGTTTTAAATCTCAAATCGAAAAGTTGAGTTGAGTATACTTTATACTGTATATACAGTATACCCATTGCAAATTTCTCAAATTTGAAAGCTCTATATTTCTAAAACTATGAAACATTTCAAAGATTCCTTTTCAGGCAAACATGCTGATGAACCTAAATAGGTTTGAATGAGGTTTCTAGGTGCAAGTATGTAGGACTAGTAGCATGCCAAAGTTCGTGCTATTGCCATTGAGAATGTATTGGGCGTTTAAGTTAAATAACTCAGAAACTACAAAACATGTCAAAGTAAAAAGTTCCAGCATGTGTCTCCATGGTAAGCTGAATTATAAAAAGTGTGAATGGAGTTTCTAGGTGAAAGTGATTTTTTTTACGTGCCAATAGCTGCCATTGAGCACCATTGTAAATTTCTCAAATTTGAAAGCACTATATTTCTAAAACTATGAAACATTTAAATGATTCCTTTTCAGGCAAACATGTCCACCGTAAGATGAACCTAAATAGGTTTGAATGGGGTTTCTAGGTATGTAGGACTAGTAGCATGCCAATGTTTGTGCCATTGAGAATGCAAATAACACCGAAACTACAAAACATTTAAAAGTAAAATGTTCCAGCATGTGTCTCCACAGTATGTTGAATTATAAAAAGTGTGAATGGAGTCCGTCCCCTAGGCCCCTCGCTACACTACAGATCCTGCTCTGGGGGCCTTGTCCGTCCCCTAGGCCCCTCGCTACACTACAGATCCTGCCTAGGGGGCCTCGTCCGTCCCCTAGACCCCTCGCTACACTACAGATCCTGCTCTGGGGGGCTCGTCCGTTCCCTAGGCACCTCGCTACACTACAGATCCTGCTCTGGGGCCTCGTCCGTCCCCTAGGCCCCTCGCTACACTACAGATCCTGACTAAATCACTTCCGGCTCGGGCGGAAGTGACTCTTCTTCTCTGTATATTTCGCTCATTTCTCTGGCACTAGCGCCACGATCTCGCCTCGAGGGCTCGGCAGTAATGTGAACTGTGCAATAAGGCACTTGTCGTATTGGAGCCCTCAGTGTGCGAGCGTTTTCTTTATTTTTATTCTGGATTGACAGATATATAACAGAACACAAACATAACAGACAACATGATGACTAATGATGACTTGACATAACATTAAGCATTAAGAGATATGCGGCCGTATGCGGCCGCTAGAGGTGGGATCAAAGCGATACTGATGACGTATTAAAGCGCTGCCACAGTGCAAATGTAAACACAACCTAACAGGTTAACTCAAAATTATTATGGAGATATCAATATCATCATTTTTGTCCCACTGCTTCTGGTTTATCGTTTCTGCTTGAGAGAGCCCAGATCCAGGCAGGAGGAGGGAACCTGTGAACTCAATACTGCCGCAATGTGGCGGAGTCAGGTTAGCTCTGTCCCCCTCTCCCCCCGGAACAGTTTCAATAGTGTGTGTGTGTCAGGCACCTAGGAGACGTCTCCTCTGTGTCTCCTGTGTCTTCTGTGTGTCGCACGGCTCGCAATTCATTTTCAATGGGAGTCACATGGTTTAACGAGACAAACTTGTTCCATGGGGGGAGGGCAGTTCACAGCCAGGGAGAAAGCTTGTCTCGTCAAACCATGTGACTCCCATTGAAAATTAATTGCGAGCCGTGCAACACAGAAGACACAGGAGACACAGCTGTCAGCTGTCTCTCAGGTGTGAACGGCCCCCTGCTGTTTGATATTTTTGAAGAACACTCAGGGCATTTTTTTAGGGGGAGCCACTGGATAGTGTAATTGACAACAGATATGAATTGTCTCAGTGTGGTAGGTTTGTATTTTATAATAGCATTTAAAATAGTTCAACTGTTGGATTGAGGAGAGTGTAAATGTGTCAAACAGCAGAACAGCTAAAACACATCTGCTCCATGCACCTCCAACACTCAATATTTAGAGTTAGAATTCCACCCTGGTAAACTCACCTAAACACACTGTGAACAAATACTAGGATACTTGTAGCATTTATATTTCTAAGACTTAATGCTAGACATTTACAATTTACATTTAAATATTGTACCATCATTACAGTATATAGTAACTTCCTCCACTGGGGATGTCATCACTGTGTAATTCTGTACGGCTGCCTTTTCAGAACTTCTCATTTGAAGTCATTTACATATAATTATATTTAAACAGCAACTGATATTGTCTAGATATGGACTAGTATGTAAATATCTGAAGTTGTTCCTTATCTGTTGACCTACATTTAAATAAGTCCAAACTCAGGGATGTTTATTATTCAATTGCACATCCTGTACATTAATTTAGTTTCAAAAGTGTATTCTTTATCATATGAGGTACAACAGTTTATATCAACTCCCTGGTGTCACAAACACAACATTGATGTGATCAATTCTACATGTTGAAATGTAACAGTAATTTACAGTGCAGTCAGTAATTAGAGTTCATGTACTGTTGTATTTATAACATTCACTGTTTTAACAACCTGATTTGGACCAAACCCAGTTTCATCACAAACACTGTATTGATCTATCTGTCTGTGGTGTTAAAATAAAACAGATGGTTATTATTCATTGATTACATGTTACATTACATAGTCTCCCCTTTATCTGAATAATGGAAATATGAATTATCCTCTTGACTATTATGGGGGGAATATTTCCCAAAATAGCAGTTCTACAAGTACCCCCCCCGGGTGGTAGCTCCAGGCACCACAAAGGGTTAATCATGTGCTGCACATATACATAACTATTACTAGTTAATGCATAACACTAGAAAACTATTTCACAAATCCAATATGCTGTTGCCTCACATGTATAGTCGATCCATACCCCATTATAAAAAAAAGCACAGTCTTCATGAGGGTCACGAGGGTCATCATCCCCCCAGTACCTGTAGAAGTAGAAACATTAATACATTACAATACCTTCAAAACAATGATTTTATCTGAATGTTTTTTTTTAATCATGACCTCAAATTATATTATATTATATATTTGGACAATGAAATAGACAACGGATACAGAGTAACTGTTGGGTTATTTGGTGATGTTATGCCGGGGCTCCGACCAGCCCTGCAGTAGGCAGATTTATAGTGACTAATACGCACAGGGTGAACTAAATGTTCCAATAATAGCTTATATTTGATGAACTCAAACGTGCATTTTATAGGGTTTTTATTAATTCATATTAATCATAAACACTTACAATCATACATTCACACGTTCTGTTCACACTTCCCCCAACACAAGATGAATTCAGTACCCTGGAGCTTGTCTGTCCTAATGGTCTGGTTCTATCCTGCTCTGTCGGTAGGAATTCTAGCTATCATTTGAACACTCTAAACCGTCCCAGAATCAGCCCCGCCTCGGTAACTATCAGATCTTGGTAAAGCTTAGCGTCCTTGATGGGTTTCAGACTTAGTTCAGTGATAAGTGTATCACTAATTATGTTGTTTTAAATCTACATTATCATGAATTAGACGTCATTAATAAATGATCGGGACACAAGAAACACAAGAACACTTGGTTACAATCTAAACATCATATCACATCAATTATGAATAATGCACAATTATATATAGCATTTAATACATACCGCTGGCGTCTGCCTGCTACATGTATCACGTTCGTTGGTATTGGTGAATCTTAATCAATATTGTGCTACACAGCATAGTCAATGCAACCCCTAACCAAAGTCACACCTCCATGCTAACACTGTAAGCCAATCAGATGCCACTGACCATCCTGCCTTTCTCTTCTGAGAGGCAGTTTGTGGTGCAGTCAGCTTCCTGCCTGCATCGCTGACCTTAGCTGTTAGACTATCACATATTTATTATTTAGGCTTTTTACCAACCCAATATATAAGGTTATTTAGAACACATTACACAATTGAAAGGAATTAAAGATAGAAGTTACTTATTCCACATTGCCATGTTCTACTTGTGTGAGTTGACACTGCTCTGGGAGGTGCCATAAACTATAGACCCTTCACAGCTGGAATGCTGACAAGCAGCCAACCCCCCAGCAAGGAAGTGGCCTGGCATCTATGACCTCCCAGGCTCTCCTTAACTCACAAATTAGCTGTAATTCTCTCTTCTTTGGAAATACACCTAGACCCCATAATCTATATATATTTTCTTCCCCAATTTCTGAGAATACATCTCGCGCATCCATAAATAATATGACAGTAACTGTTTTATTATAGCCTTTGATACCATTTAGAAATAAATATGAAGAGGAAATAATGTGAAATGTAGTTTGCTGAAAATAAATGTAGTTAAAATGTTTTATTTAACCCATCCTGCTCGGTAACCCATTTTGGGGTTATGTACAGTGTGTACAGTATTAAATAAATAAAGAAAATGTGATGCTGCTATATAAATATTTGAAGTTTTTCAGTGTTTTTAGAATCGGCCTCAGTAGAATAATGAAGGTAAAGTCTTACGTTGGTGTGGTCAGTGGTGTTCCATCCACCCACTTCCACACTCCTTCTGTCTCTCTGTCGGTCAATCCAATCCACACAGACTTGTCTCTGCCAACAAGTCTGACAACAAAGTCCTGGACAGAAAAATCAGCTGGTTACTGAAGTACAATGTGTACAATAGATGTGTTACTGAAGTACAATGTGTACAATAGATGTGTTACTGAAGTACAATGTGTACAATAGATGTGTTACTGAAGTACAATGTGTACAATATATGTGTTACTGAAGTACAATGTGTACAATAGATAAATAATGAGAAAAAGATGACAGTGAAAATAGCTGATCTCCAAGCTCGCAACACAGCGTGAAGTGTCATGTTGCGTGCTTATAGATCTGCTATTTTCACTAGTTTGGGTCCTGGCCAAACTTCTAATGTCACTTTTCTGTCTCGACCTGAAAGTTTCGGGAACCACTGCGCATGTACGCACGCACGCACGCACGCACGCACGCACGCACACGCACTCACACAGCACTCACACACACACACACACACACACACACACACACACACACACACACACACACACACACACACACACACACACACACACACACACACACACACACACACACACACTCTAACCTCTTCTTCTCTACTGTTAATGACCACCAGATCAGCTCCTTGGTTCTGACAGTATTCTCTACTTTGCTGCCATGTTTTGTGTTCAGTAGATATGTTGTAACAGCTGTCTCCAAACTTCGTCCATCTAATGGGACACCGGTCTAAAAACATCAAACGGGACATTTACTGATGGATTTTCAATGTACTGATCATTTAAATCAATTCTAACACATACAGTTGTAATAATAGTGGTCAGAGATGTAGTGGAGGGTAAAACTATTCACTTATTATATCAATGGTGTTTTCTACTCCACACATTTAGCCTATACTCAAATATACCTTTCTGGCATTTTAGTGAAGTATTTCAATGTTTGTGATACTGCATACTGCTATTATATACTCTTAGAGGAGAGTATATAATAAGATTTGATAAGATTTGTGTATCAGCAGTAGTGATGGGTTTACTCAGATTTTCTACCTCTAAATCCCTGGTAATGATTACAATATCAATTATACACAATTTCATATTTATTCAAAAACATTTTTAACTTCTCTGACCTGCTTCCTCAGTGTTCAGCTGCTTTAGCTGCTTTATTTCACTTTTCAGTTGGGTAATCTCCAGGGCCAGGTTGGTGTGGTGAGTCTTCAGTTGGATCATGTCCAGGGTCAGGTTGGTGTGGTCTGTCTTCAGTTGGGTCATCTCCAGGGTCAGGTTGTTATTGGCTACAATAGACAAACAATGGTGACAATACACAGTCTTTGCTGTTCATGATGAGGTCAAGCATCTGGTTGAAGTTATTACTTTGTACGTGCATCACTTCTTCACACCACTTCCTTTAACCCATTTTGACCTGAGATCAGATTCTAAAAATGTATTCTACATCCTGACAGTTTCTATGTCAGTGGTTCTTTGATTTTTCAAAAATAGCAGACCTACAAGCTCGCGCTATGAGCTTGTAGATCTGCTATTTCTCAATAGCTAAAGCATAACATAATGCTAACACCAAAAGGGGTTCCCACCCAAAATGGGTTATATCATACTTTACAGATGCAGAAAAATACACAAAACATACGAGAAAAGGAAGCAGTGAGAATTATAGTTTAAAAAGAGAAGTCACATCAATGTTTCACCCGATATAGACTTTAATCAATACCTGCTTTGTTTTTCTGCAGTTCATCCACCAACTCTTCCAGTCTGGAAGTCATATCTGAAATCACATATCATGTATAATCACACAGAAAACTGATATGTGAAATTCAGTGGTGGACAAGGGTTAGGCTTACATGTTTTACTTAAAGGTATATTCAGTGATTTCACTTAATTCAAATATCACTTCTTTTTTGTTTTGTTGTGATAATCCTCCCTACTATAGAGTGTGCTGACCATATAAGGAGTTCCTCCCTGTCCCCAGTTAACCCCTGGGGTAAGTACATTTTTGATGCCGATACTTTTGTACTTTTACTCAAGTACATTTTCAATTCCATACTTTTACTTGTAACGAAGTAGTTCTAAATTGCAGTATTGGTACTTTTACTTAAGTAAAACAATTGAGTACTTTTTCCACCACTGTATGTATATAATGAAGAATATTGAAAATATCGAATCAAGCAACTTTAAAAATAGGCCGTAGTCCGGAGGCTTTTAAAATGCTTGCTTAACACTTAGGCCGCTATCATTTATTGAAAAATTAGGATCTAATTCACGGCAGCATTTTTTTAATTTGAGCTCTTATTTTGAAAAGCCGCCATTTCCGGTCCATGAGCAGTAGTCATAACCTTGGAATCTACACGGAGCTAGGCAGGCCTTGTTTACAATCTGAATCCAGCCCGGAGCTCTGGAGAGCTCTACATCGTCAGATATGTGCCGTCAAAGAAACGCTGTTTTGACCAAAATGCCATCTGGGACAAGGAATAGGAGATACAGGCGATTGAAAGAAATGGATATAATGGATTATTATGGCGACGACGATCTAAGATGGGCGATCCAGTGCTGTGCTAACAACACAGCTAGCTAACCGGCTAACGTGAGTAGCATTTTGGCAATCGAACGCGCTATAAAAGCTCAATTGCCGAAGGCCGTCGGCAATGGCGTTAAGCGTCAGTATCAAAATTAGGCTTCAATTGACTTTAATCGTCGGCAATGGCGCTGAAAGTATTAAGAAGTATTATATTCCCCATCAAGGAACTGTGCAATTTTTTTAGTATTGTATAGATTCATTGTTTATAAACACGTCATCTAATGTTTCCAGCCGCACTAGTTGCACATTTGTAATATCATTTTAAGATATGAAGTTACATTGATATAAGAAGTCTTAAACAGGCTAAAGTATATAAACCAATCAAAGCTTGCCATACTATTCAGTTGGCCAATCACGTTCTTCGATAGGAATGCGGAAATCCCTGACTGATGAAAACAGAACAACAGCTAGAGAATGAGCCGTGTTTTTAATAGTATAATTTAATTTAAACATTCATAGTCGATCTTTAGAACGTTAGTGAAATGTTAGAACAACAGCTGGGGAACTTGGGAGTCTTGGGAAAGCTAATAATGTTATTAGCGAATGAACATTGCAAATTATTAAGATAACATTAATCAGTGACCGATCAGTATGTAGCCTCGATCCCAGGCTTACTCAGCTGATCATTATTTACCCCAGAGAACTTGGTCGCTATGATTGTCTCTGCTATATACTGTTGAATTAGTTTATTTATTAATCCAAATAAATTAATCCAAACAGCTTCGTCTCGTAGCATTCATTCAGTCCAGTCGGTGTGTGAATACCGTAACCGTTTCCAAGTTTCATTTGGTGTTTTGGGTTGACATATAGTGGGTTATTTGTTCTAATTCTATCTTAAATGTTTTATGCTTAAGTTACCAGTAATGTAGTAAGTTGGGCTACAGTATGTTGCGTTTGCACAGTTGGTTCGTTTGATGTTTTCCCGTCGTCTGCGTTAGGCTATACATTCCTTATTGTGTATAAATCATGTTCCTATTTATTGTTATTTTGTACACTAGCGACCCGAGCTTGTACAGTAAAATACTCAAGGTATATTGTATGGTTCAAATGGTGTTATCTCGATCTGTTTGTGTGCATGTGCGCAAACCAAGTTAATGCTTGTGCTGTGCATTATATTCAGACAACACGTGTTGATTCAGAGACCATTCCTGCTACCATGTCATACCAAGATCTTCAAAATGCCAGATAAAAAATGCTGGTAATATTAAGATAATAACTACAGCTGGCTAGGTTATGTGCTATTATGTGTGTTGTGAAAGCTTCATTAAGACAATTATGCTCAGAATCTTGCAGTGGTTCTTCTATTCATGTTCTAATGGGAGTATATGGGACACACAAATGTATTGATTGTACTGTGTGTGTGTGTGTGTGTGTGTGTGTGTGTGTGTGTGTGTGTGTGTGTGTGTGTGTGTGTGTGTGTGTGTGTGTGTGTGTGTGTGTGTGAGTGAGTGTGTGAGTGTGAGAGAGTTTTGCAGGCTCCATGGAGTTGCAGCAGCTAAGGTGACAAAGAGTGGACCTGGGAAATGATTATGAATGATACGGATGAAGAATACTGTCTCATCATCATGCTGTCTATGGGGAGAGACTGAAGTGCCTGGTTCTAACTTCTAACTTCTAACTGCCCTCAACGAAGATGTGTGAATACCCAAAAATGTCATTACATGCTAATGTCTTGATGGAAGTATTGGCCATCATCATTAGCATATATTTGCATTAGAACCATTATCTGGACATCCCAAAAACAACAATGGAGACTCTTAAAGAGGCAGTGTTATTAAAGTGGAGTGCACTTCCAAAAATGTAACCTCATAGAAAATGCTTTTGCACATTTTACAAAACCAAATGGACCAAGAGTTAAACATCCGTATTGATTAATTTACACAAAATCTACACAATTAGAGAATGTAGAATAATTGTTATTTGGATCAACGACTGTTATCTATCCTATGGTACCAAGTACCAACATCAATACAGCATGAAATTGTGTACAAAATCCAATCTGACGACAACACAACATTCTTCTAAGGGTCTGAGAGGCTAAATATCATCAAATGGTGGTCTGTGGCTTAAATGCCAAAGCATCAATAGACCCTGATATGAAACATGTGATTATATTGTAATGGCATTGATTTCACAGGCTTGCTGGTGAAAAGTGAGGCAGTGATATTCACCATAATGTGCTGGAAAATAACCATCTTTGTTGTTTGTTAAGCGGACAGTATATTGTTTGTGTTTCTGGGGATGATGTAGAACATAAAAAAAACAAAAACAATGGTAGTTCATGACAATCCACAGTAAACAGCTTTTGAATTTACCTGTGCCTTTGTTTGAAATGTACCCATTCTGCATACTGTTGTGGTCTCGTGAATATAGTCCATAGCCAATATTTGCAATATTCTATGTCAATAATTAGACTATACATTTTGGTCACTGCTAATTTGATGCAGGTTAAGTGAGACACATTGTCTAGTCAGAAGAGCTTGGTCTGGGGGTCTTCCTTTACTAAGAGGTCCTCGGCCAAATACCCTGTGGCCAGGCATTGTTCTTTACTGTTTGAAGCCGTGTGCCAGGTGTGAGAGAAATGTAGCATTCTTTTGTATCAAGAAACCTTCAAGATGTTTCTGAGAGACCACTTGGTTATCTCCTACCATGTTGATTAAGTATGTAAATCTAGACCCCACCCAGAATTCAATGTGAAGGTATATCATGTCATGTTGTAAATGTTAAACTAGTAGTCTTGGGCTGGCTGGCCACACGGTCAGGCAGTCTGTTGCTCCCGTGGGCCGACCAGGGCCTACGGGGAAGCTATGCTATTGTCATTCTGGACTCTGCTTTGATTGAATAAATGGTCGAATCAACACTCCGAGGAAAACTCTCTCTGCCTACGTTCTTCATCTGATGTAAGGTTTTGACTACAGTTTGCTTTAGTTTAGAGAGTTCTCTCTACTTTAATGACTTTACTGAGGTTAGTTGTGGAAAATACATGACACTGTGAAACACCTCTCCCTTTTGCCTGAGTGGAGAAACACCCCCCAGCTCTCCTCCAGATGGAGATGGGTCATCATCAGATATATTTACTTAAGTTATTTATTTATTCATCCACATGCTAACATGCTGTCTTCATCAATATAGTATGTCAACCCCACAGATGTTATAGTTCATTTCCAAAGTGATCAAATTATTTTGTGCAATGGTCAGCTAGATCATGAAAGGTGAGTACTGGTATGTCCCGTATGTGAATACAATAAAGTGATATTTTTCTGTGCATTCTTCTTAGGATTATTCCCAAATCCAAACACTTACTAAATAGCTAATCAACAAGCAAATGTTGAGTTTCTTTAACTACCAAGCACATGATATGCATCAAACAGACCACTATATTTTATGCCTGTAGAACCCATTTAACAGGTGTGTATGTTCTGATTATTGTTATTTCTGTTATTTAGCCTTATTAACACTAGCATGTCTGAAATACATTCTCTACTACTATGACGGCTAACGGTCAGGATGACCGTGTTTTTTGTGCGATTTGATTGGCCATTCTCTCCCCAGCTCGTCTAATGATCTTCACACCTCCCTGCACCCGTTGACGGCTTGCCATTGTCTTCTAAATGTTACATTCCAACTAATTCAAGGCAGCAGTTTCAACTGACAGGACAACTCAAGTTATTTTTTCTTTTTCATTTCAGTTTACCAAACTATAATTATAGTGAAGATGTGAGCGCTATATTGAATACCCTTGCGCAGCAAACACTGTCCGACTTTGTATTGAGACAATAAAATAGGCTACCACACGTTATTGTAACAGCCAGAGCCAGGCACATTGCTCAGAGTCAGACGAAATACGACATTAGAGTTATATATTGTCATTTTTATATAGAGGGGAAACATTATAAGGAGGGAGGACTATCTTGTTGGAATGATTCATGTCATTGATGTCATTTTTACACTGTTCGTTTAGCGTGCCCTCCGAAAAATAAAGTCACAAACAATGTCTGTTTATTTCTCCCGAAAAAGTTTGGGAGCGGATAAAACACTGTCAGACTTTGTTTCACCTTTGGGTAGGTTTTTGGGAAGGCTAAGCCTTGCCTAGCCTTACAGACCCGCTACCTATGATCGATGTAATTTATATATATTTGATTGATTGTGCCAGCAGAGAGGTCCGTAGCAGAAGTTTTATAGCAGCACGGTTTAAATATATACACCATAGGATAGATCAAGTCATGTGACGCATCACCGCCACAAATAGTGCTACAGCGTTATCTAAAATGCACTTCCGCATACCTCACCGGCAGTTACTTGGATCCATGAATATATTCTCTCCCTCTCTGCGAGAGAGGGAGAGAGAAAAAAAAGAGAGCCGTGATGCACGATCAGTTCCACTGGTCGTGTGCAGAAAAGTTTACAGGCAAAGAAGGACGGACAAAACTGTTATCTTTTCACTGACAAAACATTTAGAGGTTCGGGACGTCTATCGGGTTGGACTGATTTCAAACACTGTCATTTTTATTTGGAATCACGCATCGGCAAGCATTCTCGCTCCAAGGAAAGGAAATGTCGGTCGGGTCAAACAGACCATGCTATAAACTTTATTATTCCAGGATAATTGATTTATTTTTATCATCACCACCTTACATAATTATGCTATAAAGATGGCGTGTATAGTCAACATTTATTTATATCAATTGAGCTATGCGCTTGGTGGAAATAATATGCCAGTCAGTCAACACACCATATTTCACCATATATATTTTTTCCGCTTCGGGAAAAATAAAGTCAGACATTGTTATTTCTGCAAACCGCATATAACAAATATAACCTCTAAAACAACATTTAGTCTATGCTGTGAGTGTGAGTACATTCGTAATGTAAGTTTGCCTACATGTGGCAGTTGAAATGCAAATTAACCATTGGCTTGAACAATGCCGTCTCCAGCTGTCGGGAGGTGTGAAACTTCACTGCTTGCGGGGGGAGAAAGGGTGAGGACGGTCAATGTGACCGAAAAAGTTCAGTCATAGTAGGTATAAGCATGTCTAAAATCATATTTACAAAACGTTTCAGATGGGGAAAAAAACAGAGATGATTTGAATCGAACATTTAGAAAAAGTCATGCAAGGGGAACTTTCTCAGGACTTCATGGGCAAAGAAAATCCACTTCAAAATGTCAAAATCGGTCAGAAAGACCGCTCCGACGTGCTAGTGTTAAGTTTGTTCATTTATTTGTTTGAAGTGGATGTCAATGTAGGGTTTGGGGACCGTGTCAGGGTGGACAAATCGAAATGTTTTGGCCCTTTTCATTAAATGATGTAGCCTACTACACATTATAGTCTGTAATGACATACATTAACAGGCAATACACGTCATTTTTCTAAACAATCATCTCCAACACAACAGAGAGAGCATACCGTTTAATTTACCAGTGGGCAGTGTAAAAACGACGTGGTTGCTTTGTTCCCACTTACACATACAGCCAGATCGCCGTGGTGCAGTAAAACGAGATATAGCGACAATAATCGGCCATTTAAAAAGTAATCCAACAAGGTTATGAATGAACAATTAGTAGCCTATGGTATACCAGTTGCATATTCGCCTGGAAAATATATATATTACGCTAATTTTGTCTTTTTGGAACAGAAATATGTTGTAGCGTCTTCCTGGTTGTCATAGAGATGTCTTAGTAGCCCTGTATATTTGCCTGTTTAAAATTGCATTTTAAAATCGGGTCTTTTTCGTTAATGCGTACGAATCCGAGCTGGAAACATTACTTACAGTAACCCTAACCCAAGAATTTGATCTGCCTACTGTGAAAAAATAATGTAGTTACTCTGTGGAAAATCCCTGATAACACAAAAAAAGGTCCTCGCCTACGGCCTAAAAGTGTCCCAAAAGAAGGAAGTTAAAATGAGCCCACTTATTTGTAAAGTTATATGCAATATTGGTATCTCTTACTTGGTATAAATGTGACTTTATTGTAATGGCAGCACTGATTTGTACACCAGCATGCCACGGGTACATGTGGTCACTTTAAGAATAGTTTAACTGAGATCCTTGACCATCAAAACATATGTCTAGACAACGTATTTGTTCATTTAAGTGCAATATTGGCTGATCGAGATATAGTAAACATTGATTGTTTTGATAATGGTGACACTCATTTGCATAAAAATGGTAGATTGGACACTTTGCCAACTTTTTAACATAGCTTATTCAAGTAAGAAATATTCCATAATGTGGAGTCAGTTCAAACTCAGTTATTCATTCATTCATTCCAAATGTTTAGCTGATACTGACTGAATATACAATTTTCACCGATTTGAGGTATAGTTCAGAGTTTTGGCTACAGAAAGAGTAATTTTCAAGATAGAAAGGTTATCTTGGGCTTAAATTGAAGCTTAGGGATATGGGAAGTTTTATATATACAAGTGAGGCAGTGATTGTCACCATAATGTGTTGGAAAATAACCATCTTTGTTATTATTAGTCAAGCGGACAGCATCTTTTTTAGTTTTTCTGGGGATAATGTAGGTCATATTTAAAACTATAATGGTAGCAACCCCCCAAATCCTATTCTTATACTTACCCCTATGTGTCAGGATACTCCATGACAAATTTCAGACTTCCATGTCTATTTATGTATTTTTAGTGAATTAATATTTGCCTTTACACAATTTCGCCAGAGCCATATACCAAAAAGGGGGTTTTGAGGTAGGTGGGACATTTTGACAACTTTTTATCATAGCTCATCATTTTCAGCACATTTTTTCCAATAAGAAAACACTGATTAGAAGTATATTTCCGGGGGGTGCATGATACCCCCCTCTTCCCACTAGACTAACTGGTGTTTGAAAGGTAAACATACTGACCTGCATGCTGTCCTTCCAGTTGGCTCTTAAACCTCTCGAACTCCCAGCGGATGTCATCGGCCTCAGCCAGACAGAACAACAGAAGCAGCAAAGCAGTCTTCATCGTGAAGTCCAGACTGTGAGGCTAACATGCATGACAGCCTGCATTTATTGGAGTTTGAGACACTAAATATTGATCGGTTCGTTCAGGGGGCGAGTGACAGCTATATTGTATTCCTGTTTCTCATTGGATGGAGGCGTGGAGAAGCATGTTTAGAGCCAACTGATTGGTTCCTTCACGGAACGAGAGAGAGAGAGAGAGAGAGAGAGAGAGAGAGGGGGAGGAAGAGAGAGGGGGAGAGGGGGAGGTGGAGTAAGGTATGTGTTCCTAAGACTGCATGGCAGTGGTTCTCAAAGTGGGGTCTGCGGACCCCCATGGGTCCTCAGCAAAACGAGGAACAATTTAAACACATTTAAACCTATTTTTCTATTTGGTTCATTACAAGCTGAGCTGAACATTTAAAAAAAATGATGGTAATGTTAATTGTGAAAAATGTTAATTGTGCAAAAAGAAAAAGAAAAAAACATAGATTATGCATTACACACATTCATACACCTTTACATAGATGAACTGTACCTAAGCGATCTGATAGTAAAATCAAATTCAATCAATTTGCATGTTTCACTTTCAATCATTCTGTATCTGTGTATCTGTAGGACTGCAGGGCTGCAGCCTGCAGGCTATCAGAAATGACTTTGGACAGATGGAAAAAACTTTAGTTAAACTTGCAGAGTGACAGATTACTTTACCTGGGTTACATCTTCTGATAGTGCTGACATGACATAATAATCCCATCTAGTGTTTCATTAGCGCGACGGAACGTGACAGAATAGGCTACAGCTGAGCTATGTTGTGCTGCTGACAGGCAGCGCATGAACACAAACACCGTTGAAACAAGGTGGTAAAAATACCAAGAAGGAGTAGACAGTGATGTCACTGTTATGCAACACGGAAGTAGTATGGACTTGAAGCTGTTTATAAACCAGCAGTCAGTGAAATCACTGACGAATCCTTGGTGTTACTCTTCCTGCGACCGATAGCCCCTGAAACCAGGCTTTCACCGTCGTCCTGACTCTTTTTTCCCCTCTTTTTCTTCCCCTTCATGGGCCCCTTGGGGGCGCTGGGCCCCGGTGCATCGCCGGTTGCACCATCGATATTTACGCCACTGACATTCACCCATTCACACACACATTCACACACCAGAGGAAACCATGCAAGGCACCAACATGCACATCGGGAGCAATTAGGGGTTCAGTCTTGCTCAAGGACACTTCGACACTTCCAGCCCGGGTTCGAACTTGTGACCTTGCAGTTCCCATCCGGCCACTCTACCCCTGAGCCACTGCCAGCGGTAGTAACCGCTAACTCTAACCCTAACCCCAGTCTTAGCCTAACCGCTAACTCTAACCCTAACCCCAATCTTAGCCTAACCCTAACCCACGTAAGTCCCCTAACCTCATATAAGTTTTAACCAACCACGTAGGTCCCCTAACCTCATATAAGTTTTAACCAACCACGTAGGTCCCCTAACCTCATATCAGTCTTAACCGGCCACGTAGTCACGTAATCATTTTATGATTTTTCATATACGTATTTTGCCATAATACTGTAAGCCTAAAACAAAACAAAATGTAGATCTACAAGCTCACAACCAACAAGGTTGGTAGTCTTCACAGAGGAGGTCTGTTGATGTCTGCAGTGGAACAAGTATTAGCCTAGGTTTGTTTTGTTACTCAGTAAAAAGTAAAACTATCAATACCACAATTTAAGTAAAAGTCCTCTATTCAAATGTACTGTAGAAATGACAAATGTACTGGTGTCAACATGTATAAGCTACTTTAATGTACCAAAAGTAAAAAGTACTCGTGCATAACATTGCACAGAAATGTCCCATTTCACAAGTTTTCAGAGTGTTTAGAAAATAGCAGATCTACAAGCTCACGCTATTTTCAAATAACCAAAGTAAGTATATAATTCTGATAGGGCTGTTAATGTGGTTAATGTGTGTTTTACTGTTTTGCAATAACACTGAATATTTTGTAATGATGTTGACAGTGTGTAAACATGTTGGTGTTCTCAGGGGCTGACATGGTGCTCAATGTAGCTCAAAGGTTCACTCAATATTTAATTTCAACAGCAGAAAGAGACCTTCAGTATTTCCCCCCAACTTACACAAAGACATTGGCTGGGTTTCCCGAACGCATTTAGTGTAAGACTTGTAGTGTTGTACATTCTCAGATGCCCTCTAGGCCGCACACAGAAGCCTGTGAACATAGACATTCCGTGCATAGATGTGCCAGACAAAGGTAGGCCTCAGGCCTCAGGTCTACCATTCTGAAATCTTATTTAATAATATTTGGACTGCTGGACAGTAGGCTCTCTTTACTCTTAAAAAAATAAATAAATACATAAACATACATATAATATATGTTTATGTATTTATTTATTTTTTTGCGTCTAGATTCTCCCGGCGGATCCTGCCGGGAGCTGCCTATGCCATAGAAAGCATATAGACAGGTGCAATTATGGTTTGACCCTAGAAAAATTGCAACAGAAGGTTTCTCAACTGTTTTGTGTAGTATTAGGTGTCCTTAATAACATACTAAAAGTTTACCAAAGTTTGACCATGCGAAAGGTGTCATTTTCAAGATGGCCGCCGTCAGTTCTTAAAAGACCATTACTCATCCATTATTCATCCTAGACAAGTAATTTTGGTGTCTAACCCTATGTTTTAGTTATGTAGGAATCCAATTAGCTTATATAAATTAGAGTTATGATTATAATAACTAGTGTATTTGAAAAAGTGGTTATAAGGTGGTTATACGTGGTTTTAAAGGTTCAAAATGAACGCTTTCCACTATTTCATGGTTTCTGACCATGAGAGACTCAATGGAATACCTATTTTTATTATTGGGTGTGTCTGGACCCTTATTGTGCATATTTACAAGATGGTGGCTACCCGAAATAGTGCTTTACCATGATTTCTACCATGATTGTTGACTGTTTTGGCAAACACAAGCAATATTAATCCATTGGCTAAGATTCATGGCACAGAAGGAACATATTTTCTATTTTCTATTTTCTGCAAACATGAAAAAGAAAAGAGACATTACAATTCCTGTCAGATCCTATTACCCAGGGGGGCAAACCACCCCTTTTTGGATACCTGCATTTGCCATAACATCAAAGGTTGACCACCAGAAATATCTATGACCCAATAGAATCACAACCTATATGGACACACCGGTCAATTTCTTTGCTGGAAATGCAATATGGCCACCACAATATTAGCCCCCATTAGCCTATAATGCGGGTGAATAGGGCAACGTTTTTAACTGAGGGATATTTCCACGAAACTTCACAGGTTGATCAATGATATGAATACCATAATGGTTTGTATTGGAAGTTTCCATGATATCCAATATGGCCACCACAATACTAGCACCCAGAAAATAGGTTTGGCTTCTGAACCAGATGAGCTATAAATACAAACTCATGGTTTCTAACCACGAAAGATATTATTGTTCTGGGGTGTTTCTTTGCAGAAAGACATCTCTCTGGCTGTATTTTGGTTTTGTTCTACTGTTTGTTGGAATTTCCTCTGTTTATGTTGACAATCATCCCTGGCAGGGACGTGCATCGCTGAAAATGGATGGTCTCTCAGTGACGGGAATGCAGTCCCCTGTCCATCTACAGAGCCAGCCTGGCCTATGTCAATGAACAAGACAATATCATGTAGCTGTATCAAAGGCTGCCAGAAAATCTGTTCATGTGCCAGGGACTGGAGACAAGATGCAGCAGGAGCTTCACTCCATTCCTGACTGGGAATGTCTCAGATGCATGCATCATTCTGTGTGCTCTTTATGGGCCCAAAACCACTGGCTCAACTCCAGTCCGCTCCTCTGACAAGTGTCCTGCTCACTGACAAGAGTGACATCCTAGCACACTGGGAAGAGCACTTCAGTGAGGTCTTAAACAGAGAGTCCTCAATTTCCGAAGAGGATATTGCCACGATACCCCAGCTGCCAATCAAAGCTGATCTGGCTGACCCCCCCCCACCAGTGCAGAGACAGTGAAAGCACTCCAACAACCCACTTCTGGAAAGGCACCAGGAGGTGATGGGTTGCCTGCAGACATCTACAAGAATGGAGGCATGGCACCTGTACCAGGTAATCTGGATAGGGGGAAGTCCCTCCAGACTTCAAGGACGCATCCATAGTGCATGTTTACAAGAGGAAAGGGGACAGGGCATACTGCGATAACCATCATGGTATAGCCCTCCTGAGTCCTGAACATCACAGTAAAGATCTTAGCAAGAATCATCCTCAACGGGCTAATCAGCCATGCTGAGAATGTTGTCCCTGGATCCCAATGTGGTTTCCACGGAGGCAGAGGTACCTGTAACATGATCTTTTCCATTTGCCAGCTGCAAGAAAAGTGCAGAGAGCAGAAGGGTCTCTATATGGTGTTTGTCGACCTCACCAAGGCCTTTCACACAGTCAATCGTGAGGGCCTGTGGCAGATCCCTGGCAAGTTTGGCTGTCCAGGGACATTGATCTCTCTCATCGCGTCCTTTCATGACAGGATGCCAGCCAGAGTCCAAGATAATAGTGATGCATCCCCAGTCAGGAATGGAGTGAAGCTCCTGCTGCTCTTGTCTCCAGTCCCTGGCACATGAACAGATTTTCTGGCATAGGCCAGGCTGGCTCTAGATGGACAGGGGACCATCACTGAGAGACCATCCATACTCAGTGAAGGGATGTCCGGCTTGGCGATGCACGTCCCTGCCAGGGATGATTGTCAACATAAACAGAGGAAATGCCAACAGAAACAGTAGAACCAAACCAAAATACAGCCAGAGGGATGTCTTTCTGCAAAGAAACACCCCAGAACAATAATACTTAATAGAGGGAAATTATGGCTAAAATATTTACAGTATATATCTCTCGTGGTTAGAAACCATGAGTTTGTATTTATAGCTCATCTGGTTCAGAATTTAGAGCCAAACCTATTTTCTGGGTGCTAGTATTGTGGTGGCCATATTGGATATCATGGAAACTTCCAATACAAACCATTATGGTATTCATATCATTGATCAACCTGTGAAGTTTCGTGGAAATATCCCTCAGTTAAAAATGTTGCCCTATTCACCCGCATTATAGGCTAAAGGGGGTTAATATTGTGGTGGCCATATTGGATTTCCAGCAAAGAAATTGACCGGTGTGTCCATATAGGTTGTGATTCTATTGGGTCATAGATATTTCTGGTGGACAACCTTTGATGTTATGGCAAAAAAGGGGTAGGTAGGTATCCAAAAATGGGTGGTTTGCCCCCCTGGGTAATAGGATCTGACAGGAAATGTAATGTCTCTTTTCTTTTTCATGTTTGCAGCCATATTGACAATATGCAAGCTCAAGAAAATATGTTCCTTCTGTGCCATGAATCTTAGCCAATGGATTAATATTGCTTGTGTTTGCCAAAACAGTCAACAATCATGGTAGAAATCATGGTAAAGCACTATTTCGGGTAGCCACCATCTTGTAAATATGCACAATAAGGGTCCAGACACACCCAATAATAACAATAGGTATTCCATTGAGTCTCTCATGGTCAGAAACCATGAAATAGTGGAAAGCGTTCATTTTGAACCTTTAAAACCACTTATAACCACCTTATAACCACTTTTTCAAATACACTAGTTATTATAATCATAACTCTAATTTATATAAGCTAATTGGATTCCTACATAACTAAAACATAGGGTTAGACACCAAAATTACTTGTCTAGGATGAATAATGGATGAGTAATGGTCTTTTAAGAACTGGCGGCGGCCATCTTGAAAATGACACCTTTCGCATGGTCAAACTTTGGTAAACTTTTAGTATGTTATTAAGGACACCTAATACTACACAAAACAGTTGAGAAACCTTCTGTTGCAATTTTTCTAGGGTAAGGTGCCTTTTTTTCATATATGCCCTCACCTAATAGCTGGACCCCAGGCTAGGGTGACGGCAGACGGCAGACTGCTTGGCGAGCGCTGGCGCTTTGCCATTGGGGGTCAGATCAACATATTTAATGAATTCTGTACTGGCCATATATAGAGCGTGTCTTGAGTGTACAGGGTTTGATGAGGTCAGATCAGCATATGGAATGAATTCTGTACTGGCCATATATGGAGTGTGTCTTGAGTGTACAGGGTTTGATTAGGTCAGATCAACATACTGTATGGAATGTCACAGGTCAGCTCCATATATGAGATCTAAGGGTGGCAGCGGGGGCAGTGTGTTGTGGGGCGACACAAAAGTAGCAAAAATAGCCGATCTAGAAGCTTTTTGCAATCCTGAAAAGTATATATTTTTTCACATGCATTTAGTTATTTATGCTTATATTAACTTTGTGAACTTGAATACAAATATATTGCACATCAAAAAGACAATTTTAATACTAGTCATTAAGCTACTAATATAGTAATTAAAGCGGAAAAACAGCATGTTTGCATGTTGGCAGTATTCTGATATTAACCTAGCGGGCCGCATTAAGTGAAGGTGGGGGCCCCATGTGGACCCCAGGCCGCCAGTTGCCCATGTATGTTCTAGGTTGTATAGGACGGGTGTAGAACCTTTTTCAGAACAAAAAAACATCGCATGGATGCACCTGGGACGACATCCTCAGTGATGTATCCCAAGGTCCTCTGGGTTTCAGGTCTGACAACATCATACCCCTCACTCAGGTGACCCAGCCGGGGTGATCAAGTCCCGACTTACGTCCCAGTAACTACCCTCGATCAGTCCCATTAGGGAAAAACCAGGGACACACAATCCGCTGCTCCAGAACTACTCTGCCGGTACTGGGCGGGCCATCCGGTACTGGGGGGGTACTGGGCGGGCCATCCGGCGTGTGGAGGGACTAGGCACTGTGGGTTGACTCCTGGCCGGGCACCTCCTACGCCTCACCAGGTCCACTCCTGCTCTAACCAGGTGCAGCCAGGACCTGTGCCACATCAACAATTGTGACCAGTCATAAAAATAAAAATAAAAAAAAATCCAATGGCAGCCCCTCGGTCAAATCTGGTCACAATTGTAACCAAGCAAGCAAGGTAAAAGAAAAAAGAAAGAAAAATACAAGGAACAAATAAGGAACACTGACAAATTATACTCTGAGAAATGCCCAGATTAAAAAACCTTAATGTAAAAATGTCCCATACTGTTGAGCGGGCCGTTAATAATAGGCTACAATTCAGGTATGAAGCTGTGGGCCATTCCCCCCGGGGGGCGCACTTTGGACACATTATGTCTCATTGTAAACATGGAGCTGGAGGGATTTCCATGAATTATAGTTACCCCAGAACTAGTTTACTTAGTGTTGGGCAGGTGGTTATTTAACTCTTGTGTTGGCAACTTGGCACAAATACCATTAAGTAAGGTTATACAAGGTCTTTCTGACAGACCATTAACAAGATGACTGATATTATAACTATATATTTTCGAGGATTTACAGTAAATTACATGTGAGGGTAAAGGTCATGTCCACCACTGTGCAGTCTAGAGGTTAGAATCCAACGCGGTGCAAACAGCACACTGGTGTTCAGGAGAAGGAAGCCGATGGGGAGGAAGAGTTTTGTCACTGCACATAATATATCTGTCTGCACGTCACTGCATACTGTGGGTTCCCCAATTCATTTTCCTCAAGGGCCATATTTTCACTAGTGTACCAGGCCGAGTCTGTGCGCACAAAAAAAAATAGTTTTTAGGTTTTTGATTAATTAATTAAGCTTAGAATAGATGTAGAACAATGGTTCTCAACCAGTGGTCCTTGAGGGGTTTCCAGGTTGTCCCAAGCTAAATGATGGAGAGTTGGTAACCAAATGGACCCTTATAGATCTTCAACTCTTGAGAGTGTAAAATGAATTCATTTTCAGGGCAAGACTCCATTTGAAAAGATATGGCAGGGCTCTAGCAGTGATTCTCATCATTTTCAGTTTGACATGCATAGGCTACTGACCCCCATTTAATGGCATTATATCTGGGAGTGGGACCTCAATTTATTATAACTTTTATTTATGTATTTTTATAAAATCAATGTCAACTTAACTGCAATGAGTACAAATGGAACCAAATTGATTGATTTTTTTTTTAATTCTTCCAGGGCCCACAAGGGGGCGCCTCGCGGGCCGCAAATGAATACTCCTCCACAACATTTCAACTGACGGAGGGAGGACGGTGACGATCTGCTTGCTTTCTGGGAAAAACAAGGCCGCTCATTCCCTCGGCTGCAGCGGCTTGCAAAGAGAATCCTTTCAGTTCCCGCAACAAGTGCTGCAAGTGAACGGTGTTTCAGTGTAGCAGGGCGCGTAATCGAGGCGAGGCGTAATCGCCTCAATCCAGGCACAGTTGATGCGATCTTATTCCTGCACAGTGCAAAGAAAAAGGACATGTCTGGTAAACAATAGGCCTGTTAGGCCAAGGGCAGTATCAGGCACCAGTTTTGGCAGCTATTCTGTTTCATAAACTGCAAGGCAGCAGCACCGCAGTGAGCCGTGCTGAGCACTTTATAATATGACCAATTTTGTTCGTAGCCTATTATTATATTATGTTAATGTTGTCTAGTGGCCACTGGATTTTGTTTCTGAAGTTGCAGTCACAGGTATAGGCACCAGTTTGCTGTTTTGGTTACGCTGCTTGCTTTATAAGCTTCACTTGCACAATGTAGGAGGCGGGACTAAGGGGGACTTCCTGTTGGGATATCACCCAAGTGTTTTCTTCCTGTCCATCGGGAGTGCATGTAAGTCAGTCATTTTCTAAGGACAATAATAGTATTTTCTCGTCACTTGTAATTTTTGTAATTACGTTTAAAAAAAAAAAATTATTCTTATGGTTCATTCATTTACCATTTGTTTTTATCGTAATGCAGACCCACGTTCCGGTTCAGCTCGGTGCTTACGTGGAACTTTGCAGTAGTTTTGGCCCTGCGCACCGTGTCCCAGTCGACTGCACGATAGAGGGAGAGAACAGTTCAACAAAGGCAAAAAAAATCCCACCTCCACTGAGGCCCCATTTCCACCGATTGGTTCCCAATGGGAACAGTTATTTCTGTTTCTTAGTCCATGAGCCAGAGCTCCAAAATTGGAACGTTAATTATGAATTGAGTGGGCAAAACCATACATATTAGATTGTTATCACCATGACACTTCCCCAATTGATTACTTACACGAAGACAATGATTTATTGTATTACTCATTTTACATTTTTAAATATGCAAATGATTCATTATGTAGGAAAATATGCAAAATAATAGAAAATATGAAAAATCTACTACTGTGGAAGGGTTATCTTGTATTAATTTACTTGTATTGATCCTATAAACTTTTAATATAGGTCTAGTTTTTCCCACCAATTTTGGAGCTCTGGCTCATGGACTAAGAACCAAAAAGATCTGAACCGGTTCCCATTGGGAACCAACCGGTGGAAAGGGCGCCTGAGTGTGCATCTCTAGGGCCTCAGTCACATGTGAAAGACAGCGTGTCTTCTCGGTGTCTCCTAGTGTCCTCTGGTGTCGTACGGCTCGCAATTCACTTTCAATGGGAGTCGCGTGGTTTTGCCGAGACAAGTTTGCTCCACGGCTGTCTTCTGAAGGGAGAAAGACACATGACAACGATATCTCATTCAATGCACAACGTTGACCTGGTACACCTATACCTGTACTTAACCCATTTAGACCTGAGACCTGGGGCTCTATTTTCGTCACCTCTAAACCCCTTATGCCTAAACTTCTTTTTTTTGCAAAACATTTTTGAATAGTTCAAATGGCCAGTCTACAAGCTCACAACGTGTCAATGTAGATTGGCTAGTTGAACTATTCAAAAATGTTTTTCAAAATAGTAAAAAAGTTTAGGGATAGGGGGTTTAGCGGTGACAAAAATGGAGCCCTAAATGTCTTCTAAATCATGACAGTTTTCAGAAAAAAACTCTGTTTCTATGTCAGTGGTTCTCAAACTCTTTCATGTCAAGGAGCCCCAGAATTATATGTAATTGGTCCCGGACCCCAATCTCAAAATATGTTGTTCCAGGGACCCCCTCAGAAGCAAAGATTTGAGTTAGAATCGTTCGCCACATTTTCACATATTTTCAAAAATAGCAGATCTTTTTCAATAGATAACATTAATGCTTACAATTAACAATTTAGGCATTTAGCAGACACTCTTAATCCAGAGCGATTTACATTAAGCAATAACAAAAAAGCATGGCAATGCTTAAAACACCAAAAGGGCTTCCTGTCCTGAATGGGTTAAAAGCCGGGAACTAATAATTGTTCCAAAAAGCCTTGATGTCCCACAACATAAATATTGCATAATAATTAAGTTATTGTTCAGAATCATCCACGATTTCACGTTCACAATCTTTGATTGATTGATTGATTGATTGAAATATGTATTAACAGTTTGCAGAATTACAGTACATTTCAAGCACAAACTCAATACAAAGACTGTTAACTGTGAGTGGACGACCCAATTAAGCATTACACTTGTTTACAAGAGGGTCCACCTTGTTCAATTCATCAAAACATTTAGAGACGTACAAATAGACACTTCTATATAGTCAAAGAACAGAACCGGAATTCATCATAAGGGAGGTAAAAAGGGAAAAGAAACATCTCCAGGCCAATCTCCAATCTCAAAGGCTCACAATCACCACATTATCAACATGATCCAAGAGCACGCAGGTTATCTGCAGCCCAATAATTCACTCACCTCAGGAATGGCAAATTGTCCGGCCGTTCAACAGCGCCCCCAGCAGGTTGTCTCTGCCATCGTTCCTCAACTTGTAGATTGGCACCTGAAAAAAACAGGCCTTTAATGACCTTGTCATAGCAGGCTCTCATCTTTAACCCTTTTTGACCTGAGAAGTGATTCTGTAAATGTCTTCTAAATCGCTTTGGGTTAATACTGGCAGCACAAAAAGTGCTGCTGCATCAAAGAGTTTCAATCCTTTTGCAATCCATTATATTGCTCGGGTGGAGCAAGGCTGCGGTTTCTTTGCAAAAATGAATTAAAATGTGAGAGTGGATTTTTAAATGAAGCAACTTCTTATTCACCATTTTAATAATTGCTACACAGATCCAATCCAATCCAATCCAATCCTTTTTTGTGCGCGTGTGCATGCACCAGAGATGGCGACTCGAGTCGGAGACTCGGACTCCGTGTTTTTGCGACTCGAGACTCGCACTCGGACTTGTCCCTCGGGACCCTCAAAGACTCCAGACTTGACTCGGACTCTTCCCTCAAAGACTTCAGACTTGACTCGGACTCGAGCTCAAAGACTCGTGGACAATCTTTGTTTTATATATTAAATATTTGGACGTATTTAATGAGCGCGATGCCGACCCTCTCCCGCAAATGAACCGGCTTCATTGAAACTGTTGAAATGGGAGGTTTTCCCCTTAAGCCGCGTCCTGCTGCTGGTTGCTGTGTGTGACTGTGCTGCTCACTCACTCATGTGGCACGCCCCAGCCCAGCCACCACCACCATAAAAACATCCCATCTCTCCTCACATCATCATCATCAATCATTCACCATCATGGCGACGACGAGTACAACTACTACAACAGCAGCTGCTGCTACAGAAACTTCTCCGGCGTGTGCCCCGGCTATAATTGCTTTCGGCTTTCACAAAAAGACAAAAACAGAGCCGCGAAATGTAAAGAATGCGGTGTGGTCATTAAAGAAAAGGGGTCTACAACAAGTAACTTTCTTCGTCACCTCAAAACGCACAAGGAGAGGTAAGCTTGTAAATGTCTTACCTTTTTAAGCGTCTCAGCACCAAATCCATGGTTAATCCAATACTCATACTTGACATTTGCTACTATCAGAATTCACTACTATTATCGTGATAGTTTAACGTTGTGCTCATGTTTACGTTTGACCAGAGTAATCTAGTAAGAGAGCTGTGACACGCTTTGATCTCGCCGCAAAGCGGGTGCCTATGGGCGATATTTCCAAACATTGCTCCTATGGCTGGAACTATTCCATTGAGATAGAATGAGCACTTCCGCATTCCATTGTTTGATTGATTGATTGAAGAATTTATTAACAGTTTGCAGAATTACAGTACATTTCAAGCACAAACTCAATACAAAGGCTGTTAACTGTGAGTGGACGACCCAATTAAGCATTACACTTGTTTCCAATAGGGTCCACCATGTTCAAATCATCAAAACATTTAGAGACGTACAAATAGACACTTCTATAGACAGAACAGGAATTCATCATAAAGGAGGTAAAAAGGGAAAAGAAATATATACAGTGAGGGGAAAAAGGGGGGGGGGGGGCGGTGGGGGGGGATTCAGATTTTACGGGGGCCAGTTTCGAATTGCAGCCATCCGTAGGTGCCCTTTGAGAGCGGTTTTGAAGGAGTCAAGGGATTCGCATGTCTTAATGACAGTTGGTAGGGCGTTCCACATTTTGGTGGCATAGGAGCGAAAATAATTTAGTCCCTTGTTTGTGCCGAATCTGGGTTGTACATGGCTGTTGCACTCCCTCTGGTGTTGTGGGTGTGGACTTCGTTAACATTAAGGAAGTATCTAGACAGGTACATGGGTATCTTGGTGGTGTATCGAATCTTGTGGACCAGACCCATTGCAAGATGCTGTACTCTGTCGTCGACCCTAAGCCATTCCAGCCTGTCGAAGTGGGCAGGGGTGAGGTGGGTTCGGGGGGCTAGATCAAGTAGGAGCCTGACCAGTTTGTTTTGGGAAGTCTGGAGCCTGGTTTTAAGGGCCTTTGAGGTGCTGTGGTACCAGGAGGTGCATGCATAGTCAAAGAAACCCTGTACAAGGGCTCCTGTTAAGGTCTTCAAGGTGTTTTTGTTGACCAGTGAGGAGATCCTGTAGAGGAATCTTGTTCTATGGTTGACTTTTTTGATTACGTTGGTGGCCATTTTATCACCGGAAAGATTAGCCTCCAGGATGGAACCTATTTGCCTTGCTGAGATTACTAATAGAGCCAAAGAGAATGGATTCAGTTTTTCCCAGGTGTAAAGATAGTTTGTTATCAGCGAGCCAGGTGCAGATTCTACCGAGTTCAGAGCTGAGGGCATTTTCAACCTGCAGTTTGTCCCTGTCCGAGACCAGCAGTGCTGAGTCATCTGCGAACAGGAACAAGTTGCAGTCACAAGCTGAAGTCATGTCGTTTACATATATTAGGAACAGTAGAGGCCCTAGCATGCTTCCTTGTGGAACGCCACAGCTCACTGGGAGGGGGGGGGACAGTGTTCCGTTCACTTCCACCATCTGTTCTCTCCCCTCCAGGTAGGATTGCATCCAGCTCACTGATGTGCTATCGAAACCAATTGCTTTTAGCTTGTTAACCAGTATGGAGTGGTTCACGGTGTCAAAAGCCTTTTGGAGGTCCAGCATGACCATGCCGCAGTATTTGCCAGCGTCCACCTCTTGTTTGATGTGGTCGCTCAAATAGAGAAGGCATGTGTCAGTGGAGTGGGATGTTCTGAAGCCAGATTGGAACTCGTACAATAATTTATTAGTGACAAGATACTTTTCAACCTGTTCATAGACTATTTTTTCCATCACTTTCGAGATGGAACTAAGAATAGAAATAGGGCGGTAGTTGCCGGGGTCTAATTTACTCCCTTTCTTGTGCAAGGGGGTTACTTTGGCCAGTTTGAAATCTTGGGGGACCTGTCCCTGTTTGATGGAGAGGTTTACAATGTGGGTGATGATTGGAGCTATAGAGATGGCTGAGTCTCTGAGAAATTTGGAGGGAATGTTGTCATGGCCTGTGGCCTTGTGGGGTTGGAGGGCACTCATTGTTACAATGAGAGTCAACGGGAGTGTCATTACTCTCTTACTAGATTACTCTGCGTTTGACGAAACAGGAGGCACTGCCTCCTGTTTCGTCAAACGTAAACATGTCCCGTTTATTAGATCAGATCTATCAGATCTATCGACACACCATAACTTGTATGTTTGCTTTTGGGGGTACGTACGTGCCGCACGTTATTCGTAACGTAAACGTCAGAGGCTAAGATTAACTAAGGCTAAGATTGGTAACAAAATAATAATAATAATAATACAAAAATATATATATATACATTGCCTGAGTTGTCAGTTATCATCTGTTGGGCCAACAGATAACTGACAACTCAGGCTATATATATATATATATATATATATATATATATATATATACAATTTTATTATTAAAAACACAACATAGACATGGTGCAACATTATAGAACCATTTATCTCAGAACCTTGATTCACTACAAAATCATGCATATCAATATCATCTTATCCATTATCCAGTTTTTGTGAAATAATTACTAATTGGCAACCACCCATGTTGTTCTCATTCATACAGGTATTCTGAATATGAGAGGGCCAAAAGAGGTTCCTGTGGAGAGGGTCAGAGCAGCCTTGAAGACTTCTATCACCCCAAGAAAAATGGTGTTCAAGTTTACAGCCAGGGCAATCCCAGACAGAAAGCCATTACTGAATCCATAATACAAGACCTCATCATTTCATGCAACATGCCTCTGTCTTTGGTTGAGAAACCTGGCTTCCGGAACTTCATGTCATTGCTGGAAGAGAAATACAGCATAGTAAGTCGAAACACTATAACCAGACGTCTAATAGCAGACAAAGGGGCGAAGATCAAATCCAAATTACAAAAGGCAGACACTGTGTCTGTGACTGTGGACATCTGGACTGACAGAAGCATGCGTGGGTTTCTAGGTGTAACAGCCCACTTCATGGAAATAGAGAAGGACAAATCAAGGCTGCAGTCAGTTCTCTTAAGTTGTGATAGATTCCAAGGTTCACACACTGGAGAAAGAATCAGTGAAAAATTTGAGGAGATATGTGACAAGTTTAATATAAAACACAAATTAGATTACATTATCTCTGACAATGCCTCAAATATGAAGAAGGCCTTCACAGTATGTTTCCCCTCAGCACTGGCAGCAGCTGCTGAGAGGGGTGAGTCAAGATGATGAGGGGGAAGCTGACGATGTTCAAGATGAAGATGCAGGTGTAAATGGCGACTTATGGGAAGATCTGAATGAAGACCTCCAACAGGAAGTGGACACCATCCAGAGCAGCTGCAGGCAACAGCGGCTTCAATGCTTTGCCCATACATTGCAGCTTGTCGTGCGTGATGGACTTAAAGAGACCAAAATAATTAATTGTGCAATGGCAAAGGTGACAAAATTCTGCAGTTTACTTCATTCAAGTTGTTCACTTAACACAGCCGACGCGAATCGCGTATCAATACGTTATCAATTAATCAAACGTCGGGTGCGAATCACGTATCAATACGTTTCAATCACTTTTTTATAGCATACTTTCATTCATCTTTTTACCCACCCGGACAATGAAGAACCATCACCCTATCATTGCTGCTTAGTCCCGCTCACGTGATCAGAAAAAGAAAAAAAAAACCCTCCCCTCCTGAAAACAGGAGGTCGGGCCGCTTTACGTGTAGAAGCCATTGTAAAATGGACGCGCCCATGCCGATCTAGTCTGTGTGTGAAAAGAATCAAATTTCACCTAACCTCGCCTCACCAGGCTTTCCTCCACCTATTGGCTTTTACCCAACACTATAGTACTCGATTCCCCCCTCCCCTCCTGTTTCTCCAGAAGGAGGATCTTGCGAGATGCACCGCGCAACTGTAGAGAACAGTTGCACCGCTCACTTCACAGGGGTGTGATTTTTATTATTACAGTAGAAGTTTACAGACCAAACTGTAAATAAAAGGTTTACATGACTTTCTGTCTCAGTCCGTATATAGCGAGCTGTAGTGAATAAGTACAGAACAGTTGCAACGCTCACTTCACAGGGGTGTGATTTTTATTATTACAGTAGAAGTTTACAGACCAAACTGTAAATAAAAGGTTTACATGACTTTCTGCCTCAGTCCGTATATAGCGAGCTGTATTGAATAAGCAGAGAAGCAGAGAAGCAGAGAACAGAATATGGGACAGAGTTGCACCACTCACTTCACATGGGTGTGATTTTTATTATTACTACAGTAGAAGTTTTTTTCTTATGAAAGCAGAGAGTCTTCTGTTTCATACGGTATATAGTATTTATATGTCGCTATAGGCCTTATTTTGTGAATATTGAGGAGTTCACGTCCATGTCTTCTCTGAAGTTATCTGGTGGGCACAAGCTGCATTCAATAACCAATTACTGTCTAACTGTACATGGGATCAATGTTTACTCTTTTCCTCGTAAAAGTACACATTCAGGGCTTTCATTCGGTGTATAGGATGTATAGGATATTTATTGGGTTCAATTTTATATCTGCCTGTCAATGTCTCTGACTTTAAACCATCCATAACTCTGCTCGCTGTTCAAGATAACCACTTCCAGGCAAATGCAGGTGTTGCAAAAAGGTCAATATCTCCAGAATGGAACATGGTAAAATCAAAATGTATTTTTTAAATTGAAGTGGACAAGTTCAGCTTTCTTTTGATGTATGCGTGTGATTCTCGCTATAAGAGAACATTTTTCTGTGGGCCCCCGAACAAGGCCTTTGTGCAATGTTAAACGGTAGCAACATCCAAATAGGCCTGTTGAGATCTTGTAGCAATCAAAGTGTTAAGGAAGCCTTTGAGAGAGAGTATGGGCCCAATCGCAGCATACCCTCTGCTGTATCAACTCGCTGGAATTCAACACTCCGCCTTGTAGAGGCTGTCACTGACCTTGATCCCCAAAGCCTCAACACTCTCCTGGAAGAACAAGGACAAAAAAACCTGTGCCTAACAGGTAGAGAGTTGACCCAGCTGAAAGAGCTTGTGGAAATTCTGTCCCCGTTTCTTCAAGCAACAGATCTAGAGGGTAGCAGTGGAGAAGATAAGGAGCCTTCACCAACACCTGCAAAAGTTCCACGCCTTTTCTCTGGCTACCGGAAGAAAAGCAGCAAGAAAGAAACAGACCCACGCTCATCTGTCAAGGCTGAACTCAAACGCTACATCCAGGTGTCAGAGTCCTCTGAAGAAGAAGCGGAGTGTCTGGATTTCTGGTTTAGTCATGCAAAGGTCTTCCCCAGAATCTATTCTGTGGCTATGAGAGTGCTTAGTGTCCCTGCTACCAGTGCACCAGTGGAGAGGATATTTAGCCACGGAGGTATTATAATGCGCCCGCACAGAGCTAGGCTTAGTGCAACAAACCTGGCAAGCTTGATCTTTTTGAAATGTAACGAGCATATTCTTGCATAAATCATTTCAAGGTCTTTCAAGACCTACTGTATGAGCCTAGTACAGAGCCTAGTACACCTTTACCATTAACCATTCTAATTGCTTTCTTAAAAGAGCTTGGGTAGTGGAAGGACATTGTCAAATAGCAGTCAGGGTTGACTTTATTTTATTTTATGTACCCACGCATGTTCTATAATTCAAGGTCTGCTGCCTGCCACTAGAGGTCACCAGAATCTAGTTCATAAATGTAACTTCTTTGTTACTCAAAACCAGTTTGTTTCATAGTAGTATGTATTACTGAATGATGAATACTGTGATTCTATTGAAAACTTTAGTGTATTAAGAGTCAAGAGAAGGTCTGACATTATTGTGGGTGTTTAATTTTACAGCACGTTTTATTTATTTTATTGCATTATTCTTTTAAGGCCAGCTAGGCTGTCATCAGTTTGTTTTGCATTATGCAAATAGTATGCACTGCAGTAACTTTATCTTTCAGAAACAAATCTGAATTAAAGGAAATAAGAAGTGTTATAGGAATAAAGATGATACTGCTATACAGCCGGACTCGCTGTCAAAAGACTCGGGACTCGACTCGGACTCCAGTTCCGAGACTCGTGGGCATCTCTGGCATGCACTGGTATTGAAGAGTGCTGAAGTTAGAGGACTCATTTATACTTAGTTGCATGCCAGTGTCTCACAGCTAATATAGCAGATTTACAAGTTCACAGCACATCGCTGTGCTGTAATGTTGACCTTTCTCTCTCTCTCTCTCTCTCTCTCCTCAGAATGAGTGATTAAGTTCAAGGCACTGCCATCTGGGTGCTATGATGGTGCTGGTCTGCTGGAGAAATATATATATATGTTTTCCCTACGTAATTTGTTGAGTGATTTCTGTCAACAGGGTCATGCATGGAAGTATAAAATCATCAAGTCATTACTTTTAATAAAGATTCTGAATCTCTGGAAATATTTTTGCAAGACTGACAATTTGTTTTGAATCTGTGTATGTATGAAAAGTTCAGAGTTTCAATTTGTCATACAGTTTCAGAATTTACATTTTGGTACTGTTCTCCCAGGGTATTACATAACGTGTCACAATGTGACCTTGTAGATCTTCCATTTAGTTTCAATGGTAACACTGTGTGGCCTCTGATGACAACAAGAGGTCATTCAGGGTTGAATGCTGTTGAACAGGGTGTTGTAGCAGATTGTAACCTCTAGAGTGTGCTGTTGGTTCAGTCACTGCACAACAACCAGTATTGAAGGAGATATTCCAACACATTTTGATGTAAATTATCAGAGATTGTCGATCAAGTTAAACTTGCAAAATACTTTTCAATTAGTGTAGAGTACTCTACACCAGATGTATCTCATATTGTTCAGCTGTCATTTATAATGCGTTAAGTGTTTCCAGACGGTGAAATTCAAGAACGCTTCCTAGAATTCCTCCCGATAACAAGCCATGAAGGTGGTTCACTTTTCAATGCTGTGATGAGAGTGTTTGGTGAACTGAGTATTGCTATAGAGAACTGTCGTGGCCAGGGCTACGACAATGTGAGTAATATGTCTGGTGTATACAAGTGTGTACATACTGTCTCGCATCCATGCAGTAAATCCTCTTGCAGAATGGGTTCCTCGCAGAACATTCTCTTAAGTGGGAGTCAGATCTGTAAACTGCTGTTTGGAAACGGGTCAGTTCTTCAGTCTTGCAGTCCTTGTATGATTTCTGTTCTCGATCACCATCACGTTGGCAAGTTATCACCAGTAAGCTTGACCGAAATGGTTGATTCTTATGTTTTGTATTTCATTGAAGCACATTCCTCACTTGCCGTGGGGAATGTGCTATATAAATAAACTTGACTTAACTTAAATTCCCATTGACAATGGGAACGGCACCGATGATAAGAGCGCCCCTAACTTCACAGTTTATTTTTTGTAAATAAGTGACAACTTGCCTTATAGCCTGTGTGTGTGTGTGTGTGTGTGTGTGTGTGTGTGTGTGTGTGTGTGTGTGTGTGTGTGTGTGTGTGTGTGTGTCTCAACATTAAGAGACACACACAGTGTGAGAAAATGTGTGTGGCCCCTGATAGCCCCTGACATCCTAAATGTTCTGATGAATTGAAAATGGTGGACCCTGTTAAAAAAGTGTAATGCTTTATCATGGTGTCGTCCACAGTAACAGTTTTTGTATTGACCTGTGATTTCATTTGAAATGTACCCATTATGCATACTGTTTAATACATTTTCAATCAATCCAATTCAATCAATCAAACAGCTAACACCATATGTTGTTACATTGTAAATACCACGCTGGAAATAGCAGATCTACAAGTTCACAACATGTCTCCCTGCAACACACGTGAGCTTATAGATCTGCTATTTTTGGGTGGTTGGAGGTTTGGTGTATATGGGGTTCTCAACGTTTTTGGCTGGAGACCCCCGGGAATACTTTGGCCATGTCCCGCGGAATACCATTTGATGACATTTAACCTCTCAGACCCAAAACTAAAGCATATTTTGTTATTGTTGGATAAGATTGTGTCCACAATTCCATGCTGTATTGATGTTTGTACCATTGGGAGAGATAACAGGAAAACATTGATAAAAACAGCAATTTTCTACATTATCTAATTATGTAGATGCAGATGTTGCCATCTACGTTTATAAACATAGATGGCAATAAAAAGGTTAAGACCGGGAAAGCAGCTGTGTAACTTTAGATTTCAACAATCATACTTTGGTTATTCAAAAATAGCAGATCTACAAGCTCATATTACTTCACTTTGTGCCACGCTACAAGCTTGTAGATCTGCAAATCTTTGAATATATAACCTATATTTTTAAGGGTCCCAAGTAATCTCTCTACTGGGGATAGGGCAGAGGTTATCAGGGTACGCATATGTACTACAGGGGGGGTACTTCAGAGAAAGTGGAACATGGAAAAACGTTAATGTGCTCAGGATGCTCTAATTTCAAGTCTTTCACTCCTTTTCTTATTTGTAATGTTATGTTTTTCAAAAGGTACGTGGCTTATCGTTCATTCATAGCAGATGTGTCATTCCAACTCTTCACGCTTTCCTGATCTTTTCCCCAAGGTGGGTTATCATCATCGGGTGGCAACGTCCAAAACGGCTACTTTTCACTACAGATATACTTGACAAACTCACCCAAACTCCATACCATAGAAATAAATGCAAGGACACTTACTTACTTGTATATCATCAACATGCATTTATTTATTGTTGTTATTGTTTCAGAAATGTCTTACACACCTTCACTGTTACGTCAATCTAATTGGAACTAAGAATATACCTTAAAATAATACATGCTTTGTATTTACAATCAGATTTGGATTTGTTGACTGGCATCCCTCAGGGGTCTGTACTCGGTCCCTTCATTTTATACAAGAGCTACGGGGCTGTGCCTCCTTTTGTCAGCTGCATATGTCAGAATAAACATATTCTCCAGATTATATTGTAAACGTGATGAGACAGCAGGGTTGGGAAGTAACGGATTACATCAGAGTACAAAAAAACGGTAACTGTAACGTTTTAAGAGTACATTTTAAAATGTGTAATCTGGATTACAGTAACGGAGGTATAGTAACGGGGGTTACAGGCTTGGTTACATCTCCCCTTCCCCTCATCAATCTTAGGGCTTCAAATAAGTTAAAACACCAAACAATAAAAGAATCAGTCGATTACGCATGATAAATGATCATCAGTGCGCTGTGTCGCTGCTGCTGCCCATGCAGCATGCACTGTGGGCACACGAGCAGCGCGCTCGCGTCGGTCCCCCAGCAGCACCAATGGTTTTCCCCGCCGTCAGAATCTAACTCTCCACTGTCTCCAGTCCCCATATACCATATTTATATTATATTATATTTTATAGCGTGATCTGTAGCCAGCGGACACTGACAGCTCTGTAACCGCGGGGACAAGAGGAGGCGGGGTGTGGAGCCTCTGGACGCGGGGACACGGGTGGCCGTGGGTAGTGAGATTCCGACGGGGAGTGGAATGATACGATAGATACTGTTCAAATGGCACACCAGGCGATGCATAGCTCACTATATGATGCGGACATAACCATAACTCCATGGATGGCTCCATGGCTTAGCGTTGATTTCTAGATGCAAACTGAATCAGTCCGCGATTAATTACAGCTGTGGATCGCATCGCGCATGGCGAAGTCAAACTGGTTCACTCAAAAGCTTATTTGTCTGTGTGTGTGTGTGTGTGTGTGTGTGTGTGTGTGCGCGTCGTATCTGCCTGCCTGTATGCCAGCTCTGCCTGCCTGCCTGCCTGTCTGCCTGCCTGCCTGCCTGTCTGTCTGTCTGTCTGTGTCTGCCTACCAATTTGTACATGTCTTAATTTGGCTGTATACATATATTATTTATATTTGTATATGTATTATAATGATTAGGAATTATTATTATAATGATTAGGAATTAAATTGCCTTTTGTGCAAACCTGTGCCTAGCCGAATAGGACTACATTTTAACATGAATCATAATGGTGGTACTTGAGAGCCAAATATTTTCTGAGGTGGTACTACTGGTTGAGAACCACTGATTTAACAATATTTCTGTAGTTTTTTCTTAATTTTATATAGGCTAAACATTCTGCTCTGGTTATCAATGGTAAAACTTGTTTTATGTAATTAAATAGAGGTTTGCTTAAAAGTAATCCAAAAGTAACTGAAAGTAACCCGTTACTTTTTAAATTGTGGTACTCGGATTACGTTACTGACTACAATGTATAGCAAGTAACTTGTAACTGTAGGGGATTACTTTTTAAAAGTAACCTTCCCAACCCTGTGAGACAGAAGCGTTAACACATGTATGCATGTGCAAACAGTAGCCTACAATGTTTCATAATGCAAGGCTATACGTTTGGTGTAGGCAGTGGCGGCCTTATATATGTTAATGATTCAATCGTTTCAATTGAAACGGGCCTCAAGCCTCCAGGGGCCTCCCCCCCCAAAAAAAGTAGTAGTAGTAGTAGTAGTAGTAGTATTAGTAGTAAGGTTGTAGTAGTAGAAGTAATATTGCATTGCATCACAGCCTTCCAATCAGCCTTGTCAATTATTCAGTCTCATCCGTTACGTCCACTTCCCAGTGTGTGCACTCACTGCACTAGCAGTGCTGAGAGTTGCGATTGCATCATTGTATAGCTTATGCTGCCTTCCAGTTATACCTTAAAGTAAAAAATAATGTTTAATCAAGCTGCTTTTGTGTATTTTTCTACTTGGCTGTGTATGCTGTTCATGCTTTGAAGTCCGATAATACACACTGACAAAAAAAATAAAAAATAAAATAATGATTCATTATTAAAATGATGACGTCATGAGCGGGGCCTCGCAATCTTTAAGGCCGCCCCTGGGTGTAGGCTACTAATCCAGTTAACACCTTGGATGTCCAAGCCGGAGTTCTCCGTCCAAGTTCAAGGTCACGGTCAAGTGCCCAAGCCGGAGATTGATAAACAAGACGGAGATTAATGAAAACAAAACCGTTCGCATCGCTCTAGAGCCTTGGAGCGCTTGTTGCCCGATCCGATGAGGTGTCAAAAAGTGACACGGCATCGAAAATCTCCCCTGCCGAAAATCTTAAAACGATCATAACTCCCGATCTAAATCATCCCGTCTAATTCTGAAAAAAAGATCCTGTGTTAGACGGCGCTCAGCGGTCCAGTCGCTAGTCGCGATAGATTTATTATTACCTCCCGTTGTTGTCGATCGATTCTAGAGTGTTGTGGCTATTGTTAGCTGCTACACAGACATGCACACCAGCTTCCGGTGCACCGGTAAAAGTGGCACCCTGGATGAAATGGATTAAATAGTTCCGGGCTTCTAAGGTGTTAAGACATATTTCTGTCATACTAACACTGAATGTCTGTTGTTCACATTCTGCTGTTGTGCATCTATAGAGCAACCGTATTGGTTGTGTTTAGCTGATCAGAGACATTATCTGTCCTCACAAAGACACACTGAGGAGTCATCATAAGCAAGCCCAAACACAGGGTAGAGAGGTTCAGTGAATGTGGTCTGGAAGGTGTAAAGGTGGGTCAGTGAGTCAGAGGACACGTCATAGAAGGACAGAGTCCCAGCAGGACAGTCTAGATACACGGCTACTCTTTTGGACATGAAGAGACCATCAGGGAGGAAAGTGAGCCTACTCTTGTGATAGACCATGTAACCGGTTCCACCACAGATCAGTCCCCAGGACTTTTCATTCTCTCCAAGCCCACTACCCTCTCCTCTCTTGCTGATTGTTTTGTAACCCACTCCCATCTGAGCCATTCCACTCCGCTCTACCTCCCACATGTAACGGCGTCCAGTAAGACCTTCTGTACACAGAACCTGTTTGATCATAGAGTATGACTGAAGCTCCTCCCCCTTTGGCTTTGTCACCCTCCTGTTGTTGTCAGACAGGCAGAGACTTCTGCTTGCTGTGTTTGGGTCCAGAGTGAGACGATGGGAATCTGATGAGAAAACAACACAGTAAAAAAACATTAAATAACAAAAAATCACACCTGTGTGAAGTGAGGGGCGCTCTCATCATCATACATCATCTTAATACATCATCACGCATCGTCATACATCACATTCCGTGCAGCCAATCAAATCATCACAAATGTCATTCCGGCCAATCACTTTTGGCGTTATCACTTTTCTGCCCTCACTTTTATCTTCAATATTTACTTTGCTCAGCCAATCAAATCATGGCTATGGGGTGATCAGCCAATCACAAGCCAATGCTTGTGTTCACCCGGAAAGTTGGGCATAGGAGGGGATAGCGCACCCTGCTTTTATCATCTATTGCTTCATTGTGTGGCGGTCCGCCCCTACTTAATTTATTCACGTCACCTTCATTCACATCACTTCATTCATCCATCTATCTCATCCATTCACAAATCCTGTCAGCCAATCACATCAGGCCATTTTCCTCATGTTACCTACCTACCTAATTTTGACGTTTATTTAGTTTATTTATTTATTATTTGGGAGGGGACCTGTTTATTAAACAGCTGATTTAATTTGCATTTACTGACAAATGGAACTATTTGAGTTGTTGTTTTCCACTTGAACTGAACTTCATGAATAAATCCTGTGAAGTTTTGAAGGACTCAGTGTGGTTTACTGTCGAACTGTGGAACATTGAACATTTTACTAAATTTGAATAATTGTGTTGGGTTCATTCTATTGTCTGCATTTAGGCTACTGTGAATGTACATTTTTGGTGTACATTTATGGGTGCATGTTTTAATGCATGTGCCCATGTGGGTTTTGCTCTGAGTTGAAGGTATTTAACCCTGAAATATTGTCGGATGAAAACCCGGCTGGCACCCCAAAAGCACATCCGCTACATGTACTTTTGTAGGACCGAAATAGCCAATTTGCTCATCTACACAATCCTAAATTATCCATTCAATGTCAATGGCGTTTATTGTTAGCGTTGTCTACATGTGATGTAAATTGTCCATTCATTGTCAATGGGAAATTAATGTTTGTGTAGGACAAAAATAGCGATTTGCTCGACCACATGACATAAATTCGGCATTCATTGTCAATGGCATTTAATGTTTGTTAGGACACAAATTTCACTATAGCTGAATATAGGAGGTGCTAGCGCACCTCAAAAAAAGAATTCACTGAGAGAGAGAGAGAGAGAGAGAGAGAGAGAGACAGACAGACAGACAGACAGACAGACAGACAGACAGACAGACAGACAGACAGACAGACAGACAGACAGACAGACAGACAGACAGACAGACAGACATACAGACAGACAGACAGACAGACAGACAGACAGACAGACAGACACTCACATTGTGTAAGGAGTTGAGGATTAGTCCAGAGTTCTCCTCCATGTTTCACACTGTGGGAAGTAGAACAACAATCCATCAATATCTAACTGTCTAACACACTGTCTCCACTACCTGACACTACAGTGTTTCTGTAACCATTACCATCAATGTCTTAAAACGGGGTGAAATGGTTAATTCCGTCATTTTAGTGTGTATAGTGTGTTTGTTTACGTCAGACAGCCGGGCCAGCTCTACCAGTTTACTGCTATGTGGCTTATATTTCTAACCTATAATGTTTTCAGATACATATTTTAGTGTGATGATTAAGTTTAATACACTGTCTGGAGTTTAATACACTGTCTGGCAGCTTGATTAAACATTTTTTTTTACTTTAAGGTATAACTGGAAGGCAGCATAAGCTATACAATGATGCAATCGCAACTCTCAGCACTGCTAGTGCAGTGAGTGCACACACTGGGAAGTGGACGTACCGGATGAGACTGAATAATTGACAAGGCTGATTGGAAGGCTGTGATGCAATGCAATACACTGTCACCTCGAATGAGATTAAAAACGGGGTGGTTCTGTAATCAAAACCACCTGTGTTTAGACTGACGCGCAGCAATGGGAATAAAACAGGTGAATTTAATCAGGATTCATTAACACCTTAGAGGCCCAGGGCGGAGTTCTCCGTCCAAGTTCAAGGTCATGGTCAAGTGCCCAACACAGAGATTGATAAATAGGACAGAGATTAATGATAACAAAACCGTTCGCATCGCTCTAGAGCCTTGGAGCGATTGTTGCCCGATCCGATGACATCGAAAATCTCCCCTGCCTGTTTAGCTGACGAAAACAAAAATCTTAAAACGATCATAACTCCCGATCTAAATCATCCCGTCTAATTCTGAAAAAATATCCTGTGTTTGACGGCCTTCCGCGGTCCAGTCGCTTGTCACGATAGATTTATTATTACCTCCCGTTGTTGTCGATCGACTCTAGAGTGGTGTGGCTATTGTTAGCTGCTACACAGACATGCACACCAGCTTCCAGTGTGCCGGTAAAAGTGGTCTGTGCGCTATAAATGATGGGCACATGGATGAAATGGATTAAACAGTTCCGGGCCTAATATGCATGTGAGCCTCTACCTGATCACGTGGCACGTTTTCGTTCAAATTAAGTAATTCAAATTTGATTTGTATTGACTTTTGATGTAAAAATACACACCAATGAAGATGTTCCCATTTTTTGGCATCCATTGTTAGGTATGTCCATATGATGTAAAAGTGTGAATAACATATTTTTAATTTCAGTAGGTCACAATGCACACAATGCATCCACTACCTGACACTACAGTGTTTCTGCTACCATTATCTTGGACAGACAGACACCCTGTCCAGACAAACTCAATGTCAGAGGTGTGGACTTGAGACTCTACTTATAGACTCCAGTCACACATTTGATTGCCTAAAAGAGCAGTGCTTTTCTGGGCAGAGGGACAAACTAGCGCTGGAAACCGACGGCAACGTCCACCAACCTATGAGCCCACCTCCCCTCCCCTCCCCTCCCCAGTAGAACGCAGCGGAGAACACTGATGTCACCAAATTTGGAGCAACGCAAATTACTATAGGTTCACTCCCAACTCCTATGCCACTATTCCTGCTGGGTTCGGTCAGGCTTTTTTTATTTTATTTTTTATTTTTTTAAACAAAACGCCTGCTGCGGTCCCCGAGGCTACACATTTATGACCAACTTTGACTGACTTTCGTTTTTTCATGTCATATGAAAGCAGGGAATCATAGCTTCAAATTGACATATTGGTTGTTCAGTTTTACCCACCAGTTTTGGAGATATGGCTTATAGAGTAATGTCTTGCAGAAAACAGCGAGTTGAGAAAACAGGCTTGAAAGGTTCACTTCTGTGGTCTCTAACATTACACCTAGCTACATGTTTAAGCATTTATTTCATATTTGCGATTTCAGCTCTGACACTTATTTCAGACATGCTCTATTATGTGAAGAGTCTGCCTGTGCTATTAACTCATTTTGAAAAAAAAGTTTTTCTCCTCTGGTGAAAAGCTGGAATTTGTGCGATGGCAGGCTCTCAGTCAAATCTGGTCACATTTATTGACTTTAGACTCGCTTGAAAATGTGATTATTGTGGTGAATATGCACCTTCTTTTTGTATAAAAATCACATCATGTTGATTAGGTGATGTAATGGTGATGTAAAACAAATGGTGACAAAACAAACATTAAATTATCTTTATTGTCAATGGCATTTGATGTTTGTGTTTACAAACACGATTATGTAAATTTTCCCTTCATTGTCAAGGGCGTTTTTAAAACAAACATTGAACTAAAGACAAACATTAAACCTGTATAATTAGGAGGGGCTAGCACCCCTCGTAAATAAAAATTAATGTGCACAATTTGGCTGATGTGACTGATCATGACTGTATAAAATGGGGTGGGAGGAGGGCAGTGTTGGGGCAGACTAGCACAATAGACATTATGCCATTGGAACATGAAACTAACCAAGATGGACACCGTCCAAGTGTACTCACTTCAGAGACTCCAGTCCAGAGAAATGCTTCAGTCCAGACATCGGCAAGACGTTGAAGGTCAAGTCTAATTCTCTCAGATGAGAAGGATTAGAGCTGAGAGCTGAGCCCAGAACTTCACAGCTTCTCTCTGACAAATAGCAGTGAATCAGTCTAAATGAAAGATAAAACAATATATATTAGATTGTCTGCTATAAAATGCATTATTCTGGATAGGGAACCTGCTTACAGGCACCTATTAATTTAACAGACCTGTCTGGATGGACTGTCTGTCTGGGTTTTAGAGTAGATCAGACTTGATGATTGCACTAACCACTTATTGTATCACCTAATTTACAGTTTGGCTATACAAAAGTGGTTAGGGTTGCAAGGTCTACAAGCATGCATTGTGAGCTTGTACATCTGCTATTGAAAACATGAAATGATTTGATTTCAAAATCGGCCATGAAAATGCCATATCTGTATTGAATCGGTCCCAGACAGACAGACAGACAGACAGACAGACAAAAACTCACCAAAAGAAAGAAGACAACATGGAAGAGGGTTAACATGTACGTAGGCTACTGTACCTCCTCATTATTCTGCAATGTGTGTAACTATGATATCAACCTTATTCATACTCTTCTAATAAAGTCTCACCACAGGATTCATATGTGACCAAATTTGCCATTGGATTGTTTTGAATTTCCGTTTATTCATGTCATATGAAAGCAGAGAATCATAGCTTCAAATTGACATATTGGTTGTTCATTTTGACCAACCAGTTGTGGAGATATGGCTTATAGAGTAATGTCTTGCAGAGAAACAGCGAATTGCGAAAACGGGCTTAAAAGGTTCACTTCTGTGGACTCGAACATTACACCTAGCTACTAAGCATTTATTTCATATTTGCATGTTGATTTCAGCTCTGATATTTATTTCAGACATGCTCTAGTATATGAAGAGACTGCATATGATATTAACTCATTTTGGATAAAAAAAACAATGAATTCAGTTTTTCTCCTCTGCACGATGGCAGCCCCTCAGTCAAATCTGGTCACATATTATAATCACTGATGAAAATAATTATTGTAAATTAATCTCACCGTAGAGTCTCAAGTCTACAATGTGGACTTTTCAGTGCTTCACAGAGCAGGCCCAGAAGTGGATCAGGTATGAAGTTATAACTTAAATCCAGGTGTCTTAGATGGGATGGATTAGAACTGAGAGCTGAAGCCACAACCTCAATGTGTTCCTCTTTGATACCAATATCAACAAGTCTGTAATTACAGAGTAAACTTTTATGTAAAATCAGAGATGATCAATCAGACCACGCACGCACGCACGCACGCACGCACGCACACACACACACACACACACACACACACACACACACACACACACACACACACACACACACACACACACACACACACACACACACACACACACACACACACAGTGTTTGCAGTGAAGACACTTTTAATTTATTCTAATTTATAGCAATTTATTCTATTATTCTATAGCCAGGCTACCCAACATAAACAGGTGTGTGTGAGTGTGTGTGCGTGGTGCGTGCGTGCGTGTGTGCGTGCGTGCGTGCGTGGGTAGCACCGGTCCTTCCGGAACCGAATACCCGAGAGCCGAACCGAGAACCGAGCCATTTCGGGTCCAAAATATTGACTTGTCCCTCGGGCAGGGTCGGATCCATTCCAAATTGCTGCGGGTCTCGTTTGAGTCGTCTAAAATGCAGTTACCCGAAATTACCGAGCTTTAAATACAATAATACTATAATACTATAATATTAGTGGTGTGCATCTCTCCTTTACAAGACGATTCGATACGTATCGATATGCATGGGCTACGATTCGATTCAGAGACGATACATTTATACACAGAACGATTCGATTCGATTCGATTCGGTGGAATTCGATACGATTTCGATTTTGTGGAACTTTGTGGAATTTGATGCGATTCGATTCGATTCGATACGATACGGTGCGATCTAACACATTAAACCTTTTTTCATGTTTTATATGAAGCTATCTATAAAGTAGCATTGCTGACCTTCAAATAGAGATCTCATAAGACTTAGTATTAAGATTGAGAACAAAATAAATACCTTTGTAAAAAGATGGATGACAAATGTATCAAGATTCATTTTAATTTAGTATCACATGTCATCGTGTTTATTCTATACTGAAAATAGACAAATCACCGACATGTACTAAAGAAATACTTATTACTTACTGTACTACAAACATACTGACATGGAATGAAAATCTGTCTCACAGTACACACACCAATTTCTAAGACCTTTACTTTGGCAGGTACTAGAAACATGAAAAAGAACACAACATATGCTTATGTTTCTACTGGCTTACATTACATTTCCCCTTGGCAGTGCCAGTTACTTAGTCAGATGAAGAAATATGAAAAAGATCACAACAATAGCCACTGGCTATTAGCCAGCCATCTTCAGGCTGCAGTACAGTCTAGTCTACAGTGCAATCAATCCCTGTACTTTGCAAATCTCCTGTTATGGAGAAATATGAAAAAGATACATTTTAAATTACTAATTTAAAATGGAAAAGATACATTTTAAATTAGCCACCCTCAGGCTTCAAATCAGTAGTCTAGTCTACAGTGCAATAAATCCCTGTACTTTGCAAATCTCCTGTTATGGAGAAATATGAAAAAGATATATTTTAAATTAGCCATCTTCACTCTTCAGGCTTCAAATCAGTACAGTCTAGTCCTACAGTGCAATGAATTCCTGTACTTTGCAAATCTCCTGTTATGGAGAAATAATCTGAAATATGAAAGATACATTTTAAATTAGCCATCTTCAGGCTTAAATCCCTGTACTTTGCAAATCTCCTGTTATGGAGAAATATGAAAAAGATATATTTTAAATTAGCCATTCAGGCTTCAGTACAGTCTAGTCTACAGTGCAATGAAATCTTTCTAACTCCAATGTCATAACGTAACATAACAGTACAGTAAGTGCAACATTTTAGTGCAAACAGTATATAATAAAGTGACAAAAAGAACAAAACATATCTTGAGGTAACCTGTAGTCTTCCTGAGTCTTCCTTAGAGCTTTAGGTAACTTGTATTTTGATCTCTATAGGAAGTATAGAGATCAAAATACCACATTCTTTGTTTGTATGGGGCTGACAAAAAAATATAACTACCATACAAATACAATTTTTAAAGTGGCTTTGTTTACCTGACACAATCTAATCTGAGTGCTCTGTCTGGCATTAACTCCTCTTACTATGAACACTGCTGTAACATGTCACGTCTGTGTGTGTGCATGCGTGTGTGTGTGTGTAGGCTACTTTAAGACATTTGCTTGTCAAGATTCTTCGTAAGGAAAATCAATTGATCGATGTGATCGTGTGTGAGTACACTGCGTTGAGCAGAAACGATGTCTCCTGCAGTGCTGAAAACTCTTTCTGATGCCACACTGGTGGCTGGTATACAGAGGTATTTCTTTGCAAGAGAAGACATCAGTGGTAGGTCCACCTGCCGGGCTTTCCACCACTGTAGTGGGTCTTCATCCAGGGGCAAAGGATCCCGCTGTCTGTACCTTTAAGAATCAAGAGGGTTTGTCATTCACTCCTGCAGGTTCAAGCCCTAAGCAAGGCAATATTACTGACATCAATAATATATACACAGGATAATAATAAAGCTAATATTGGATTGACATTACATAAAAACGAAATAAGATAAAGCAATCCTACTAAATAAGATAAAGTAATAAGATTAAGGTTATTACCTTGTGACTTCCTCGATAGCTTTCTCCCTTGAAGATCTTGCTGCTGTTCTCACTTGGAAGATTTCTCCGAACAGCTGATTCAGAGCCACACGTTTCTTCTTTTTGAGAGGACGGGCATCATCTGAAATAGAAAATAAATAATACGTACTGTCACTGTGTATTCATTGTTTTGTATTCCATCACTCTTGAGTGCTTTTCTTTCACCTTACTATTATGCAATATCTCAATCTGCTCACAGTGAATAAAAACACACCTTTTGGCTCATCCTGGATCTGGGGACTAACGATGCCGATGTCTGGATCTGCAGGAGCAGGAGCGGGGTCTCCCTGAGGCGCTGGATCTATCTGCATTGGCTCACTCTGAGCTGGATGTTCTTCTGGCCTGTTTACATCCTCTGCTTCCTAATGACATAATTAATTATGTATAAAGTCATATGAGATTAGATTAACAATCAGACAAATGTTTCCCACTTATTCATTTCAACTAATTTCAAAACAAAAAGCTAATGACTAGTCTAGCAGCAATACATTCAAGCTCTGTTAAAATGCACTGTAAAACTAATAATTCATATTGTGTTGACTGAATGACAATGACTAGCAGCAATATAAGCTCTGTTCAATGCACTGCTGTAACTAATATTAATTCATGTTGTGTGAATGACTAGCAGTCTAGCAGCAATACATTCAAGGTAGCTCTATTAGAATGCACTGTAACTAATAATTAATATTGTCATTGTGTGAATGAGTGTGTTTGCCAGGGGGGGGGGGGGGGGGTTACTATGTTACCTTGTCCTGGACAGCTGCAGCTTCATCTGTCAGTTTCAGGTAGATCCTCTCAGCCTCATGGTCACTCAAGAATGGCAACAGCTTGAAGCGAGGGTCCAGAGCTGCTGCAGTGTAGATGAGGTCCTGGATGCCGTTTCCTGTGTACCGTTTCTCAAAGTCATCCCTGAACACCTTCTTCATGGCAGCAATGACTTCTGTGTCCCCAGCAGATGCCACAAAGTGCTTTGCAAGTTTAACTTGGAGGGGGGCAATCATTGAGAGTGTGGGCTGCTCATCCTCACACATAATAGTGGTCACAAGTTTAACATCTCCCATCAACTTGACTATGGCTTCAGCATCTAAAAGGTCACGGTCTTCAAGAGTGTTCTTGCTCACCGCATCCCCTTTTCTGATCTCCCTTGAAGCGAGTGTGGCAGACACTGCAGGTTCCAGTTCCATGTAGCGCTCTAGCATGTCGAGCGAACTATTCCAGCGGGTGGAAACATCATGGATTAGTTTTTTGGTTGCCATGTCCAGGGACCTCTGTTGCTCACGTAGGATTTCAGCTGCTCTTGTGTTGCGATGCAGAAACCCAACAATCTTCCTCACTTTGCCCATCACCGTTGCAGCAGTGTCGACTTTGAAGGCTTTCTGTGAGGCCAGATTTAGTGTGTGGGCAAAGCACCCAAGGTGCGGACTCATGTTTGCCTCCACTCCGGCTACAATCATGTTCCGTGCATTATCAGTTACGAGGGCTGGTTCTTTATCAGCAATTTTCCACTCAACACATGCTTCTCTCAGTAAAGTACCCAAGTTTTTCCCTGTGTGTGATTCATTGAACACTCGTGTTTGCAAGACGTGGGTTTTTAACTCCCACTGCGGAGTGATGTGGTGGGCTGTGATCGTCACATATGAATTTGTTGCACGCGAGGTCCAAGCATCTGTTGTTATAGCCACTCGCTCTGCTTTTGCCAATGCTTGTTCAACTTCTCTCTTGACTTTTATGTACAACGCTGGCACACGTGAATCTGTGAAATGGCCTCTACTTGGTATGTGGTACCTCGGCTCCAATGTATGCACCATGAAACGAAAGCCATCATTCTCAACCACACTATACGGGCGCAAGTCCTTTGCAATGAAATGGGCGATCGATTCCGTGATTGCCTTTGCCCTTGGAGAGTTGTGGGGAAGTTCTGACTGGAAAAACTGTGCAATAGGCGCCGTGTCTTCTTTTGTGTTGTTGTGTGTTGTGGGCGCGTCGTCGTCGGTAATGCCATGCTTTCTCTGCAGATGCACCTTCATATTTGTTGTGGCGCTTTTGTATGGAACGGTTGTCCTACAAAGCTTACAAATTACCTTCGTTTTGTCTAGTTTCCCCCCCCTCTTATGAAATCCGAAATGTTTCCAAACAAAGGATTTAAGATGGGACCCACCGCTGTAAATAGTCTCTCCTGCCTCCATGCTGATACTCTCGTGTGCTGTTTTCTTTGTTGTTGCTGAGTCATGCGGTGTCGCTTCTATGTTCTGTCGCGTAGTTGCATGCTAGCGTGACGCGTCATAAGCACGCGTCGCTTTCCTGCGCAGGAAGTAGCAGAGATCTACAAGTTGTCAACCCGTCGCAATGCACGGTGTTGTGGGCTTGTACATCTGTGTTTTCCCCGCAGTTACTGCAGTTGAATCGATATATAACTTTAGGATCGATCCAACGTCCGATACAGACGCTATATGGACCGATCCAGACATACGTGTATCGATGTAGTCGTATCGTTAATGTTAAAATCGATTATCGATCCATATCGATATTTTTTGACACCACTACATAATATACAGTAGCCTACATTATTATAAATTAATACCACGACACAAATGGAGGCGGATAGGTGCTCATGCAGCGACATTAAGGCACAATACTCAGTACTGTAGTACCACCTGGTATGGATGATTGTCTGCAGCCCTAAAGTCACAAATGCTGCAACAACTGAACATTTGTTCAAAGATTGTTGGACAACAACTTCAGAAACTTTATACATCCACGTATGATAACAGCATCCTAAGGTTAGCAAGGAATATCACCTCTAATACTAAGCATGTGTTGTATGGAGAATATAGGTTGCTACCTTCAGGAAGGAGATATGGTGTACCAGCATACAATAAGGTCAGACTAAAGAGGTCCTTTGTCCACCAGTCGACCTTGAGGCTTAATCAAGAGTCGTAGTAGCCACAGGATAATCTAAGCGGTGGATATTGCTCTTGTCTTCATGTCTTTATGTATGTAAATTGTCTTGTTCTTTGTGTTATGTCAAATGTGTGTACGTATATGTGTTCTGCATACTTGGCTGCTGTGTCGCAAGACAAATTTCAGTGTGAACTGACAATAAAGTACTATATCATATCATATCATATCAATAGTCTATTTAAATCATTACGTGAAAGTTGATTTGGCTGAGTCTGTCAAAATGCTGAGACCTAATAATTCAGCTCCCATGCAAATGCTACAAAATAAATACAAATACAAACCAGTGGAATTTGTATCATGTCTATATTATGCATATCATAAGCTCAGCAATACATAGTTGACATGTTTTCTTTTTATGTGTATGTGTGTTGATATCATTTTTGAGGTTTGAGTACTATTAATTGAAGACTAAAGCATTCTATATACGCATGACTTGATCACTGGTTGACATGGAAACTAGAAAGGTCGCAATTTAAAAAAATTGCAAAGTGTGGTTGCCGCAGTGGCTTACATATGCCCCTCCCACTGATATTGCCAGCCAATTACAATGTTGCGTCACCCCTGCGATCATGCGTAAGTAATTCGGAGGGGATTTATCCCCCCAAAAATATTTTTTCTGCAAGAAACGGTTACATTTTCCGCATTTGCGGCGCCCCCTATGGATGAAAATGGAATCGCTTTTGGCTTTTGGTTGATTAAACCACCCGCGACATCTGATTCAAATTTGGGATGGATTGGACATTCCGTTCGGGATTTTAGGCATCTTTTGTAAAATAGGCCCCTCCCACTAACTTCGGACGACGATTAAGGCCAAACGATACAGACAAAAAAAAATCAAAAAATCTGAAAAAATGTTTAACGCGGTCCGATAGGTCCAGAGATCATGTGTACCGATTTATGTGAGATTCGGACAGAATCTGTAGAATCCGAAAATTAAAGTGTGTTTTGAAGAAAATTCAAAATGGCGGAAAATCTATCCTGACGCAAATGGGCGTGGCCTATATGGGGAGATGCGTCATGGCCCAAGGAATCCAGGGCAAATTTTTATTTTGAATTTACGACCTACGGTTCAAGAGTTAAATATATATATGATTTTTCGCATTTTCCCATTCATGTCAATGGGGAAATTTAATTCACTAATAAATTAATATCAATTAAACTATACAATATTTATCTTAGCAATGAGCAAGCACACGATTTCCGGTCAATTTGACATATGGCTCAAGTGCGTACAGTCAAAACTGTGGGACTAGTAGTGGGACAAACTTTGTCTTACTCTAGTTAAATAATAAAAATAATAAAGTGTTACAATTACAATAGTCTAGGGCAACCACACTAATGAGCAGACATTACGACCAAAGTCATGGCCGAGTTCAAATGATGAATTCCACACGTAATGTGGGAATGGTCATAAACGTCCGTACGCTCAAAATGAGCGTAAACAGCATTGTGAATCTGGCCCTATGTGTCCAATTCTATTTAGGATCGGATCAGATCTGTGCCGTTTCTAACCAGATCCAATCCTTTCGGGCCATTTCTGGGCAGGGTTAGGGTTAGGGTTAACATAGGGTTAGGGTTAACATTCAAATTAGAATGTTACCATACCGTTTCGGTTCAGATATCACCTGTCCCGTTTCGGACCGGGTCCAATATTATGGACCTGTGCTAACCTCTAGCGTGCATGCTATTGATAACCATTATTGTTTCGTGTTATGGTTGTGTAAATTGATGGATCTTTGATATGATGTTTGTGTACTTTGTGATGTGCCTGGGTCAGATATGTGACAAAAATGACCATCATGCCTAGTTTTATTGTAGTGGTGTGAAGGTAGTAGGGTACATTGATTTTTATATTTACATGACTACTAACCGAGCCTTTCTGCTGTTCCTCACAGCTGGGATCAGTCTCCATTGCCCCCCATTTGATGTGTTGTGTGTGTCCAGGTCCAACTCCTCCAGAACCTCGTCTGACATCAGCAACATGGAGGCCAGAGCTGAACACTGGACCGCAGACAGTTCTGACTTTGATCTGTCAGCTGTCTTCAGGAACTGTTGGATCTCCTGATGTACTGAGTGGTCGTTCATCTCCATCAGACAGTGGAAGATGTTGATACATCTGTCAGGAGATTCAGTAGGATCATTCATCTCCTTCAGGTTTCTGATGGCTTTCTGGATGCTCTCTGGATTGTTCTCTGTCTGACCCAGCAGGCCTCCTAACAGACTCTGGTTGGACTCCAGTGAGAGACCATGAAGGAAGCGGACAAAGAGGTCCAGGTGACCATTCTTACTCTTCAGGGATTTTTGCATGGCTCTCTTCAGGAAGTCCTCCAAGGAACTGACACGGCTGGTTACCAGGAATGGCTCCAGTACCTCCATGTTCTTCTGTGTGAAACAGTGGAACAGGTAGACTGCAGCCAGAAACTCCTGGATGCTCAGATGAACAAAGCTGTAGACTGCTCTCTGGAAGAGCACACCCTCTCTTTTGAAGATCTCTGTGCACACTCCCGAAAACAGCGAGACTTCTTTCACATCAAGACCACACTCTTCCAGGTCTTCTTGGTAGAACATGATGCATACTTTCTCCAGATGTTCAAACGCCAGCCTGGCCAGCTTCAGAAGAACTTCCTTGTCCTTCTCCATGATCCGATGTTGATTATCTCTCTCATCATACTTCTGCTTTTCCCTGTTTATCTGAACCAACAGGAAGTGGCAGCACATCTCAGTCAGGGTATTGGGCAGCTGTCCTGTCTCGTCTGTCTTCACCAGGTCCTCCACAACGGTAGCGGTCATCCAACAGAAGACTGGGATGTGACACATGATGTGGATACTCTTTGATGTCTTCATGTGTGAGATGATTGTGTTGGCCAGCTCCTCATCATCACTGAACCTCTTCCTGAAGTACTCCTCCTTCTGGGGGTCTGTGAACCCTCGTACTTCTGTCACCATGTCAATGCATTCAGGAGGGATCTGATTGGCTGCTGCAGGTCTGGTGGTTATCCAGAGGAGAGCCAAGGGGAGCAGATTCCCCTTGATGAGGTTTGTCAACAGAACGTCCACCGATGATGTCACTGTGACATCAGAGATGATGTCATTGTTATCGAAGTGCAATGGAAACCTGCTTTCATCGAGACCATCAAAGATGAAGACAACTTCCCAGACAGCGAGCTGCTCTGCTGTGACCTTCTTTAACGCTGGATGGAAAACATGGATCAGTGTGAGAAGACTGTGCTGCTCATCTCTGACCAAGTTCAGCTCCCGGAACGAGAAGGGAACCAGGAGAATGACGTCTTGATTCTCCAAACCCTTTGCCCAATCCAGAATGAACTTTCGCACAGAGAATGTTTTTCCGATGCCAGCAATGCCCTTGGTCAGAACTTTTCTGCTGGGTTTGTCTCTGCCAAGGAGGAGGATCTTAAAGATTTTACAGCACTTGATTAGGTCGTCATGGAGGGTCTTCTTCTTGGAAGCTATCTCAAGCTGCCACACCTCATGTTGCTTATTAACCCCTTCACTCTCTCCTGCTGATAGGTGGAGGTCTGTGTAGATGTTGGAGAGGGAGGGCACTTCTGTGACGTCTGTCACACGATCAAGACTATTCAAACTGACCATATAATCTTTTAGATCCTCCTGCAGACTCACATCTGTTACGAGAATAGAATGGATATGTTTTAAACATTCAGCTTCATTTATAACATTCCATCTTTGCTGTGTTCATTCGTTGTTAATTAAATGTCCTCCTTGGGATAAATAATTGCCACAGAAATTATATTGTGTAAATCAGTGGCTCTCAAAGTGCGGTCTGGGGACCCCCAGGGGTCCTTTGGGGGGGGGTCCTCGCAAAACTAATTAATAAAGCACAAACACCTGTTTAACCACTTTAGACCTATACATCAGGCAATTTGACAGTAGATCGTATACATACAAGCTTGCAATGTGTAACAATGTCGTGTGAGCTTGCAGCTCTGCGAACTTCAAAACATTTGGAATATTGTTTTTAACATCTAAAGCACGTTGTCAGATAGGGGTCACATACAAACATGTTTTCAGATAGGGGTCACATGGTACAAACATGTTTTCAGATAGGTGTCACATGGTACAAACATGTTTTCAGATAGGTGTCACATGGTACAAACATGTTTTCAGATAGGGGTCACATGGTACAAACATGTTTTCAGATAGGTGTCACATGGTACAAACATGTTTTCAGATAGGGGTCACATGGTACAAACATGTTTTCAGATAGGGGTCACGTGGTATAGAGGGTATGCGCGTGACATCATCATCAAACCCGGAAGTTATGCAGGAATGCCTACTGAGTGGCAAAAAACTTTTTTCTGGCCTTGACAGCCCATACATCCAAACAGAAAAGTCCTGATTGCATTAAACAACGTTAAACAATGTTAAACTCACTTTGCATGTTGCTTTGCCACTCGATGTGCCATTCACTTTAAGCATGCGCATACCCTCTATAGACAGATAGAGGCCATAACATGCATAGTGGCAACTTTGACGATGGAGAGAGTCACTATATTTCCACA